>NW_024347791.1:13166996-13461945 GCF_902729225.1 Pteropus medius | reverse complement strand
CATACCCCAGGGTTTTAAGAAGCCCCCACTGGTGTTGCAGGGACCTCCCTCGGAGGATGGCTGGTATCCGCCACCCTATAATGGAAATGGGGGTAGACGTCCTCCTCCGGAGGGACCAGGACCTCCTGTAACCCGGTCTAGGGGTCACAAGCCACCTTCCCCTGATTCAACCTCCCTGAAAAGAGCCAGTATCTGTTCAAGCCCCATTGAAGGTGATTCCAGGAGGTGGCGGTGAGCCTACTGTCATCTACTTGCCATTCAGTACTAGTGATTTATATAATTGGAAATTGCAAACGCCATCCTTTTCAGAGAAACCACAAGGACTAACCTCCCTTTTAGAAGTCTATTTTCTTTACCCATCAGCCCACTTGGGATGATTGCCAACAGCTCTTACAGGTCTTATTCACTACTGAAGAAAAGGAAAGAATTTTGCGGGAGGCGGCTAGAGGAGTAACAAACCCAAATGGGCAGCCTACAGCAGACTTAACCAGGGTACAGGCTGTGTTTCCGACTCAACGTCCCCAGTGGGATCCAAATACAGATCGAGGTAAGGAGGCTCTCCTAAGGTATCGCCAGTTTCTGCTACAGGGACTCTGGGCTGCTGCACATAGACCAATAAATCTGTCCAAGGTAAGTGAAGTAATTCAGACTAAGGACGAGTCACCTGCAGCATTCTTGGAAAGACTATTAGAGTCTTACCGCCTATATACACCTATTGACCCGGAGGACCCCAACAATAGAAGAGCCATTAATTTGGCCTTTGTTAGCCAGTCGGCCCCTGACATTAGAAAGAAGTTACAGAGATTGGAAGGTTTTGAGGGAGAAAATTTATCCAAATTATTAGAAATAGCTCAGAAGGTCTTTAACAATAGGGACGGGGTGCAAAAAGTCATGTTTGTGGGACAACAAGGAAACTGACCTCCTTGGAAAAAAAAAACCCCTAACCATAGAGGGGGACCTAGCAACGAAGAAGGCCAAAATAGAAAACCTACGCTAGGAAGAGACCAATGTGCTATTTGCAAAAAGAAAGGACATTGGAAGAATGAGTGCCCTGAAAAGGAGCAACCAGGAGGTCAGAAGAAAAAAGGCCCCTCATTCTTTTGGAAGATGAATAGGGGCGTCAGGGCTCTTATCTAATGAGCCCCCGAGAGCCCAAGGTAACTTTACAAGTAGGGGGCAAACCTGTGAACTTTTTAGCTGATACTGGTGCAACTTACTCAGTTTTAACAGAAACTGCTGGTCTGTTATCCAAAGAAAAGACTGTAATTCAAGGAGCCCCTGGGAAAGGGAAGGCATACCCATGGACACAGGCAAAAATTACTGACTTGGGAAAGGGAACCATCACGCATTCGTTTTTAGTTATGCCTGAATGTCCTTTTCCTTTGCTTGGAAGAGATTTGCTCCAGAAATTAAAAGCCACTATTTAAGCAACGAGTGGCATATCTCTCAAAGAGACTAGATCCAGTGGCTGGAGGAAGGCCTAGTTGCCTGAGAGCACTAGCTGCTACTGCTATATTGACCAAAGACGCTTTAAAATTGACCTTGGGCCAAAATATTGAAATTGTGGCTCCACATGCAGTTGAAGCCATGCTGCGCAGCCCTCTTGAAAGATGGATTTCCAACGCCCGGATTACTCAGTACCAGGTACTGTTGCTTAATCCCACACAGACCCAGTTTTTGAAAACTGCAGCCCTGAACCCTGCCACGCTGCTCCCGGATGATGACCCGCAGGCTCCATTGCATCACTGTGTTCAGCACCTTGAGCAGGTAACTGGAATATGGCCAGACTTGAAGGATGAGCCGTGGCCTAATCCGGATGCAGTATTATTTACCAATGGAAGCAGTTTTGTATCCGACGGAGTAAGGTATGCCGGGGCAGCCATAGTAACAATCAGGGATGTGATATAGGCACAGGCCCTAAGCCATGGGACATTGGCACAGAGGGCTAAACTTATAGCTCTAACACAAGCTTTACTGTGGGGAAAGGATAAAACTGTAAACATCTACACTGATAGCCGATATGCCGTTGCAACGGCACATGTACATGGAGCCCTGTACAAGGAAAGAGGACTATTAACATCAGGGGGAAAGGAAATTAAGAACCAGGAGCAGATTTTGGCTCTTTTGGAGGCTATCTGGCTACCTAAGAAAGTGGCTATTATCCATTGCTCCAGCCATCAAAAAGGGGAAGGAGCGGTAGAAAAAGAAACCGCTTGGCAGATAAAACAGCAAAGGAAGTAGCCAGAAAACCAGTGGGGACTAACGTCATAATTGGTCCCCTTCTTGTGCCCCCCTTGGTACAGGCTCCAAACTATAGCCCCCAAGATATAGAGTTGGGGAAGCAACTGCACGGGAAGTTTGAACATGGGTGGCTTTGGATTCCAGATGGAAGGCCGGTCCTCCCTGCTGTGCTTGGTAACACCTTAATTAGCCAGATGCATAATGCTACCCATCTTGGAGGAACTAAGTTAATTGAACTGCTAAAAAGAGACTATTATATTCCTGGACTAACCTCAAAGGCATCGTGAGTGCACGATGCCCAATATGTGCACAGGTCAACTCTCGCCCCATCCCAAAGGAAAATATCGGCACTCGATTAAGAGGACAAGCTCCTGGAGAGCACTGGGAAGTGGACTTTACAGAAGTTGCTCCTGGCACTTTTGGATTTAAATATCTTCTGGTATTCATTGACACCTATTCTGGATGGACTGAGGCCTTCCCCACAAAGAAGGAAACTGCACAAGTAGTAGCTAAGAAATTAATTACAGAAATAGTGCCTCGATTTGGCTGGCCCTTATCATTGGGGTCCGACAATGGCCCGGCATTCATTGCCCAAACAAGTCAAATGTTAGCTAAGGTATTAGGGATTAATTGGAAATTACATTGTATTTACAGACCTCAGAGTTCAGGACAAGTAGAAAGGATGAATAGAATACTTAAGGAAACTTTAACTAAATTTAAGCTGGAAACTGGGGAGAATTGGGTGAGCCTTCTTCCTTTTGCTTTGTTATGGGCCCAGTGTACTCCATATATTATGGGAATTTCTCCTTGTGAAATAATGTTTGGGAGACATCCCCCTTTACTCCCTAAAATTGGAATTGAAAAGGTTACAATGAGTAATAATACAAGTCTCCTTAAGTCTCTACAGGCCTTGCAACAAACCCAAAATCAAGTCAAGGGCTTGATTAAAGCTGCTAGACCGACTCCGGGGACATCACAGCCTCACCCACATCATCCAGGTGATTGGGTGTGGATAAAGAAGATCCAGCCTGCTAGCTTAGAGCCCCGGTGGGATGGTCCGTTTCCAGTAACTCTAACCACACCAACAGCTGTCGAGGTTGCAGGGAAAAGACATTGGATTCACCATACCCGCCTTAAGACAGCTCAACCTCCCCCGGAGACAGAGAAATGGAAGGCAACACCCACAGAGGATCCACTCAAGATAAGACTCTCGTGGGAATAATTATAATTGGGTTAATTGTTATCAATAATGTAAAAGGGAACCCTCATCAACCTCAACAGGCTAAATGGGAATTAATTAAATCAGAAACAGGCATCCCCGTATTAGTAAACCAGACTATGTACCAGCCTACATTTCATGTGGATTTGTGTGATATATTAGGAAAGAAATTTAATTTTATAAGTGATGACTTGCCTAGAGGTCCAGGAGCTAATTTTTTATCTGGCCCCTGGTATGGTTGTGACAGGGAGGACAAAGAAAGAGGTATTCAACAAATACAGTTATATATGTGTCCCAGAGAAGGCCAAAGCACTTGCCATAAGCTAAACCAATATTATTATGGCCATTGGGGTTGTGAGACCATAGCCCCTTGGGAGAACACAGACAGACCCCTTTCTGACTCTTACACGACCTAGTCAGTCTTCCTGTGCCACAGCAGGGAAATGCAATCCTGTCATTTTTACTGTCAAAAATTGGGAAGATCCATCTTGGGTGATTGGAAAAACCTGGGGATTAAGGTTGTATGTTTTTGGAACTGATCCTGGAGTATTAATAACAATACAGAAAAAGCCTGTCAGGATGCCACCGTTAGTTCTAGGTCCTGTTAGGCCTAATGACGGAGGGTTAAACGCCTTAACTCCTACACAGTCAGCAATTACTAGGAGCACTAATAATGCCAACAAAGGACATAGACCTAGACAGCCTTATAGACCCCCCAGGAATACTCCTGAATCTGTCTTGACCATGCTGAATAATGTTTATAAGTTTGCTAATGACAGTAACTCAAATGCTACAAAGGATTGTTGGTTTTGTCTGAACCCTGCCCCACCTTATTATGTAGTACTTGGTGTCATTGCTAACCTTGGCACAGATCAAACTGCTATTAGGAATGTAACATCTCCGAATGTTACTATTTGCCCTTGGGGAACCAAAAACCCATCTGTAATGTTGGGAGATTTACAAGGAAAGGGAACTTGTGTGAATACTAACACTTATAGAGTTAATAAATCTAGGTATAAGGAAAATTGTAAATCATCTATTTTAGTAAATAGCACCTCTTCTACTTATTTAGCGGCCCCTAGTGGCACTTGGTTTGCTTGTAATACTGGTTTAACTCCCTGTATTAATCTTAACTATTGGAAAAATAATACTGGATTTTGTGTGCTGGTTCATGTTATACCTCAGGTGTATATGATGAGCGGACAAGAAGGAAGACAAGCAATAGATTTGTGGGGAGGATATAACTATCCTCGGCGTAAGCGAGCAGTTCCACTGCTTGTGCCGCTCCTGGTTGGCCTAGGAGTGGCAGGATCAGCTGCAATTGGGACTGCTGCTTTGGTTACAAGGAACCAAGGTATAGCCTGGCTCACAAAGCAGATTAATGACGATTTAAGCACTCTAGAGAAATCAATTAATCATCTTGAAACATCTCTTAATTCTTTAGCTGAAGTAGTACTGCAGAATAGAAGAGGTTTAGACCTCTTATTTCTTAAGCAAGGAGGTTTGTGTGTAGCACTAGGAGAAACTTGCTGTTTTTATGTTAATCATTCTGGAATTATTAGGAATAGTTTAGCATTGATTAGACAAAGAGTAAAAGACAGAAATGAGAAGTTAAAACAAGGAAGCAACTGGTATGAATCTTGGTTTAATGGAAACTCTTGGTTAACCACGTTATTGTCGGCTATAGCAGGACCATTGATAATTCTGCTGTTATTACTGACCTTTGGGCCATGCTTGATCAAATGGGTTAAGAGTTTAATCCAATCCAATATAACTGGGGCAAAGATTTTAATTTTAGGAGCGTCAGCCCCGACCCATTGGCCAGAAATCCCGACTTCTGACTCGAAGATTGAGTCATTCTAAAGAAAACCAGTGGGGAATGTAATAGCCCGCTGAAATGTGAAAGGGTTAAAGAATAATTAAAACCTGAAACTGGACAAAGGAAGTCCATAACTTAGGCCTAGTTTCTGGAACCCTTAACCACATTCTGTTAATCATGAAACTTGTAACAATGAGCTCATACGCTAACTGCCAATTTTAGCCTGTGTAACCCTGCTTGCTTTTGTGGCATGAAAAATAATCAATTGTATATAAGCTGAAAATTACTGTTTGGCCATCGCCCATGGGAACACTGGCTATTGTCCATGGGAACATAGGCAATCACCCATAGGAACATAACATTCTAACACAAGCTTTCTGCTTCTGTACTTCCCGCTTGCACACCTGACCAGTAGGTTGACAGGTAGTGAATAGGAGAAAGATGGACCTTTGTGTTTAAGACAGAATGAGGAATGGGATTTGGGGCTTAAAAACCTTGTATCTTGGCATTTCGAGGCTGCTCCTTTGCAAGGACAGCCGCCGGCTAATAAACTGTCTCCTGGTTAAGAGCACTCAAGTTGGGTCTGGTTATTCTGGACACAACATTCTTTCTCTTCTATTTCTTTAGGCATGGCTGGGTGACACCAAATAGTTTGTTCATCACCTAGAGCTTATACTATCGGGATATTCAAATTATTGGTAATCCATTCAGCTGTTTCTTATTTTTTAAGCTTGATAATAGGATTGGGTTTGACTGGTTGTAAGGGATGAAGAAGAGGAATCATCAATATATAAAATTTGCTTTGCTAATTCGGAGTAGTCAATGCTTTAAGCTCCTCTTCCTCCAAAGAATACTCCTCAAAAATGTCCTTTGTGCCAGGTTTTTATTGTCGTTGTTGTTCTTGTTGGCACTTTCCAAGTATACCTCTCGTAGGTGCCAACTTCAACATTCATTCTTGTGTATGCTTGTGGTAACATAAACAGCATAAACCATAGCCCAGAATTTCCATAACCTAATATACTAATTTAAGGGGGAAATAATGCCCTTATTCAAAACCTTGAACTTCAGGATGACACCTCAAACCACTGTTTAGAATCTAGAAGTCACATGCAGGGGCAGGTAGAGAGGTTTCCACAAAGAAGTTCTGATGCTGGAGGGATATCCAACAATTATCCAAGATTATACTGAAAGTATCTTCAAACAATCCTATTTCCTGAGTTTCTTTGACTGCACACACAAAATAATTAAAAATTATACTCCTTGACAGGTTCGGGAGCCATCCCAGTACTAGCTTAAGTGTCATAAGGAATAGGAGGCTTTAACATTCTTGAGAGCCCGAGGTATACTGAATTTGCCATTAGCAAAATGTTTGCTTTTATGAGGAGCAGAAGCTGGAGAAAAAGAAAGGGAGCTTATCCTGTCCCTATTTAAGTTGAAACTACAAAAGCTGTATATGTTTCCATTTTCAGCTGCCCCATTGTTACTATATAAACAATGCTAGGAATGTTCATTTTATCTAGATGCTTATAAAATGGATAAAGTGTCAAAATACTCTTCTAAACCAAAGAATTTAAAAAATGAGTAAAACTCGAAAATTGAACTTCTTCAATATTTTTTAAAACATAACACTTGACCACAGATATGAATTTTGTGAATGCTTAGATACAATTAGAATTTACGTACATATCTATTAGAAAATATCCCTTTTTATTAAGAATTATTTTATTATAAAATTATGGGTATTTTTTCACTAATATAAACCTTTATTAACTTATATTAATATAATTATCTCTAAACTAGTTTATAATTACATAACCTAACATTTTCTAATCTTTTTTTACTTATGAATTCTCCAAAGTTTTAAAAATCATTTTATCTATTTTTGTATGGTATACAATAAAAAAGTGAATTTAAGTAAAATATTTTTACATTAGCATATCAACATATAATCCACATTCTATCAAAATAATTTTCCTTCTAAAAATGTAGAGCTTTTATTTTAAATAATGATTTTAATATTTAAAATAGTTAAAATTTTATTATCTAATTATTTAAAATATATATAAGGATAAATTTATAATCCTTCCTAGTCAGTAAACAAAATCAAGGGGCTTACTTTCCTTTAAATTAATTATGCAAAAAAAAGCTTATCTTGTCAAAATGATATTTAAAATGAAATTTATTTCTTTTTGAGACCAAATATGTGCTTTAAATATATATTAATGTGTAACTAAACATTATGCAACAAAAAGAGCAGAAACACCTTTCACAACCTTGGAATTTTAGTATATTTTTCAAAAACTCAACTGTTTTATTATTTATTTATTTATTTATTTATTTATTTATTTATTGATTGATTGATGAAGCAAAATCAGTGTTTTGAGGCTACTTCTGAAGATCTTTTCATAAATAAAATAATTGCCTTAAGATATAATAATTATTTCACAATATGTGGATTACATATTATGTTTTCTCATTTTTGAAGCCCTTCTCTTGAAGAACTTTTTAAGAGTATGGCTTCTGATCTAGTGAAGAATAGTTTTTGTATTATAACCACCAAAGAAGCAGAACTTTCTGCTACATGGTGTGACTAAATTGATGAGATCAACTTTGACGGTAACTAACAGTATCAAAATTGAGGGGAGTAAATTTCTCCAATGGGTATAATACACAACTCTTTCATAACAATTTTATCAATATTTTTCCCTGGATAAGATTATATCATGGATAACGAAGACATTAACAAGCTCTTGAGCTTGTTGATTTATTTTGCACAATATACAATCTCAGAAAATTTTATATGAGCAACATTTTATCTGTAGAAAATTATCCTTTCATTTGACAATGCTTCCCATAAATTTCTTATAATAGTGATGAACTAATTCAGAAACATAAAGTATAATCAAAGCAACCTAAAATATTTCTGGCATTTCTCTTTTTATAAGATAAATATGTAAATAGTTGTGATTTTCCAGGGGATCTTTGAGAAATCTCAAAGATAGTTTTAATTTTAACCGTAGAAGACATCTAGTGCTTGTTTTGGCAGTACGTATACTAAAATTGGATTATATAGAGAAGATTAGCATGGCACCTGCACAAGTATAACATGCAAATTTGTGAAGCATTTCATGTTTTCAGCAAATGATGTTGGGAAAATTGAATATTTACATGCAAAAGAATGAAATTGGATTTTTAGCTTACACCATATACTAAAGATTAACTTAAAGACTTAAACAGAAAAGCTAAAAATCATAAAAAGGAAAACATAAGAAAACTTCGTAACATTGGATTTGGCAATGATTTCTTGGGTTTGACACCAAAAGCACAGGCAATAAAGGAAAAAAAAATAGATGAATTGTACTACATCAAAATTTAAAACTTTTGTGCCTCAATGGACACTATTAACAGAGTGAAAAGGGAACCCATGGAATGGCAGAAAATATTTGTAAATCACATATTTCACTAAGGGTTAATATCCAGAATATATAAAGAACTTCTACTACTCAACAAAAAAATACTCAGGTTTTTAAATGAGTAAAGGAATTGAATAGATAATTCTCCAAAGAAGATATGCAAATGGCCAACAAGCACGTGAAAAAGTGTTCAAATCATTAATCATTAGAGAAATGTAAATCAAAACCACAACAAGATGTCATTTCACAACTATTTGGATAGCCGTTATATAAAAACCGAAAATAACAAGTATTGGCAAGAATGTTGAGAAACTGGTAGTCTTGGTATTGCTTGTGCAAATAGAAAATGGTGTAGCCACTCTGGAAACTGATATGGCCATTCCAAAAAAAAAAGAAAAAAGAAAAAAAATTAAAGAGCTAGAACTACCATATGATCCAGCAATTCCACTTCTGGGTATATACCCCAAAGATTTGAAAGCAGCGTCTCAAAGAGTTATTTATGTTCATAGCTACATTAATTCACAATAGCCAAAGGGTGAAAGCAATCCAAGTGTTCATTGAAAGATGAGTGAATAAACAAAATGTAGTATGTATGCACAGTGGAATATTATTCAGCCATAAAAAGGAAGAATATTCTGACACATGCTATAACATAGATGAAACTTAAAGACATTCTAAGTGAGAGAAACCAGTCACCATAGAACCACTTCTATAAGTAATCTAATATAGTCAAATTCATAGAGACAGAAAGTAGAATGGTGGCCTCCAAGGGCTGGGCGGAGGAAGAGATGGAGAGATATTGTTTAATGGGGATGGCGTTTCAGTTTGGGAAGATGAAAAGTTCTGGAGATGTATACTGGTAATGGTTGCACAAAAATGTGAACGTACTCATTGTACTTAATGCCACAGAACTGTATACTTTAAAATGTTTAGGATGGCAATTTTTATGTTCTTATATTTTACCACAATAAAAAAAAATTAAATTCTAAAAAATTAATCTTTCTCAATTTAGAATTTGATATTGGGAAAGCAAAATAAAAATTACCAAAATATATTTGGTCATTTGATTGAGACAGGAGTAGAATAATCTGCAAACAATGAAGAGTTATAGCCTAAGTCATCATAAATCAAAGTTACAATATGTTACAATAAAAATAGAAGGTAACAAAATTGTAAGGAATGTTAGCTGTTCTGAAGAGATGAACTTAAAAAAAAATAATCAAGAACATAATAAAGTCAGCACAAATTACAGAAAATTATTCTGGTGATACAGAATTTCTACTGAAATTTCAGCTTATACAAAAGATAAAGAATAATCTTTTATTCTCCTTGTTAAAAGTAGACTTAGTATTTCAAAATCAATTTATATTTTCACGAGGAGAAAATAAAATTCCAGTGTTAGATTAATTCGGTCTTCCACAGTAAAGGATATTAACATATATTTATAAATAAGCCCACCAAATTAAGCAAATTTTGCCAAAATTTTAACATATTTTGTCTGTTTCCTTTCAGACTCAGATATTATAAAGTATGGCAAATAAAGTTCACTTTCCTCAAGTCTCCTACAACTTGCTATATACACTCAAGTTTTATCTTTCCCTGTGTTCTTTAAAATACTGGAACGAACTGACTTGACTCTAAAACAAATTTTTTATTCTTTTTTTCCTCAAAAAACATGCCAGACTACCTCTCATGATTGTCAAGGGCTGAATTTTTCTTTCTCATTTTGTATGATTTCATTTTTTCTTTATTTGTTGAGACTTGTTATATGACCCATAGTATGGTCTATTTAGAGACGTTCTATGTTCATTTGAATGATCAACATATTTCTCTCTCTATCCCAGGTAATATTTTCTCGTTTTGAGGTCTACATTATATGAAATTAATATAAACACCAAGTTTCTTTTGATTAATGTGCGTTTTTATGTATGTTTATATACATATCTCTTTAATTATTTTAAACTAACTATTGAAGAAAAAGTAGTGAATTACAAAAGAGCATGAGGAAATTTGGGGATCGATGGAAATATTCAGTATCTTGATTGGAAGTGATATCATAAGGGATATATATGTTAAAACTCATCTGATTGTATCCTTGAACTGAGTGCAGTTTTTGGTACAAAAATTAAACCTCAAAAAGGTTGATCGAAGACAGACTATAATAATAATAATAAAAAAAATCTACAAACTCTCCAATATTTGGAAATTAATGAACATCTAAATAAACCATGGGTTAAAGAAGAAATCACAATGAAAATTTAAATTATTTTTGGACTAAATAATAATAAAAAGACTTCAGACAGAAGTATCCAGGATGCAACTAGAGCAATGTTTAGAGAGGAATCTATAGCTCCAAATGTTTATATTAGACATGAAGAAATATTTAACAACATTGATCTAAGGCTCTACCATAGGAACCTAAAAACAAAAATCAAGTCCAAAGTAAGTCAAAAGAGAGAAACAATAAAGATCAGAGCAGAAATCAATGAAATTTAAAATGGCCAACAATAGAGAAAATTAACAAAGCAAAAAGTTTGTTCTTTGAAAATAATACAGTTGATAAATTCCTGGATGGGAGACATGCCGTTTGTTTTCTTTGGGATGTGAGTGCACTAACCAAAGAAAATTGGATATCTCAGCGTTCTACATAATATTAATTTTTACCTTAAATATTATCAAAACAACTATGGATATTAGCCTTTGCTGACAACTTTAGGTAAGATTTTGAAGGATACAAAGAAATTTGCTGTATAAACAGTAAAGGTAAGGTAAGGACATTCTCAGTACCCACGCAGAGACTTCAAATTATGGACAAGCACGTATGGTCACAGTTTATGAAAAATTATCCGAAACTTGGAAATAAAGTCAAGAGAGTACAGTATATATTTTCAGTGGATAATTATTTAATAAAAACATCTGAGGATTATTTGATTCTTTCAGAAAATTAAACAGACACTTTTACCTATGTTTTACTGTTCTCCTTACTGTTTCATTAGAGCCCGGACACTGAAATGCATGTAATCTCGCAGATTTTTATATGATTGAAAAGTTAACTCCCAGAATTATGGGGTTTTTTTTGGTTTCTTTTTCACTGTACTAGTTTTGTTTGTAACCTAGCAATCTTCTAACATTACTAAAGCACCTATAAATAGTTCCTCAAAATGTTCTTTGAATTAGCTGTATCTTACTTCTTAATGTTAAGAGACAGTTTTTCATAGGTCTCTCACATTTCTGTGTATCTTATGAAAAGAGGTGCTAACTGCCTTTGCTCTAGATTATCTTTTCCGAGAATGTTTGTATACCAAACAGCGTTGGAAGATACAGTATTTGCTTCCAGAACAAAGCTCAGGTTTGCTTAGAGCCTTGAAAGATATCCTGAGGGTGGGGAAGGTGGTGGTCAGGTATGCTTAGTGTGTACTACCTAAGCTCAGAGTTCCTCTCGTGGAATACAGCCACTGCAAGTGCAATTGTCACATGGCCTCTTTCATATCACTCTGTGGAAATCGTGGTTTGAAGAAGTGCACCAAATATGATTACACTTATGCTGCTTGATTTGCTATGAGTAACAAATTTCTTTTAGCCTCTGGGCCAGGCATCCTGAGTCTTTTGCCAGCATCCATGAGTCCATGGCAGGTGACCGTTTAGTTTGCAAGTAGGGTAAAATGTTAGATTCTTTACATTTCTTGACACCTTTTTCATTATTTAAAAAACTGGACAAAATGCTTGACTTGACTTCATTCTATATTTGCATGAGAGCTATGTTTCTATTCTTCGAAAATTGTACTTTAATGTGTTGATAGGTCATTCACTGAGATACCTGAATGGACTTATCTGCTGGGTTCAAGAATGGCATTGTCTGAGAAGTGAACTTAATGAGCTGTTAAGCTGAGTACACCTTTTCTTGGTTCATGTAGTGATTCCCAATCAACAATAGAAATTTACCTTTCCTGACTCACTGTTTCTCCAGTTTTTTTCCTTTTTCTTTTTTCCTCTTGATTTTCATTTTCTTTCTTGGTTCTTAGTCAAGTCTGTTAGTTGGTCTATGTTTTGTCTAACTGGGTGTTTGGGTTAAGATGCTTTCCACAACAAAGTGCAGGGACGAGTGGTCTAGGAGGCTGGTCTTGACTGGCATAGTCAGTTGAGCACCTTGTGTGTACATATATTTAATTTGTGTGTGGCCAATAAATATTTCCCAATTGATCGCAAAAATGATTGGTAATCTGTTTGTATGATCTTGCCATTTAGTCATCCCTGTAAGGGTGATGGGGATCTGTTTTTTGTCAGGTAAGGAAAAACAGAGAATCTGGCTTCTTTTTCTGTTTAACTATTTGTGAACTCCTATCAATAAAGAAAATATTTGTCGTTGGAAAGGAGAATAGTTCTTTGATATCTAAACTACAGACTTTTCTATTCTGTGTATACTTTTACCTGTGACCAAGGTTACGAAACTACACATGCAAGCTATCTCTGCATTTTATTTTTCGTGTGCGTGTGATTGAAAAAAGTCTTTAGCTTTTTTCAGGTAATTTAAAATATTTTCCTATCTCCAGAAGCCATTAATAAATTAGATTGTAATGTCTTACAAAAGAAAAGAGCTCTATTCTGATTGGTTGATATAACTTAATAGATTATTACACAAATCTAATATTTCCAGAATATCTAGAAATTAAAGAAACTAAAATTTAATGTTTTATATATGTTAGTCTTTTCAAAATTCCTTTCTAGAGAAACTTAGTTCAGAAGCATTTTTATATAAAAATCCAAATTCACATTATCAAGGTAAAATATTGGGCGAATCAGACTGAATTCATAATCTTAGTTTAAACCAGGGTTTCTCCACTTCAGTACTATTGATATTTTGGTCCAGATAATAAGAATTTAAAAGATTAAACTTTTTCAAAAGATATCTCTCATTACATTTTCATTTAGTATATGTGCTGCCGAAGCAAGCATTACATTTTCATTTAAACGCACTTCTATTTATTTTTTTTAATTCTAAAAATTTGTGGAAACAAAAACAACTTATTGGATCTGTGGAACTAATGTAGGAAATCTTAAACATTAAAATCATGAAAAATTAAGACATTTTGTACTGAAATATCTTGTTAAAAATTTGTACATGTTGCTAAAATTAGTAGGAACACATAGCGTTGATTTTAAGCTATAATTATGTTACTCTAATTTGTCCAGGGCACTATTTAAGAAGAATATCTTTTCCAGATTTTTCAAATATAAATAAATCTCTGTAATAAAATATCAAAAATTTTAAAGGCTGTGGAATTGTACTACAAGTTCTTGGTATTGAGTTCCCCTTTCAGGTAGGAACCAGGTCCATTATTTAAACTCACAGTGAATTTTCTTGAGTTTCACTCCTTGGAAAGGGAAGATGTGCAAAAGAAGCATAAACGATTTACTATTTCCTCTGTCCCTTTTTTGTTTTGGAAATCCCTGACTTAAATCTACACTAGATCTTCCTAGAATTTACACATAATGATAGAACAATGTTCATGAACAAGTTCCAAATTTCCAAGAGAAGGAAAAAAGAAAAGGAAAGGAAGGGGGGAAGAAGAAACAACAGGATGCGAGCTTAAGACGGGTATAAAATTATCACTGTCAAAGGCTAATTTTCTAAATTCTGCAAGGAGAGGAGAAAGATTAGATGGAAGAAGCCTTATTTTTACAAATACACACACTAGATGAAAAGCATTATATTTTCTTTAAACAATAGCTAGGGCCTTTAATGATTCTATCAAAACTTATGATTAAAAATAGGTACTTACTAATCACCAAAGTAGAAAAATTTGAGAGGGTGATCTCTTACATTAAAAAATAATCTCTCTTTTGGACACACAAGTTAGAGAATGTCCAACCAAGATTTTCTTTCCATTTGTGCTCATTTGTCCCTCAAATGATCCATCTTCTCCATTTCAGAAATACACCAAAGTGGCCACGGTAATTCTAAATTCTCCTTGGTGAAATTAGGCCAGTTAGAGAAATATGTACATGAATGAAAGCACGAAGGCAGCACATGTGTGGTCCAGAGTGTCAAAGAAAACCCCATGAAAACTACAACATTTGGTAAGAATCCGGCCAATCAGCAAGTCCCACAACTTTGAGACTTCCCAGCTCTAGGCAAAAGAAACTAAATAAAGTAATTCTCAAAAAAAAACAAAGGCAAGATTAAAGAAAAGTATTATTAGGTTCAGATAGATGACCCAAGGCAAAATTGGTCTTATAAGGATATTAGTCTGATGAGACCTTCTGAACTTATCAGCCCTAGAGGATGGATTGAGAGACAAACTGTTGAAGCTATACTAATCATCTCTCCTCTGTATTTTCTCTTATGATCTCCAGCAAAATTGATAACAGAAAAAGAACCAAACACTGTATTATTAGTAACAGGCCAGGTTTCTCTCCAACTATGAGAATCTTCATATCTGACCAGTAACCAAAGGATTCCTAAGAGGACTCCTCATTCCCAATATACAAAACAAACTCAATTTTAGAGAGCTTCACATAAATCTGTTAGACCTGAGCACCAGAGCAGGACCTGTCTCACCACTACAGTGGGGGAGACCCCTAGACATGACGTTCAAGAAGCCTCAAAGGTGCATGCGATTTCAGAGCAGAGAGCCTTGAACCATGCCAGACAGGAGATCTCGAGTAGGTCTTGTGGCCTCCAGGATTGTCAGTGGCAATTCCCCAGAAGAACATCTGTTGATTGAGCACAGTTAAGTTTACTAGACTTATTGTAATAGGGGAAAACACTATTTTGAAAGTAGTGTCTTAGAAGAGAGGTTTCAAGGGTTAATATTTGTAGGGTTTAAGGAGCTGGGCTTCTGAGGTTTAAAGGAAGTCCTTCAGGGCAGGTTGACAAAACTAACTTGTGATGGTTTTGACACAACAATTTAGGATTTGTGGACACAGCAAAGTGTTTTGATGAGTGAACTGTTGAAGGATAAGCAAGCTGTTTGCCCAAGTTAGCTATCTATTGTCCTGATCGGAGAGCTGCTTATCCAAATGGGCAAAGTATTTGCCTGGATGAAATTGGTTTGCAGAAATGTCCTGAACAAATAGCAAAATTTACTGATTTCTAGTCTTATCTCCTTGGGCCAAAGTTCTCTGGAACAAACAGTTGTGTTATGATGGCACAGGTGGTCTGAGTTCTCAGGACCTTACTATTCTGCAGCCTTTATTATAGTTCACCCAGTGGTGTGCCTGGAAGTTATGATTGCCTTAGGATTGTTTCCCACTTAAAAATAAGTTAATATTTTTCAGAGGAAAAAATTTTGTTTCCTTAGAATATCCATTTTCTTTAGAATGGTATTATTCTTTCACTGATCTGGTGATATTTCTGTTTCCATTTTCTTGCAGAAGAGTTACTGGTTGTTAATATATTAGAGTTAAAAGAGGTTTGCCAAGGTTTGACTCAGATTTTTTCAGGCTTCCTGGGTACACTAGCCTATCCTTCCTTAACTTGTTTCCACTCGTATCCAGCAAGATTTATCAAACTTCTAAGGCTAGTAACAATTTCTTTTGACTTTAATTATTTGCAGTTATTTCCATTGAAATCCAGGTTGAGAAAAATTAACAGCTTGCCCTATAACCCTTTTGTAAAGCAAACAAGTTGGACATTTTCTTTCTAACATGATTAATAAAATAAAAAAAGAGATGACAGGAGACAGAATCACTCTGGACACTTGGTAAAATGAGCTATTTCATTGTTTTAGACTAGAGCAAAACATCTTCATCAATTATAATGCAGTGAAGCAGTTTCAATGGAAGCCTGAAAAACATATTTTACTGCTTGCGATTATTAAAATAGAGAAATTAAAACTTACATTTGATTCACTATATATTAGAAACATTTCTGCAGCTCATCCACAAGAGCTTTTTAATTTGACAAGCCAGATTAAGAGGCAGACAAGCAAGCAATACAGATACATAAAAAATAATCATACTGCATGTACAAGTGTCAATAGAAAGATCTTAAAAGTCAACAGCACAAAAACCAGACAAAGCCAGGCAGTTGCCTGGAACTTAATTAGATATCTTCTAATATTTATAAAAATTATAGTCCTAGAAGATAGAAAGAACACGAATACAATGTAAGATAGTGTCAAGTCTAAAGGTTTTTGAAGGTAGAAGATATTCGCCTACCTTAGACATAATGAAAATCCAACTGAGATGATGAAGCAAGTGACTAGTGGGAGCTCCACACTTCTTTTAGAAGACAAGTGTAGGCATTTCCTGATTAATGTCAGTGAACTGTTTCTGACAATCAGCACTTATGTATGAAATTGTTAACAGAAACTTATGTCCAATTATTTTAAGTAGGAAAACTTTTAATATGTTAACCATTGTGGGGGCTAAAAAATTAGAATACTTTTCCTCTCACTTTCTAAGTTCTAGCTGGGTTAATAATCAAATTAACAGAAACAGATTAAAAGGAGAAAATCAATGTTTAGTATGTTCACTTGGGGAATTCACATAAGCATGAAAATTCCCAAGACAGTGAGGGAAAATTGGATACATATGTCATTTTGGACAAAGGAGAAAAGCAGGGTAGGGGCCTGAGACTTCAAAGATAGTAGGCAATTTGCAGGTAGTTTAGGAAGAGCAAACATACATGGCAGGTGAATTTTTTCCTAGGCAAACCCAGAAACAATGAGACACGGGTAATCTTGTAAACAGACCCCTGCTTGGTGCCCTCCCACCTACCATATTCAATTTAGAGTAGGCTGCTAAGGGGAATGTTCTAAGATTTCCTTCCTGGAGTAGGTCTTTTCCTCTGTATCTCATAGGCAGAAAAGGGGGAGCATCAAAGGTTCTTTGAGTTTTTAATTTCTTAATAACCAGCTTAAAATCAATATCCTAAAATGAAGCTTTGGGGTGGCAAAACTTTGGTACCCTTCATCATCATGCCTCCAACCAATTTCTTAAAACACAAAAAACAGTTGCATATAAGTAACACACTCTAATGTTGGGATGTGATATTGTTTTAACTAAATATTGTATTATATGCAATAATGCTGCAGTGCCTCTCTGTACACTATGGACATCATAAGTGTCACATCTTTTATTGACGTTATAGTATGCTTGTCAAGGCTTCTACACTGATTCTGTCATTCTGTCAATTGTATTTGGATCACAACTCAAGGAATTTCATCATTTTGGTAAAAAGTATTGCATTGAGCTTTTGGGATGTAAATATACATTTTTCCTCATATAAACACCCACCTAAAATGTTGTTTTGAGAGATAAATATGTTTTATGAAATTAGGGGTATTAAAATCCAAGAGTCATCCTAGTGGGAAAATCACCGAGGCGAGGATTGGCAGTTTATGCTTGTATTAGGAAATTTATAACTTATCTGTGACTTTGATTCATGAACATAAACTAAGTAAAACTCTTCTCCATCCCCTTTTTAAAGGTATTTTGATTAAAACTATGACTTGGTTTAAGCTTCTCACTGTTGTCATTAAGAATCATTCTAGAATTCTGCCTTAAAAAAGAGAAATTCTGACACCTACTACAACAATGTGAATGAAACTTTAGGACATTCTGCTAAGTGAAATAAGCAA
This sequence comes from Pteropus medius, assembly GCF_902729225.1. Taxonomy (NCBI): domain Eukaryota; kingdom Metazoa; phylum Chordata; class Mammalia; order Chiroptera; family Pteropodidae; genus Pteropus; species Pteropus medius. The sequence continues at coordinate 13,443,669 of NW_024347791.1, read as the reverse complement.
TCACATAAAGACAAACTCTGAATGATGCTACTCATTTAAGGTACTTAGAGTAGTCAAAGTCATACAAAGAGAAAGTAGGATGATGGTGGAATGAGAAATGGGCAATTATTTAATGGATATTAGAGTTTCAATTTTTCAAGATGAAAAGTTTTGGAGACTGGTTATACAGCAATGTGAATAATATAGTTAACACTACCAAACTCTTCATTTAGACATGGCGAAGATAACAAATTTTATGTTATGCATTTTTTTTGGTCCAATTTAAAAGAAAAAAGAGGGAAAATAATTCTAGAACTTCATCTTACACAGAGGTGGTTTCAAAAATTTTTTAGTATGACATAATTATCTCTTTAGTGATTAAACTTATTTTCACCCAGGAAGAATTAGGAGTATGTATAAAAATCTTAAAATAAAACTTATAATGTTAATATTTTGCATTAGGGAATCTTGCATATTTGCTACTATATTTTCTTACAATATGTATTTATCTTACTAGCCTTCTAATTCCATTTTCTAAAGTATACTTGTGAGTTTGGCTTGTGATTTTAAATTCATTTCTTACTAAATTTATTTATATTCTTGAAAAATTTAAGATAATTTGAGGTATTTACAAGTTTAGTTTATGAGACTGATGAGTGGTCAGGAAGACTGTATGAGTCAGATAATTGCATTGCTGAACAGAAATTAAAGATTTGAAAATAAAATGTTAAACGTAAAAGGAAATTTAATAAACTAAGATGTTTAAGGGAATTAAATAAAGCTCTAAAATCCTCCTTTAAAAGCACTTGTAAAAATTGCCTAGACATTTTAAAAAGAATTCAGATATATGGTAAATTAAAAGCTTAACAAAGTATCAAGTAAATAAAATTTTCATTTAAAAAGAAACTTAGGTAAACCTCTAAATAGTCTTTTCTACACATAAAAGCTGTCCTTGAGGGCATCAAAACGCTGACTTTCACAGTGGCAATAATACTGAATATAAAGAAGAGAATGAGAGTTGGATGGCAACGAGCTAACAAGTAGTTGTTAACTGCCACTGACGAGGTGTGAGCAAGTCAGGTATCTTATAGAATAAAAACCGAACAAAATCCAATGACTTCTGAGAACCACAGCTAAAAAATGTAGATGTGTAATGCTAATTAATATGATGGCTAAGTGGAGGGCCACGGGAGGGAGGGAGCAATTGAGGGGATCGTTTTATGAACAATATAGATGTCTAATCAATGTACTGTATACTTGAAACTAATTTGGATAAATAAATTTATTTTTTTAAAAAAATATGGATGTGCATTATATCGAAACCTTCTTGGTAATTTTTAACCTCAGAGTCTTTACTTGGTTCTTTATTCATTAACTGACTCACCAGCAGGCAATTTGTGAGTTCTAGGGTCGGCCTGAACCTGTGGGGCCAAGACTCCCAGGAGCCTTGATAATGAGCAGCCTAATTCTCTTCCTCCCTGGGACAGAGTAACTTATAATCCTGCTCAGGTGCAAAAACAGTTTGAAACTGACTGTGTCTCCAGTTCTCAAAGATTTTCTCACGATCAAAAATAGATTTTCTTTTCTTTTTAAGTAATCGGTAGAGCACCCTGCTCAGTAACATATACATTTAATAATTTGGGGGGAAGATAATAAGGATGACCTGGTGTGATACCATTTTAATGAACCAGTCTCTCTCTAAGGAAGCTCTGGGCTGTGGTGAATCTGAGGTATATTTTTAAATGAGTCAGAATCACTTATTGATCACTCTCAGTGTGAAGATGACTGTGTTAGTATTATTGACGATTTAAAATAGTAAAAGCCTTGGACTTCAAAGTGTTTCTAACGGCCTTTTGGAATATGGAATACTTTTAAACAGGCATGGCCAGGGCAACATGCTGCAGCCAGATGTCAGCCTCAGGGCACTAGGTCACACAGCAGGAGACCGGGAAAGGAAATGAAAGCTAGAAGTAGGCTATAAAATTGCCTCCAAAGAAATCCTCAAGACCAGTGGTCCAATGGAACATGTCAAACAGGGACTAGAGAAACCCATCCAAAATTATACCCCTTACTAACCATAAGACTTGGTCCAACTATCAATTCAGTGAAGACTTTTCAAGTTAAAAAAAAAAAAAAAAAATCACTGTTCTCCTAGAGAGACTGAAAATACAAACGGACAATACCAGAACGTAGACGGTGATGCCATGCTGCCCCATAACCTCTGTAGCCTAGGTCCATCAGGACTTGGTCAATGACTGCTAGTTTCCTCTCACTTTTGCCCGAGCTTCCATCTCGGGACCAACCAGAGAAAGCCAAATAGCTTCTAGCTAGCCCACCTCCAGACTCATCATGCCAACAACCTCCAATCAGAGCACACCTGAGGCTTATCTTTTTTTTTTCTCCCCCACTATAAATCTTCCTTGCTGGACTTGGAGTCTCTGCCAAAAAAGCAAGTGATAGTGGCTGACTCCCCCATTAGAACAAGCTCTGAATAAATAGGCTTTAACATTCTCATTTCGGTGGTATTCATTTATTTCTACAATTTTATTGGAGGACCCACCTAAATATAGTCTGCACTGCCGGTTGCCGCGGACCCCAGCTTCCAACTGGTTGCAGTAGCCGTGGAGGAGCCAGTGGTGCCTTGTGGCTTGCAGCCTGTGAGTGCTCTCTGATGTGGTAAGTCAGCCCGGGGTCTGAACTTGCTGTCTCTGCATTGAGTTCCTTCATTCTATAAGCAGATTTTGTTATTGAGTCTCATTTGTTTGGCATTCTTGGTGGAATTGGGTCATTCTTTTTCACCCCTTTTGCTGTATTTTGTGCTTCTGTTTTGAGTTGTGCTGTCTGAAAATGTTATTATAAGAAGGAGAACCACAAGTGAGAGCAGAGGCCCAGGCCCTACAAGCCTGTTGTTTCAGCTGACCTAGCGGACTCAAGAATTTGCTGTTTTTACTGGACAGGAGTCCATTCAGACAAACTCTGCTGAGAGTCACCAAAAACCATAGGAGTTTCTCCTTCTGTATTGACTTTTTGTCTTGAGAGCTTGGCTTTGATCCAGAGAATGTTCACTCTGGTTTTCCACCTGCAGGGTGGGGAGTTGGGGGCCAGCGGGTCTGCATTTGAAAGCCAGTCTTCAGGTTAGAAGCCCAAAATATGAGGTGCACAAGCATCGTGTTTCTACTGACCATTGCCAGTTCTCTTAGAGTCATCTAAGCCTAAATCCTTTCCTCCCTAGAAAAAAACTCCTTCTTATATATACTCTCATCATAATACTAATCCCTGCGCCTATGTTTTCAAATGGCATAACTTCACCAAGGATGATTTGGGCCTTTAGCGACTGCTCTGGGGAACACTCTACCTGAGCAAGTGTTCGTTTCTGAGAGGCATCTTAGAAAAGAGAGGGAATAAGATTTGTTGATCCTAATGAGCAACATTTTTAGTTAGTATGCAGGGAACTCTAAATAAAATTCCAAATAGAAAAGTGTTTCACTGAAAGAGTCTCTGTCCAAAAACAATGAGCAATTTAACAAATAAGCAAAAATAAATAAGGCTTATCATTTCCCTAATAAGTCCTCCCCTCCTTGGCCTCCACTTGCCTCTTTACATCCAGCTTTTTCCTCTTTCCTTATGCACTGATCTCATTCTTTCATCATCTCCCTGAACTCCTCTTTGTTTTTTCGCTGGTTCTGGCACTTTTCTTTTCTTTTTTTCTTTTTTGCCAACAACTCTCCAAAGATCTGGAAATAACACTTCCTACTAAAGTTCCATTACTCCCATGAGTGAGGTATGCAGGCAACTATAGAATTTAAACCCTTGACCCTAGGTTAATTAAAAGCTGTAATTAAGGATTTCCCTAGACCCAGACAAGACCAGCAACTATTCAGAGATAAATTTAGAATTATTCTGGGTGCATATGACCCAGGATTCCTGGTCTGTATTGACTTGTACACATGTTCATCAGACCTCAGACACCAAGAACCTACAAGTTCCCTGTTTTGGCAGCAAACCTGAAAAACGCTCAAAAAAGAGGACAAAGTTTCCTAAAAGCCATACTAACCATTTCCAATAAAAATGGATTGGACCATAAGTGAATTATGGAGACAGAAAAGATGAAACTATGGGAACAGGTCCTCAATTAAGATTTAAAAGATCTAATTTCTCTTGTGATTCAGTTGCGATATAGTATGTAGATGATGCCATGCTTTGTTCAGAAGAACAAGGAAGCTTGTAGAAAAGATTCCATTTATTTTTTCTCAGCCATAGCAAATAAAGAGACATAAAGTTTCGAAAAATGTTACAATTTTGTCAAAATACCACCCATTATTTCGGGCATGACATAAATAGGAAGAGAAAGACATTCTCTCTAACAGACTAAAGACTATCCAAATTTATCTTATACCAGTGGCAAAAGGACAATTGCGAAGATTTCTAAGTTTCACTAGATATTGCAGACATTTAGTGCCAAATCTTTCTGAGCTTATAACACCTCTTTATAAATTGAAAAAGATCTTGCAGTGCAGTTGACTGGAGAGATGATGGAACAATCCTCAGCTGGTGACGATCTGGATCTCTAGCATTCCCTGAATTGTTCAACCCCTCACAAGTGGGAGAGTGATCAAAGGGGTGGGGTTGGGAGTGGGAGACGAGAGATTAAATATACAAACTGACAACGGCCAGACCGTAAGTGCTGTCTAACTCTGATGCACAGCCACTGCTGCGATCAGCCCAGAAGGATCAGGACTTGGCCAATGACTGCTATTTTCCCTAATTTTGCCCTGCCTTCCAACTCGAGATGAACCAGAGGAAGCTACATAATCTCTCTGAAACCAATCACATAGGATATCCCATTTCTAGTTAGCTTTTTTCCCGCTACAAAGCTTTTGTGCTCCTCTGTCTGCCTTTGAGTCTCTGCCAAATGCTAGTGATGGAGGCTGACTGGTGTGCTATAGCAAACCCAATAAATGAGCCCTGTCTGGTCTCACTTGGGTTGTTTTTGTATATTTCAACATCCTCCACTTAGAATTTTCCCATTTGGAAAATTTTGATTTCTAGTTCTAAGTTCCTGAGCATCATTAATCATACCCAGAGCCAGTATAATGATTATGCTACTCAATCTTGAACTTCAGAGTCAACACATGTGAGTAAAAATACATTTTGTCTTACTCTAAAGAAATATATAGACACATATCATTTATCTGTGCCCAAAGCTGCATGGTGACTATGAGTTTATTAAAAAATGATCTAGTTCTCAAGTCAAAAGTTTTTTGGAGTCAAGCAGATTTATCCATGCTTGTCTATTTCTCTTTAACAAAAACAGGTTATGGTGATCTCACTCTTCAAACTGGCTTCTGAAAATTAACCTTATAACCATAGATACGGATCCTGAGTAATAAATTTCCAGTGACTTCAGTCTTCTCCAGTAGCAGAGATTAGAAGGGATGCTGGTAAGAAAAGTTTGGAGAATACATTTTCCAGTCATGTAGTTTTATAAAAATGTCCAAATTACACTCAGTAAAATACCAGCCAGCCCTGCAGAAAACTAACATATTATCTCTACCAATGTGACAGAAAAATTATCAAAATATTAGAAATAGGCAAAAGTCAGTACTGGATATTGTTAAAACACAGTGCTGGGCTTGGAGCTTTGATTAGATTCTTGTTGCCTTCATTGTTTTACAACTCTGAAGAGACAGAAGTTAACATGCAGGTTTTTGTCTAGTTGAAGAGGAATTTTCACCTAAAAGGCTAACCTAATAATCAGCTCTTTGTTCTGCTTCTGTCGATATGCTTGCCCCAAAGGCCATAGGGCAGGGTGACCTCGAAATTAACTAAAGATTCATCCTCCCTTTTGCTTGTTCTGTCTAAACAACAAACGTCACGCCTACAACCCATAGCAACTCCTGCACTTTGTAACTGTCTGAGAACAAAATAACCAATTGGCCCCTGCCAAATAAGCCCTATATAAGCAAAGTTGCAACTGAGCCCAGGGCCCAGATCTTCAGAGCACTAGCTCCTCTGGGAGCGCCGGCGTAATAAATCTGAGTTCTCTAACTCTCCAAGTACTGCTTGGTTTCTCGCCGGTGTGTTTTTTGCAACATTTCTGGGGGCCCCAGCGAGATTTCGACCACACCAGCTCTTTGAGTCACTGGACCAGTGGCTCGGCCAGGCCGGGGCGGAGGGGCTCCAAGACAAACGAGGAAGCACGTCACCTGACGGTATTCCGGATTCACTTTCAGACCAGCACTCCGACTCTCCGATCGGCCAAGCCCCCAACTGGACTCGTAGGAGGGACAGACCGACTCACTAGGAAGAGCCATAGAATAAGGTAAGGCCTTGGGGCTCAGCCCCCTAGTCAGGTCCCGTCTCCAGACAGAAGAAGAATTTGATCACCTCCTAAAGTCTTCAGTTAGAAGACAGGTCAGGGTCTTCACAGGGGATGCGGGGCAGAAGACATCAGGGTCTTCCCTTGGGGGAAGACAAAGGTCAGGGCCTTCCAGAAAGGGGGGAGGCAATGTTTTAACCTGGTGTGTGAATGAGTGAGTGAATGAGTGAGTGAATGAGTGTCCTGGCCAGGTTAGGTACAAATTTGTGGCTCCATGGTTGGGCACCCACTAGGTCCCCTAAAGCCTACAGAGTTTGAATGGGCTCATCTGCGATTCCGTGGTGTATGGCATACAGTCTATGGTGGCATTGGACTAGTGTCTGATCGTAAGTCACAAAGCTGAGTCCACTACAGCCAAGCATCACCTAAGCTCCTTCAGGACACAGCCAGATGAGCACCTGAGTGGTCTCCTCTCTACAGGAGGCACCCACCCTTGTTTGTCTTTGCGTCACCAACACAGGGTGAGATACACGAGGGAGGGGGCACTTAACCACTGATTCGGCTTAAGAATTGTCTATCTCGAAACAGCCCTTTTGACATAGGGGCCCTCTGTTGAATTATTTTCTTGAAATTTTAAGGTCTATTCCCTCCCCTACCCCCAAGGAAACTTCCTAAGGCAAATATGGGAAGAGGTTCTTCTAAGCCAACTGTCTTAAACTGTTGAAAAATTTTAAGAAAGGTTTCTCAAGGGATTACGAGGTTAAGTTGACCCCAGGAAAACTTTGTACTCTTTGTGAGCTTGAGTGGCCCACCTACGGGGTAGGACGGCCTTCAGAAGGGACCCTGGACCTCCCTACCATTAGAACTGTGTACCAGGTAGTGACAGGGACCCCTGGACATCCAGACCAGTTTCCAAACATAGACTCATGGTTGCAAATCGCTCCTGTAGTGCCCCCTTGGGTCTAGTTCTGTGCAAATAGGCAGAGACAGAGTAAAGTACTTGTGGCCCAACCAACTCAGGAAAGAACAAGGAAGAGCCAGCAAAAGTCATCCAGCAAGAGGACCCCGAGGAAGAAACTTTCTTCCCACCACCACACATCCCAGCAGCAACGCCAGTCTCTGCACAGCCGCTCTACCCCCAGTTACCAGATAGCCCTCCGCCATCGGTGTCTTCACCACCCCAACAGCCTGAGTGTCCGCCAAGCCCAAATCTACAGCGTCTTCGCTCAGCCACACAGCCAGCCCTCCAGATGCCTCTCCGAGAGACACAAGGCCCTTTTGAGATTAGCAAAGATGGCACATTCCATGCCCGTGGCTCCCCTCACAGACTGGACAACTATTGTCAGGGCCATGGGGGACTGCACTGCCCACTCGTTCTGCAAAGCCTGCTTATGTAGGTTCAGAGGCCACCTAGTGACTCATGAGTTCCTGTATCTACCAAAGTGCCCCATCCCCTTTTGGGTAGAGACTTATCAACAAAGCTTGGAGCACAATTCACCTTTGCCCCAGGAAAGCCCACCAGTCTTACCCTGGGTAGCCAACTTGCTCTAATGATGGTTGTGACTGTGCCAAGGGAAGATGAATGATGCTTCTATTCTCTGGAAAGAAAACAAACAAATCCAACCAGCCTGCTAGAAGAGTTCCCTGCTGTCTGGGCAGAAAAGGGGCCCCCAGGTCTAGCTAAAAATCACGTGCCCATCGTAGTGGACCTGAGGTCAGGAGCCACTCCTGTCCCACAAAGGCAACATCCAGTGCCACAAGAAGCACGGTTGGGGATTCGAGACCACATCCAGCATTTGCACGATACCAGAATTCTAGTCGTGTCAGTCACTTTGGACCACTCCACTCTTACCGATCAAGAAGCTTGGAGGGAATGACTACCACCCTGTCCAGGCACGATCTGACAGACGTTCCTCTTCAGAACCCAGAACTGGTATCGTTCACGGATGTGAGCAGCTTCATCCACGAAGAATAGTGCAAAGCCGGCTACGCAATAATAACCACAAGTGAGGTGATCAGAGCTGAGGCTCTGCCACAGGGCTGGTCGGCACAGTGGGCTGAACTATGGGCACTCATCCAGGCACTGTGGTAGGCTGAAGGGAAATGGGCCAATATCTATACTGACTCAAGGTACACCTTTGCTGCTTTGCATGTACATGGAGCCATTTATAAAGAGAGAGGACTACTGACAGCAGGAAGAAAAGAAATCAAGAACAAAGAAGAAATCCTTCAACTGTTAAAGGCAGTCTGGAGGCCTTCTCAGGTGGCAGCCATTCACTGCAAGGGCCACCAGAGAGGAACCAACCCTGTCGGTAAGGGAAACGGATTAGCTCAGAGTAGAGCCAAAGGCAGCAAGTCAATCCAAGGTAACTGGGTTTTTTAAATGAGCACTATGCACCCCAAGGCCTTTAAGCTACTCCCCTTTTGAAATCTTTTATGGGAGACCTCTCCCAGTGATAGAGAAGTTAAAAGGAGACCCTCGATTGATAGCTGACCTAGAAATGTCCCAACACCTTCAGGCCCTAGAGAGGACCCTCCACCGCATCACCCAGGAAACCTTAGAAAGAGCCCCTATCCCCTTAGGGAATCGGGTACACCCCTATCAGCCAGGAGATGAAGTATGAGTTAAAGATTAGAAGAAGGAGCCACTCCAGCCGATCTGGACTGGCCCCTCACACTGTTATATTAGCAACTCCCACTATATTAAAATTGCAGGTATCACCCTGTGGATCCACCACACACGGGTAAAGAGAGCACACCTCCGAAGAAACGGGAGATTTGGACAGCAGAGCTTCTTCCTGATCAGCCGCTCCGAGTCACATTCCGGAGGCAACAGAAACCCACCTGAGATCTTCAGCCCTGCTCTGGCCACCCCCGGAAGCTGGCCAGTCCACGCACGGCAGAAGCTTGAGGATCAACCGTCTGGACTTATCAGATATATTGTTATCATCCTTTAGCCCTAACCCTCTTTAGTATACTTTAGTCCCGCTGCTTGCCTCAGGGTTGGCCTCAGCAGCACCCGCCAATTGGACCCTGAGTCAAAGAGTCACTTTATCCCTGACCTATTTAGTCTACATTGGGATCCTCTCAATTCTTGCACATTCAGGCTAAACCCCTCTTCGATACATTTCTAGAAACTTTGTCTAATTGCCATTGGTTGTTTCAACTTCTTATAATCATGAGGAAAATCTTTCTTTTGTTAATTCAAGTAGGATTTTACATTCAGGTAATCCAAGCAATGGTGTCTCCTAACTCACTCTACAAGGGAATTATGGATACTGGGTACTTATACAGAAGTCTATTAATACTTCTCATAAGCTCACCCTTGAGGGCGGCCACTGAGCCTCAATGCGATAAATGTATAGGGGCCATCCAAATAGGTGGTCAGGTCCAACAGGCCTTTACCTCATATACCCATCAACCAGCTGCTTGTTACGAATCAGCTACCATTTGCACTTACGCTGGCAGAAGGTACTGGATGGGATGGATAAAAACCAAATATGTAGCAGGATACATTTGCCAAGGGCCGCGCCCAGGGGCAACAGGAAAATGGGCTTGTTGGACATACTATGGGCAGATAGGTATCTCAGATGGAGGAGGAGTCCAAGACTACGCTCGAGACCAGCTAGTCAAAGAGACTGTACAGCGAGTTATAGAACAAACAAAACCTAAACCACTTAAAAAGACCTTAGGTCAAGACCTAGACCTGCCAATTCTGAGAAAGAACCTCTTTGTTGACCTAGCTGAGAGGATAGCCCATGCACTTGGTGTCACTAAATGCTGGGTTTGTGGAGGAGCACTCATGAGTGAAGACTGGCCTTGGAAGGGAACTAGCCTAGATGCTTTTTATCTCCTTCAGTGGAATCACACAGTGGCTCCACATGAAGAGAGTCGACCCAGGATCTGGGTCCTCTCCTCAAAAGTAGTAGGAAAAGAATGTGTTAGCCGGATAGGTCCAAGATACACTCAGTGGGTTGGAGAGACTCCATGTAGAAGAATTCTATTTTTAAACCACACAGACCTAAACTGGTGGCCCAAAGCCCCTTCCTGGTATTGGGCCAACAGTACCATAACTAACTCCTCTTTGTGCCACTCTCTTGGCCAAAGCTTGACTGTCACAAACTGTACTATAAAGGAGGGCACGGTCCCTAACCCCTTCCGTGCCATCCCAGCTATTGGCACATTCTGGGAAACTCTCAATTCCACTAGCCCCAGGAGTTGGAAAGCACCAGATGGGCTCTTCTGGATCTGTGGAAAGAGAGCTTACACTCAACTCCCAACAAACTGGAAGGGAAGTTGCACCATCGGGATTATTCAGCCTGGTTTCTTCCTCCTACCAGCCCAAGGAAGAAATGAGCTAGGTGTTCCCCTCTATCACAACTTAAAGGCCGGGACTAAGAGGTCACTCGAAGTAAGGGGACAACAAACATGGGGGGAGGGTGAATGGCCATCTCACCGTATTATCCAATACTATAGCCCCACAACTTGGGCCCAAGATGGGAACTGGGGTTACCAGAACCCCATATACATGCTCAATCGGATCATCAGGTTACAGGCTGTACTAGAGATTATTACCAACCAGATGGCCTCAGACCTAGAACTCCTGGCCACGCAACAGTCCCAGATGCGTGCGGCAATATATAAGAACCGTTTAGCTTTAGATTACTTGCTAGCAGAAGAAGGGGGAGTATGCAGGAAGTTTAACCAATCCGATTGTTGTCTCCAAATAGATGACAATGGCAAAGCTGTAACTGACATAGCTACTAATATTAGAAAAATAGCTCATGTACCCATCCGAAGTTGGAATGGGTGGGGCTCTAGTAACCTCTTTGGAGGTTGTTGGTTCTCTGCTTTCGGGGACTTTAAGACCTTAGTTGGGATAGTACTCCACCTCCTCGGGGCCTGCCTCCTTCTCCCATGCCTATCGCCTCTTGTTATCCGGTCAACTACCTCCCTCATAGAGACTATAGTAGAAAGAAAAACTGCAGCAAAGGTTTTCATGCTGTGGAGGTACTCGCCCCTGGCCCAGGAAGATCAAGAGATTGATGCCCTGTAAGACTTTAAAGGGCATCAAAAAGGGGGAATGAAAAGGAATTTTCACTTGAAAGACTAACCTTATAATCAACCCTTTGTTCTGCTTCTGTAGATATGCTTGCTGCATAGGCCGTAGGGCAGGGCGACCTCGAAATTAACTAAAGACTCATCCTCCCTTTTGCTTGTTCTGTCTAAATGTAACTGCCTGCGCTTTGCAACAAATATAATTGCCTGTACCCCATAGCAACTCCTGAGCTTTGTAACCCTTTGTAACTGCTTGCAACCCATAGCAACTCCTGCTTTTGTAATCGTCTGAGGACTAATTAACCAATCAGCAGCCCCTGCCAAATAAGCCCTATATAAGCAGAGTTGCAACTGAGCTCAGGGCCTAGATCTTCAGAGCGCTAGTTCCTCTGGGAGCACTGGCGTCGTAATAAACCTGAGTTCTTCAACTCTCCGAGTGCTGCTTGGTTTCTTGCTGGTTTGATTTTTGCAACATTTCTGCAACACGGTAAAGAGGCAAATAACTTGTACCCTGTATCAATTATTGCCCTGTAAAATATAAACCAGTATAGTATCTACCCCAGAAATCTAATACTAAGATTCTTTTATTAAATTACCTACAGATTCCTGTCTCCTCAAATGCTCTATGGACTAGTTTTAACATCTTACTGATTCTCGCATTAGCTAATGAGTTGAATAAAAATCATTGACATGTATTACTTTGGTATTTTCATGAGTGACATCATTTTACCTTTTTGAAAATTATACTTTAACCATTAAAAATTTAAGCTCTTAATGGGAAGATATTATATGACTGTTTTTCTTCTTAAATATTATAATATGATAATATGTACTAATAGCTAGTCTCATTTCGAATCAACTTTCCACTATTGGTATATAATATATATAATACTATGCTGCCAATTCTACTTGCTAATCTTTACATTTAGGATATTTGCATTTATAATTATTAGCAAATAATTTTCAGCAAAAGGGAAAATCACATTGTGGTACAGATGTAAAAATAAACACATGTTAAAGAATTTATTTTATCCTATCATATGAGGGAACCAAACAGATGTTCTATCCAGGTCACAGGAAAAGTTGAAATAAAAAAAATTATCTGGAATAAGGGAATGTTGAAAGGAAATGCAAATTGGGACAAAACTGTTTTTACCAAAGAGAGGAGAAAATTAATTAAAATCATTACCAGACAAGGCAGTATTTATATATTTATCTGTTCCCTAAATATAAAAAGAGATGCAAAATACCTCAAAGATGATGAATTGAGTTAGAATCTGATAACCTGGTAGAGCTTGATATAGATAATGGATTGTTTCCATTGAAACAAAAAAAATTTTTGATAATATTGGTCTGTAATTAAATTTTTTTTATGCAACCTTCATTATATTTTGGTATTATGAAATTTAAAAAAAAAATTCTCCAACCCGTCTATTAAAGAAGAATTTCAAGACACATGAACATCAGTGAAAATGGTGGAGTACGAACCTCCAGGGGCCTATTTTTTCCAAGAAACATGAAAAAACCTGGCAACAACTTTCATAATCGACCTTATAAGAACCCTGGAAGATAGTCAAAGGTTTGCAGCAACCAGGAGAAAGGCCACAGATACAGGGTATAACAGAATTTTGTGATAGTTGACTCAGCCTTGTCCTGCCCTTCTCCCCAGTACGATGGTAATCTTGAAGATAGTAACCTGTGTTCCTAATGTGACAGCATAGTTCCAGAGTGAGCCAAGCAGACTTATTTCTGGAAACTGTGTTTTGCTCTTTCGACCCGTCCATGGGTTCTCTGAGGAACTGATGCTTGGGCTCTACCTTTGCTTCACCTAACAAACTCTCTCAAGTCGAAGAAACAGCTACATGGAAGATGTTCCTCTAAAACATCAAAAAGTCAAAAGAATGAGCTTCTGCCAGCTAGGGCAAAAATTGCAGTTAGGGCAAAGGATAGACATACAAAAAGCTAGGAATAAAAATTTGAAGAATGAGAATCTATAGGGAATAGGGCTTTGAGAAGCTCCTGCCTTAATATGGAACCTAGAAAGCCACACAAGCCCAAGGCTGGACGCCTGCTCAGAAAGACCTGAAAAGGTCATAACTTTTCACTTTTGACTAATGTTTAGGTTCAACGAAAGCAGGAAGTAAAGGCTTAGTGAGAGTTGTAAACAGACTGGCTAAGCAATAAATAGGTGCCCCTCAACACAGAGCCAATCTGCAAAGTCCTTCCTTTCTTTTTGTTTTTTCTTTTTGGCCCCAGGAGTTTAAGGAAATCTCTGTCAAGCAATTAGCTAAAAACTGAACTAAGGAAACAGAGACTTCATAGACACATGACAAAGAATAAGTTTTTACAAAAATAGCATATAAAAGTCACTAAAACAAACAACTACAACCCACCACAAGCAAAAACAACAAATCTTGAAGAGAGGGAAGACTTTAATTTTCACAGTTACCACATTATAATAGTCAAAGTATTCAGTTTGCAACAAAAAAAAATTTATGAGACATACAAAGAAAGAAAAAAATATGGCTCTTTCACAGGAAAAAAAAATGAACAAAAACTGTCTCTAAGGAAGCATAAATAACTGTACGAAAGTAGACAAACATCTTAATAAATGGTCCTACATATTCTCAAAGAACTAAGGGAAACCATGAACAAAGAAATAAAGGAACCCAGAAAAATTATATTTCTATAGAGAATATCAACAAAGAGATAAAAATTATAAAGAGGGACCAGATAGCACATTTAGAGCTAAAAAATACACTAATTGAAATGAAAAATTCATTGGACAGAGTCAATACCAGATTTGAGCAAGCAAAAGAAAGAGTCAGAGACTTAAAGATAAGTCAAATGAAATTATGTAGTCTCAGGAGCAGAAAGAAAAAAAAATAAAGAAAACAGAGCTTAAGAGAATTGTGGGACACCATCAAGCATACACAATAGAAATTCCTGAAGAATAGGAGAGAGAGAAAGGGGCAGAGAGTCTTTTTGAAGAATACTCACTATTTCAAGAAATAATGGCTGAAAAAATTTTACTTTAATGAAGACATGAATCTATGCACACAAGAAGTTCAACAAATGCGATCAAGCAAATTTTCATATTCATAGAAGTCACTTGTGTTTTTTATTCTGTAACTGCCTGTTCATTTTGTTCATTTTGCTAATATTTGTGTACATATATTTGGTGATTTCTAATATAAAAACTATTGATTTATATATATTTATTGTTAGCCATTTATTAAATTCTCAAACTAGCTGTAATAGTTTTCAAAGTTGAGCCTCTTGTTTTTTCCAGGTACATATTGATAATAACTATAATGATAATTTTTTAAATAATTATACTTATTCCTTGTGCTTGTTACATTAGCTAGAATCTTTAGGCAAAAATGAATAATAGTGGTAATAGTAGAATTCCTGTCTTTTCTATGGCTTTAATGGCAATGCCTTTAGTATTTTCCTATTCTGTATGAGTTTTGTTGGTGTTGGTGGTTTCTGATGAAGACTCTTTTCTGTCTTTAAGGAATTTCTTTCTGTTCCTTTTTGCTTAGAGTTCTAATCAAGAAAGGCTGATAAATTTTACCAAATTAAAAATAATTATCGATTGAAATCATCACATATTTTTGTAAATATTACATTGACAGATCACCTAACTAAAATTGCCTTTCTAATGTAAATCCTACTGCTCTTTAAGTAAAATCTAGACTTTTTATCTACCTCCAACATCTTTCAGATCACTTTTCTCCTTGGCCCTTGCCTTGTCATCCTACTAGCCTAACTTTTACTTCCCAAGATCATTAAGCCTTTCTTACCTATTGCTACCTTTGCCAGGAATGCTCTCTTCCTAGTTCTTCACATGTCACCGTCTCAGCCTACAGGCCTCTGTATCTCCTCAGACTGGCTCTCCCTGACCCATATATCTAAAGATGACTCTTCTAGATATTCTCCATTTATAAATTTCTTTATTTTCATTCCATCAGCTTTTGAAAACTGTAATTATCATGCTATTTCTTTATGGTCTATTTCAAGGTCAGCAGTTTTTTTTTCCATAAAGATCTAGATAGTGACTAGTATTTTAGACTTTGTGGTCTCTGTCACAACTACTGGATTCTGCCACTGTTGTGTGAAAGCACTCATAGACAATACAGAAATAGATGTGGCTATGTTCCAATAAAACTGTATTTACGAAACAGGTAGCAAGCTGGATTTGACACATAGGCTGGAGTTTGCTGACTGCTGGTTTACTGTACGCCCTACCTCTCCAGCCTATCAAATGAAGCGATCCTGTAGATTGTGTTTTGTTCACTGTTATGTTCCCAATGCCTAGCAAATTGCCTGGTCTAATGGTAGTCAGTACTTTCTGAATAAATAAACTTGTACTTTACTACAGTTCAGTTAGCTAGTTTTGTTTAACTAATTCACTTACTACTCTTTTTTTAAAAAAAAAATTGAGCATCTAGTTTCATAAATGATGATTTATGTTTGTTTGTTTTCTGAGTGCTATTGTCAGTTTGTGGTGTTACAAATATTTTGAGAACTTTTCCTTATGTTTCTATAGTCTATTAGCTTAAATAACAGATTTTCTATTCCTAAGAAACTAGATAGAGCTCAGGTATAAAACTTTACTTAACTATCATCTTTTTTTATTGTAGATTTTAAGCAAATATTTTTTGATTTGCTCTGAATTTTCCAGTTCCTTGGGGGAAATGATTAAAATTACTATTTTAATAGAAAAGCTCCTATTTATGCCAGATTTTCAAAGTTATTCCTATAAAGTGCCATATGATACATTTATGATAGATTACAAAAATATCCCCAATTCTTCGGAACTTTTCCCATCATCAAGAAATGGGATCTATTTCCTCATATTTTCAATTGGAGATGGCCTTGTAATTTGTTTTGGCCAATAGAATGTGGTAGAAGTGACACTGTGTGAATTCAGAGCCTGTACCTCAAGAGGATATGTGTGCTTCTGCTCTTGCTGTAGAACTCATGACATCTATTTGAACAAGCCCTGATAAATTGATAGCAGATGAGGGACCAAGTGGAGAGAGGCCTCAGTCATTCCATTCATCTCAGCTGAGGTCTTCAAAAACCAGCCAGCCTCAATTGACCCACCTGCTGATAGCAGGTACCTGAGGCCAGCAGAGATCAGCAAATCTCAGTTCACAGCAGAAAAATCATTCAGCTGAGTCCTAGCCCAACTCACACAGCCAAACTGCTGAGTTGCAAACTAAATAAATATTTTTGTTTTAAGCAATTAAATTTGAGGATGGTTTGCCATACAACAAAGGGTAAAAAACACCCTTTAATTAATTTCAAATTTTACCTCTAATAATTTTCTTCACCTTTTAAATTTTAATTTACTTGTTTATTGCTTTTGATTTTCTTTTTCTCAATTTATCAAATTAAATATCAAGACTTCTGCTTGAAACATTTCATCAAGTACAGGTTTAGCTGTATTCTTTTAGGTTTTTATCCAATATGTTATCTTTTTCTTTACTCTCTTGGTAATTTTACCTTTCATTTTAAAATTAATATTTCTTCTTGGGATCATATTAAAGAGTGTTTTCAATTATGAAAGAACTAAGTTTATATTGTTTCTTTGTTGTTGATTTTAGTTTTTTTCCATTTCAGTGAAAGTGCATTACTTACTCTTTATTTAAATTCCATTTCAGTGAAAGTGCATTACTTATTCTTTATTTTTCCAAGTATTTTATCTGCCCAATTTCAGATTATTTTTTATAATTGTTCTATTTTTATCATTATAAATATCCTTTTCCTGAACTTTTAAATTATACTACATGTGATATCAAGACTATAATCCTCTAATTTTTTAATTTATATTTGCCTAACTTATCTTTTCTCTAGCACTTTATTTTTATCCTTTATTTGTTTCTTATTTTCAGTATATGGCTATATTTTATTTCTTAAACCAACCTGAAAGTCTAACTTTTCATGGGGAATTTAACCAAATCAATTATTCAGTTTAATTTTTTGTATTTCACTTCTTTTTTATTTACTCTTTAGTATATTTTGTAATAGTCTTGTTTTCTCTTCCTATGTGTCTTGCACTGATCTTTTAAAAAATTATTTTTCCCCTGGAAATATATTCTGTTACACAGCTCTGTTTTAGTCAATAATATTTAAACCCCTAATTTATCTATTGATATGCCAAAATGAAATAATAATTATTGTATTTGCTGTGCCCCAACACTCTGTCTTACTATTCTCTGCTTTTTCTGATGTAGGGGATTGCTTGTCTCTGAGCTACAAAGCAGAGAGCTGTGGAGGCAGAATATCAACTCAGATAATTCTCAAGGTCTCTTAGATATTCTAAATGAATGTAGAAAGAATGAGCTAATGAGGAAGTGGATACGAGGAGAGTAATTTCCTCCCTCAGAAGTATTAGCATTGAGAAGGTGGTGTCCAGCCAATTTCCGTGTCGTTGACCCTCTTCCTGTCAGAGGTCTGCATCTATTCCCTACGGCATTGTTCCAGGGCAAAAGGTCAAGCATTCATTGGCTATGATTAGACTTGTTTAAACCTTAACATCTGTTTGCAATTAGTATGAATCCTTCCAAGATTTTGATATATGATGAATTCTAATTCTTTCTTTTCAGAGCCATTGCACATGTTTTTCTAATGTGTGTTTTCATAGGTAATACATAAAAATTTTGAGGATGTTTTGTAGCTATTGAAAATGTAACACACAATATTGCCTAACATTTGAAAGATGCAGAAAAGTCTCCCAAAATAAAATACTCGTTATCCATTTATATAGATATAATCTCTGTTATCTGATTCTTTTATATATAATTCTTATTTGGTATCTATTTTTCTAATGCTAGAGCCAATATATTTGCAAACTATTCTATATTATTTAATTTATGTATCAAGAACATTTTTTCATTTCACATAGTATTCTTCAACAGCATAATTTTTGTTGCTACTTATAATTTCCACAGAATTATTTTCATATTTAGCAGTAGAATTGTCTAGTATCTTCTTTTCACCTCTTAGGATCCTCTGGACTCTGCATATATACACTTTCTTATTTTTAAATTTATTTGTGTTTACTTTCTATTATTTTTTATTAGATTATGGAAAGTTTATTATATTTATCTCTGTATCTTTTTAAATCAACACTTTGAAAAACTTCTTTGGTAAATTTTTTTTTAATATTTCAAACTTGTACAAAAGTTGATGCTAGAATAGGAAACTCTTATACCGTTTTGTTCATTTGCTGTATTATTTTATGTATGTATATTATGTATAAAATATATATCATCTATGTACTTATAATGCTATTCTACATTATGCTATTTTTTCTGAACCATTAAGAAGTTGATGATATCCTTATTTTTTCCTGATTACTTCAGTATATATTTCTTAAGAACAAGGATTTTTTACTTAAGCACAGTACGGTTTGTCAAAATTAGGAAATTAGACATTGATACACTATTGTTGAATCCATAGTCCATATTCAAATTTATCTATGCATAAATAATGTCCTTTATGGCATTGCTTTAGTTATCACATCACTTTAGGTTTTCTTTTTTTTTAGTGTGGAAGAACTCCTCAGTCTTTCTTTATCTCTCTTGACCTTGAAATTTTGAAGCAGGCAGGACAGTTATTTTGCTGAATGTCCCTCAATGTGACTTTGCCTGATATTTCTCATGATAAGATTTAGGTAATGCACTTTGGTGGAAATATCACAGAAATGATGTGTCATTCTTGGTGCATGATATATGGAATAATGTGATGTTAGTTTCGATCAATTTGTTAAGGTGGGGTCTGCAGGTTTCCACTTCAGAATAATTGTTTATCTCTGTGTCATTAATAAGTAATTTGTGGAGAGATAATCTAAGGTTTATGAAAATGTCCTGATCCTTTTCATTCACTAACTTTAACATCTTTTTTGATGATTTTTAACTTAATTATTTTTTCTGTACTTACCGGCATTCTATTGTAAGAAAGGCTATTTACTGTCTCATCTTTACATATGTTTGTGTGTAGAGGGGTTATAAATTCTTATGTTGTTAAATTGGTTATAATCTATTGGTATATTTAGTTTGAGAGACAATTCATCCCAAGGTTATCCAGTATGAGGCCTTCGAAGTTGTCTTCTTTATCTTTTTTTTTCCACCTTCAAATCGTATTGCTTTTTCATTAGCTCTACCAACTGTTTCCTGTTTTTAAATTTATTTCCAGGAAAAAAATAAGGATATCTTCAAATTCTAAATGACTCAGAAAAAATAGCATAATGTAAAATAGTATTATAAGTATATAGATGATATATATTTTATATATAATATGGAAATTTATTTCCATACACATTAATACATTGAATTGTGATGTATAGGAGATGCTTTATAAACTTTTAAACTTTACTCAAAGTTCTCCAATCTGAATAATCTTGACTTGGTAAGAAATTTTCTGCATTAGAAAATAATTTACAGGTAAAACAGAACATCCTATCAGATGTTAAACACACTAACCTTCTCTCTTTTGTTTTTCACCTTTTCATTTTTTAATATGGTAATTTGTGGAAAAGCATTTGTTGTTTTGTGTTTAGGATAACTATCTTCTTGATATGACATGGTAAGAGGACCTCATTAGATTTGTTAATGTTCTAATAACACTTCTTTAGTGTTTGGGCCATGAATCTGTATCACCCATAATGAAATTTTGATTTTTAGTAACCGTTTTCCTCATTGTAAGAGTTTGTCAATGTGTTTGTAAATGTACAAAGATGATGGAATTTCCTCCGAAATTTCTGTTCTAGGTATATGAAAAAAAGAGATGAATCCAGTCCTGCTTTTATAAATTCGTGAAGAGAAATCCTTTGTTGTTTATCATTCTCTTTGTCTTGAATTTTTCTAACCCTTTTTGAATGTATTTGGAATTCTTTCTTCCTTAGTCTCTGATTTTGACCTGATGTGGTGGGCTTTTTATTTGTTACTTAAATGTCATTCTGAATGAGTCCGTTGGGATGCCAAAAAGCCAGTAGGTATTTGTTGGAAACTTTGCTTCTTATGGTGTCATTTTTGAGCAATACTCCTGCATGTCCTCCTCTCTACTCAGCAGTAGGGGCCACAGGTTGAAGTGCATGCTTCCACCAAGGATCTTCTTTATTCTTTCGCAGTATCTCCATGATTCTTTTAACACATTTTTACTTATTTTTAAAGGAAACCTGGTAGTTTTCATTCAAGAATGGCATTTAGACAGTAAGATCTACATGCCATGTATGATCATTGCTCCTAATGTGTCATTCATTGCCTCTAGTCTCTTCAGCAAAGAGAACTAGGAACTATCTTTATCTATTTATTTATATCTATACACTATATCCGCATTTATTTTTATACCTATGTTTCTATTTCTATATCTAAATGAAAACTATGAATTTCATTTTTAATTCAATCTAACCAGGCACATATTGGTTCTCCCCTTTCCATACTTTTATCCCTTTTTCACTGTTCCTGAATTGTTCATAGATTCAGTGAAATCTGGATCCCATTATCCTCAACATTTTTTACTCAACTTTGGAAAACACAGAAGTTAGTTTCAGAATTGTTAACTCATACAACTGAGAAAAGTAAGCCTTCTAATAAGAATCCTGTTCATGGATTTGATTTTAGGTAAAATTTATATACAGTTAGCCACATAAAACCTAAGTTTGTAATTGACGAGTTTTGAAAAGTGTATACATGCATATAACCCACATCCTAAGAAAATAATTTTTCATCTAAAAAGTAGAGGTTTATATGCATTCAAAGTTGTTATCAGCTTAGAATAGGCTATTATAAATATAAGTTGTTACATGTAAGTCTCATGGTAGCCATAAAGCAAAATCTATATTAGAAACACAAAGGTAAAAAGAAAGAAATCAAAGTATGGCACATTAAAAAAATCATCAAATCACAAAAGAAAAGGGAAAAGAAGATCAAAGAAATAAAGGAATTACAAGACAATCAGAAAAAAATTTAAAAAATGGAAATAGTAAGTTCATATCTCTCAATAATTATTTTAAATATAAAACAATAAATTCTCCAACCAAAAAACATAGAGTGGCTGACTGTATAAAAAAATAAGATTTAACTGTATGCTGCCTACAAGAGACTAATTTCAGCTTTAAGGACATACATAGACTGAAAGTGAAAGGATGGAAAAAGATATCCCATGCAAATGGAAACCAAAAGAAAGTAGGGTTAGCTATATCTATATCAGATAAAACAGATTTTAAGCCAAAGATTGTAACAAGAGACAAAGAAAGGCATTGTACAATGATAAAGCATTTAATTTCTCAAGAATGTATAACATTAGTACATATTTATGCATCCAAAACAGGAATATCAAAATACATAAAGAAAATTTTAACAGATCTGAAGGGAGAAATAGATAACAATACAATAATAATAGGAGACTTTAATATCCCACTTTCAACAAGATAGATTATTCAGACAGAAAATCAATAATAAAACATAGAATGTAAAGTACATGTTAGGTCAGATGAAACTAACAGATATTTACAGAACATTTTATCCAACAGCAATAGAATACATATTCTTCTCAAGTGCATATGGAACATTCTCTAAGATAGTTCCTATGTTAAGTCACAAAACAATATTTAAAAATTCAAGAATTTTTGAAATCCTAACAAGCACATTTTTCAGTCACAATAATATGAAAGTGGAACTCAATTACAAAAAGAAAACTGGAGAATTCACAAATATATGGAGATTAAGCAACATGATATTGAACAAACAGCGTGTCAAAGAAGAAACAATAGAAATTTTTTTTTAAAATCTTGAAGTAAATGAAAAGGGAAACACAACATATCAAACTTATGGGATGCAACAAAAGAATTCTAAGAGGGATGTTTATAACAATAAACTCCTACATTAAGAAATAAGAACTGTCCCAAACAACCAACCTAATTTTACATTTCAAGGAACTAGAAAAAGAATAAACTAGGCCCGAAGTAGGTAGAAGGAAGGAAATAACAAAGATCAGAGCAAAACTAAATGAGATGGAGACTACAAAGACAATAGAAAAGACCAATGAAACTAAGAGCTGTTTTTTTTGAAAAGATAACAAAATAGGCAAATCTTTAGTTGACTCACCAAGGAAAAAAGTTAGAAGACTTAAATAAATAATATTATAAATGAAAGAAAAGACTCTATAATAAATACCACACAAATACAAAGAATCATAAGATACTACTATGAACAATTATACACCAAAAAATCGGACAACTGATAAGAAATGGATAAATTCCTAGAATAATGCAACCTAACAAGATAGAATAATAAAGAAATAGAAAATCTAAACAGACTAGTTATTAGTAAGGAGATTGAACAGTAATCAAAAACATACTAGCAAAGGAAAGTCCAAGACCAGAGGACTTCACTGGTAAATTCTACCAAACATTTAAAGAATTAATACTATCTTTCTCAAAGTCTCATAAAAATTAAAAGAGGAGGGAATACTTTCAAACTCATTTTACGAGGTAAGCATTACCCTGGCACCAAATACAAACAAGGACACTATAAGAAAAGAAAATTACAGATGAATATCCCTGATGAATGTAGATGCATAAATCCTCAACAAAATATTAGTAAACCAAATTTAACAGTAAATTGAAAACATAAACCATGAATAAGTGGGATTTGTTTTAGGGATGCAAGGAGGGTTCAATGTACACGAATTAATCAACCTGTTAGACCACATTAACAAAATGAAGGATAAGAATCATATGATTATGTTAATACATACAGAAAAAGCATTTGGCAAACTTCAATATTCATTCACAATAAAAAAATCTCACAACAAAGTGGGTATAAAGAGAATGTATCTCAACATAATAGTAAGTCCACACCTGACATCATAATCAATGGCGAAAAGCTGAAAGCTTTTCCTCTAAGATCCAGAACAAGACAAGATGCCCATTCTTGCCGCTTTTATTCGACATAGTTTAAGATGTCCTAGCCAGAGCAATTACTCAAGGAAAAGAAATAAAAGGCACCCAAATAGGAAAGGAAGAGAATGCTAACACTAACAACAAACTATCGAAAGAGAAATTAAGAAAATAAGCCTCATTTATGATAGCATCAAAAAGAATAAATACTTATGAATAAATTTAACTAAGGAGGTGAAAGATCTAAATACTAAAAATGGTAAGATATTGATGAAAGAAATTGACACAAATAAATGGAAAGATTTTCCATGTCCATGGATTGGAAGAATTAATATAGTTAAATAAAGTTATCTGATTTCAAACAATAGTAAGATTTAGATCTTTTTTGCATAATATATTTATTTGGATTAGAATGGCCGTATAAAGTACTTTCTATAACAAAATCACAGATTCTCTAAGTTAAGCCCTTACCTAAGTCTATGTTACTTTTCATCTGATACTTGAATCCGTTGAACAAAATCATTTAGTGATATTCAACACTGATAAAAATCTAGCAAAAGAAATATTGCAAATACAGGTCATTCTAATTTTTCATGTCTGATTTTCCCATATTTATTTTTCACTATCCACCCCCAATTTTAAAAAAATATATGCCTTAATGAGAGAACAAACTTTTCATCAGCCCAAGCTACCTCTTTGGAACTTCTTTCTCCTTATTAATCAAATTAAAAAAAAAAATTGATGATTGTATCTAGATGTTGTTAACTAATAAAATTGTAAACCTAGAAGAATGAAAGGTTTCTAACTTGAGTTAACCAAATAATATTAGATAAATGTTTAAATGAGTCTATTTTAGTAATTTTTTTAAAAAGCAAAGTGTAAAGTTGAAATCAACTCAAAATTATAACAAAGTAGGTTTGAATTGAGTAACTTTTATATGAAAAATTCCTTTTCTTCACACAAAAAAGTGTATATTGTAGCAATGGATTAGAGCGAAGAAGGATCAGTATACACTCATGTTTAGATTAATATAAATACAGATGTTATATATAAGAATATTTATAGTATATATTTCTACCGTGGTTAGTAGGTATATCTATTTCCTTGTTCTGAGAGTGCTTGAAGCAATGACACCCTAGTAGAAATGAGGATATATAGTACCTAGATCTTGGTTTCTAATATCATTCTCAAAAAAAAAAAAAAAAAAAAAAAGGAAAAGAGAAGGAAAGAAAAGAGAAAAGGAACTGTGGTTCTGTAGAGAAATGGCTGATTCTCAGGCTGGGGCAGAAGTATGAAAATGCTGAAAAACAAACAAACAAAAAAACCTACATGATGAGGGCATGTCAAAGGGACACATTAGCAAACTGAAAGATTTCCCAGTGGTTCAAGCTGTAACAATGTGAGCAATTTAAGAAAAAAAAAGAGCATTGTGTTATAACACAAAATATAAAATAAATATCCACGAGTCCATACTGATAGAATTAAATGATTAGATAGATGATGATAGATAGATAGATGATAGATAGATAGATAGATAGATAGATAAAGCAAAAGAGACAAATTTCCCATGTAGAGTTCCAAATAATTTATGTAGATACTTTGCTTTCACGAAATGGGGCCATAACCCCCTAATCTTTTAACATGAACTACACCTAGTAACTTGCTTCCAAAGGATACAGTATGGAAAGGAGGGGAGAAAAGTAATCTCACAGCGGAAAAACCTGGCAAACACTATCTTGTCCAATTGATAAATGTTAACATCAACGATATAAATCTCATTAATAAAATGTACTCTTGATAGAAGGTGATGGAAATGACACTTTACCTCTATGTTCTTCACTCCAGAAACTCATAATCTCGTCTAACAAAGAGAAAAATAACAGACAAATTCCAATTCCAAAAGAAGAGATTTCCACAAAATACATGGGAAGCTGTCGAGGTCATCAAAAACTAGGAAAGTCTGAGAAATTTGTCACAACCAAGAGAGGACATGATGATTAAATGTACTATGGGATCCTGGATGAAATCCTGCAACATAAAAAGGACATCAGGTTAAAACTAAGGAAATCTAAATAACATATAGATTTTTAGATAATAATAATGTATCGATATTAGTTCATTAATCTTGACAAATATATCATACTGACATAAAACGTCAATAAGAGAATCTGAGTGTGTGATATAAGGAAACTCCATAACATCTCAATTTTTCTGAAAACATAAAACTGTTTTGAAAAATAAAGTCCATATTTTAAAAAGTATATTTTGAAGTATAAAAGGGCCATATGGTTTGGGATTGTATGTATAAACTCTTAGCAGTCTAAGGGTCAATCGTATTGAGTTATTATTTATTATTCTTTCCTTGGTTTACAATGTTAACTGCATTCTTTTCATAAAATGATTCAGTTATTTACTTTGACTCCCTCAGGCAAAAACTTCTATATGTGCTCTGCAATACGCTTTTCTGTAACCCCATACTGCAATACTATTTAATAAAAATTCTTTTCAGAAACAATACATTATGGAGTTCGGTTTTCAACTTTATTTTATTGAGTGAAGGACATTAGTTCTTCCTCTTATAGGTTCAAATAAATCTTGCATTCAAAATGCGGATCTCACATATATTACTTTTAATCTGAAAAAGAAAATGCCCTTTGTGAGATAAACATAATACAGCGCAATATGTGACAATTGTGGCTCGTGAGGGCTGAAAGTGACTCTGAAACAAAAAAACACAAGTACAGCATTGTACAAATTATCCTACAATGACTAAATTATGGCAAAAAGAAAGTAAAATAAAGAAACAAAACAAAACCAAAAAACCTAAAGCATAGCGTAAGTTGAAATATTTATAAATGTTAGAACAACTTTCATATAATAAAAGTCTTCATTTTTCTTTTTCAAGATTTCTCAATATGGCGTAGGAGTTTATTTGAGGGCCTGTTTGCCATATTTATATTAATATATAGTAAATTCCTGTGTCCTTGTTTTTAGAATATTAAGATCAAAGGCTCTTCCCTGGTATTAAAATTCTGCACAACTCTGAAAAAAATCCAGAAGGAAAATTATTTTTCTCTTTGTACAGGAATGCATATTCTGGATGCTAAGGGGGAGAATTCAGTTCAAAATATGGGGCATTCCCTAGAACATAATAATGTTAGAGGTACAGAAAGCAGCCTTCAGGTTTTGGGGGGAAAATTGGTACCAAAGAAAACTGTATCAATTCAAAATAGGACAAAAGTATGACTGTATGCCCTTCCAATATTGCGTTGAAACTTTGTCCAACAGGACCATCCAAAGATTATCTAATTCTCTAAGGTATGGGTCCCCAATCCCCCAGCCGTACCAGTCAGTGGCCTATCAGGAACTGGTGCACAGCAGGAAGTAAGCGGTGGGCAAACAAAGCTTCATCTGTATTTGCAGCTGCTCCCCAGCACTAGCATCACAGCCTTATGTCCACCTCAGATCATCAGGCATTAGATTCTCATAGAAGCACCGGTCCCTGGTGCCAAAAAGTTTGGGGACCACTGCTCTAAGGGATGTACCTTTTTTTGACTTACTAGTTACCTTGGATTAAGGCCCGGTTTCTGTGACTTACATGTCAATGGTATGGATTTTTTCCTAGTAGAGGTGAAAATTATTTCTCTCTGGTAGAAAAGATAACCTAGAAGGTTATAATTTTATGGCCCTATAGGATATTAATTAGTTTTCTTTCTCCCTGAGTAAACTTATTTTAGCAAGTCATTTTTTTTCCTGAGTGACAGTTAAAATCAATCTCTGTATGTGTGTATATATTTGTGTGTATGTGTGTATATCTATATACACACATATATTCACATACATACGAACATATATAAATAATACACATAGAGTATATATGTGTGTGAATATATATATATCAAATGTTATTTGAACCAGCTTAACTATTCTACTTGCACCTTTGTTAATAAGTCAAAAACATCTTTGACACAAGGTTATTCTATATTTGTATGAGAGTCATGTTCTAAAATAATTCAAAGTTATTCATTTTCAGCTCCCCAGATGAGACTTTCCACATATACTCATTAGCCCTCTAAAACAGGTCACTGGAAAAAAGGTTTATCCATACATTTTTTTGGTCTAGAGCTATATTATTGCCACTAGAATGTATCTCTTCCCTGCTGCTATATGTGTTCTTATCTATTTACGATTATGAGATGGCTCAAGATAGTGAGCTATTATGAGTGGTGATAAGACATAGATGGCTTAACTTTCGCAAAATTGAATAGTTTGAGCTTGTGATGGATGAACAACTTGAATGTATCATAAGCTTCAAAGCTTTTAAGCAGATATAAATTGGAGAAAATGCTTTTAATATTTACACTTTAAAAGAAAGCCACTTCATTAATGAAAATCAATATATACTCATCTCTCATCAAATATCATCAAGGAATGACATAGATTTCAATCTGTGGATTATGTGGGGAGAAATAATATAATCAATGAACTTTATCAAGTAGTCAATTATAAAAAGTGTATCTTTTGTGATGCAATCACCACAGGATCAAAGTTCATTATATAAATGATTGAAATATATAAAACAAGGGTAAAATAACTGTTATGTTAAATTTCATTAAATAATCATGTAGACAAATTAATGAACAACTCATCTGGCAACTCTGTCAGCCTAGGAATAAAGTCAAAAGATGACAGTCATCCTTGAAACTTTCCTATATATAGCTTCTGGGACAAAATTAAGAAATGTTAGCAAAATAGTCCTGTGGTATAACCAGTGTTGAAGATGAGAAGGGCCTAATTGTTAGATCTTTACATAACACAGTCAGCATTTTACAAATAAATGTCTGTGGAAGTGCAAATCCTGTCCCAGGGGAAAACCTTTGCTTCTCCTACTTATGTTCACTTGTCAGGGGTCTTACTGAATCTCATCTTCAAGAGCCAGTAAGAACATGGCTGGAATATGAATGCAAGACTTTTAACTGTTTACCCAGTGCTTCCTCCAAAAGATGATAGTGTTCATATTTTGCACATCCTAACTTTACATCATTTCAGATCCGGGTTTATTAAAACCTCGTTTTGTGTTTTGGCATGGGAAACAATATTTTCAAAGTTTCATTTCATAGGAATGGGATATATACATATATAGTAAATTCTGAGTCACTCAGGCCGATAAAGAGCAGTAGCATGGAAAATGAAAACGTCATAACTAGTGTACCACTTGAACTAGAGCTAGGTCCCACCTGCAAAGAAGGAAATGTGTGTTCCACATCCATTCACATTTATATGTTTCATGACGAACATCATATAGTCAACTCTTAATTGTTTCCCACATATTTTCTGTCCAAAATATTTATTTCCACCCTCATTGGGGTTTCCAAAAGCACATATATCCAGAAAACTTGGCTATATGTATTTTATTTTAGTATTGTCTCTATTACAAAGATAAATTATACTTTTGACCAAAAGACCATCAAATCTAACAAGCCTTTGGGTTCTTCAACTACTTTAATAGACATACATAGCACTACCATTTGGATAGTCTTCAAATATAAAGGTGACTTGTAAAACGTGGAAAGGCCAGCCACATTGGCCTGGGGACTAAGAACTCAGTTTCCAATGGAGTTCACACTACAGTTGTGACAGGGTGCAAGTGGGAAATCACCTCGGACTGTTTTCCTCAAATGGAAAACCAGAGGGCTGGGGTGACTTTTTGAAAATGTCTATGTTCTTTCTCTTCCATATCATAATTTGTTGACTTCTCTAAATTTTTCCATCATGAAAAATAAGTTCCAAATAAAATTCTTATATTTATGAAAACATAAATAAACATCTAAAAGTTAGGTAGATATTTCTGCCAGGGGGAAAAAAGGAAAATAGTTGTCTCAAATGCACCTAGTTTTTACACTTAATCAAAAAAACTAAACTAACCTTTATAATACAATTATGAATTTTTATTACTAAAGAAATGTTTAATTTATTATAACAAAATCTATAACTGTACCAAGACAAAATTGTAAATATCTCTCAAACTTGGACATTCTGTAGTATATTTGATATATTGATTAAAAATGTAAACTGTATTAAATGCTAAGGATTATAAAATAACTTTTAAAAATAAGCATCTTATAAAGTAAGTCACTTATTTATCTGAGAACATATAACTACAAATTATCATGAATTATAACATTCACTTTTGAGTATGACTGATGAAATCAATGGTAAAATCTACATAGCTGAAATGCTCAACTTTGAAAGCTAAGAAAACTTGTTTGTCAGTATGAATTCTACCAGCTTTTGCTTTCCAACCCTTTAATTCTTCTTCCTTATCAAAAATTTTTTTTCACTTAAGTATTATCTTTGGAATTATTAACAGCCAAGTCAATGTGGTCTAACTGAATATTTGGCATCTTAGCTAAGGCAAAAAAAAAAAAAAGTTAAAACATGGCTCTTTCTACTACTGTTGGCATTTTAGTTCTGTTCAGAGACCCTCTCAAATTTAGCTAGAGACAGTTTCCATGGTGACTGAAGAATGTGTTCTGATGAGTCTTGAAACAGACAAATAAGAATCTTTGCTTCTTAAAGTGGGCAACAATTTACCTCTTTAATGCTTAATGGAAGACATTTTAATCTATTTTGGTTTCAACAATAGCTGGAAAAAAAGTCAGTTTTGTCAATTATACAAAATCTGAAAGGTAGATATTAGTAAATTTGGATTTAGTACAGGATACTGATATACATCCCAGCTGTTTTAGCCTTTCCAAGATTTTTTTTCCAAGAAGAAGACTATACTATCTGATAATAAATATACTACCATGAAGAATGTTGAAAACTAATTTTCTTAGT
This sequence comes from Pteropus medius, assembly GCF_902729225.1. Classification (NCBI taxonomy): domain Eukaryota; kingdom Metazoa; phylum Chordata; class Mammalia; order Chiroptera; family Pteropodidae; genus Pteropus; species Pteropus medius. The sequence goes on along the minus strand of NW_024347791.1, from coordinate 13,413,559 downwards.
TCAAGCAAATATATCGCTTTCTATTGTTATTGTCAGTTTTTAATGAATTACTTCTTATGGAATTTAAAATGCAAAGTTGTAACACTGGAAGGAGTCAAACTGGTATTTAATTTTTTATAGATTTTTTTGATAGAGAAAAATTTAGGATGAATTAATGGGGATATACAAGTCAGTACATGAAGGAATGAAACACGTGCAAACTATTAAATTGAAAAGCAGATACGTCCATGAACCTAGAAAAGAAAATCGGTATTACTCAAGAATAAGACACGACCCTGCTTGAAAGTCTCTTTGCATAAACTTGTATAGCAAAGATAATAAAAACTGATAAATGTACTCTAACCCAAAGACAAAAATCAACAAAAAGGCAGTCAACTCCCTAGAGAGGAACCTCTGTTTCCCTTGGTTGTGACACTGGTTACCAAGGTAATAATTATATTTGAGAGGCCCCTGGCTATAAATCCATTCTCTTAAAGACCTTCAGTAGAATCTAAATCAACAGACCTCTATAATGGATTAACTTGTGCTCCCTAGTGCTCAAATACCTGAAGCACAGCAAATGAAACTTCTCTTGTGGCAAAGCAAAGGCAAAATATCAAGGTAACTATTGAAAAGTTTCATTTAAAATTGCTTTTGCTTTAACTTTCTAGAATAAAAAGTAAGAACATCTGGCATTATTTAGAACCCCTTAACCCAGGCATTGTGACTGGCAGGATAGCTACTAGCCAACTTGATGTTTTTGTGTGACTGAGAGGATAGAAATGCCGGTGTTGGGACTTACGGCAAGTGAAGCACAAGCGGATTTAAGTTCCCCATCACACCTTCATCCAGACATATTTGTGCAGTATGTAAACTGATGGTCCTAGCACTGAGTCTTGATTATGTAATAATGAATAGAACAAGCCAATCAATACCAATAGAAAACAATGATTGAGATCTAGTTATTAAAGGACTATTATTATTTAAACAAATTTGATTAACATTAATTGAGAACCTACTATGTTCCAGTAATACTGTGTAAGGATTAAAGAGATGGGAGGATGCAATCCTAACTTCAACAACTACAAAAGAATTCTCAGCACAGGACTCCTACAAGGACTCCTGCACTAAGAGATTTACCAAACCAATCATGGCTTCTGGAAGCCTAAGGCACGTTCCAGGGACTACCCAGCCCTTCTTTGAGTCCCTACCTGAAAAAGCTCAAGGCTGACAAAAGAATTTACTGTTCGTTTTATCCAATATCTAACAATAGGCATCTGCTCCCCTACTTCTTAGAATATTTACTTTAAAAAGACTTACAATGACCAATCCTTCCCCTGTCCCTTTGAGATATATATGTATACATCTCCTAAGAAAAAGGAGTGTCTTTCTCAAGAACCTGAAAGCTGTTTCTTAGAAATGAAAACTTCGGGGAGAATAGAACATCTGTCTCCCAGTCTCTGTGGGAAAAATAATCCTAACTTCTATAATTGCTAACTAGCAGACCCAGATGGCCTAATCACATTCACACTGTCTGACCCTTTTACCCACTTTTTGTAATTTTTTATATCCGTGACACTGCTTGAGCAGTCCCTTTTCTTTCTGCCTCATTCTTCCTGAACAGTCAGTCACCTCTGCAGAAGTCGGAATGGAGATCAGCTCTTTCCTCTACTGTCAGCAGCTATTGAATAAAATATGTTTGACTTTGTTTATCTTTGACACATCTAAAGAAAATATTCTAGTGTAAAAAAACAAATATCTTCAGAAATGACCAAAAAATACAGAAAATACTATCATAGTACATTTGATTAATTAAATTGAGAATATGTAATATAAGGCTTGAGTATTGGTACAGATAATAATATAATATCCAGAAGAAGGAAAATATTCATTGGGCAGAGAAGGAAGGTAATATGGAAGAAACAGAACTTTGTCTGGTCTTTAAGAGTTCGCGTTTGCATAAGAAAAGATGAAATACTGCCATTCGTGACAACATGAATGGATCTTGAGATTATCATGCTAAGTGAACTAGATTAGACAGAAAAATTTGGGAACCATATGATTTCACTCATACTGAGATATAAAACTAAAAATAACAAACAAACATGACAATTAGAGACTCATGGACATGGACAATGGATTATTGGTTGCCAGAGGGAAGGCGGGAGCAGAGATAAGGGTTAGGAGGATCAAACATTTGGTGGCAGAGGAAATTTAACTTTGGGTAATGGATGCACATGCAATATACATATGACATATTACTGAATTGTACACTTGAAATCTATCTGATTTTATTAACCAATGTCACCCCAATAATTTTAATTAAAAAAAAAGAGTTTGCATTTGAACAAGGGAAAAAGAGAATTTAATTTGGTATTGACATAGGTTCATATTATCCCAGAAGACATAAGAATTGTCATAACTATCCTAATAAATTCCAAGATCTATAAGAGGAAAGATCTTGTCAGATATTTTTTTCATATCTGCATCAACAATGTATGAAATATGAAAGGCTTAAAAAAATTCTTAAATTAACATATAAATGAGGTATTGTATAAATAAGTTAAATACGTGAACTAAAAGGCAGTTTATGTAAACATAATCAGAAATGAAAGAAGAGACATGGCAACTAATGCCATAGAAGTAAAAAGGATTATAAGAGACTTGTTATCAATATCGATATACACAAACAAGAACCTAGGAGAAATGGATAAATTGTTAGAAAAACACAACTTATCAAGATTAAATGATAAAGAAAATAGAAAGTCTGAACAGATCTATAACTTGTATAGAAATGGATTCAATAATCAAAAACCTCACAACAAAGAAAATTCCAGGGCTAGGTGGCTTCACCGGTAAACTTAAACAAACATTTAAAGAAGAATTAGTCTTTATCGAACTCTCCTAAAAATTTTGGGAACATTGCCAAACTCATTTTATGAAGCCAGCATTATCCTGATACCAAAACCAAAGACACCGCAAGAAAAGAAAATTACAGGCCAATAGCCTTGATGAATATAGATGCCAAAATCCTCACCAAAATACTAGCAAACCATATCCCACTGCACATTAAAAGTATCATACACCATGATCAAATGGGATCTAGCCCAAGGATGCAAGGATTGTTAAACACATAAAAATCAATTACTGTCACACACTACATTAACGAAATTAAGTATAAAACCACATCATCATCTCAATAAATGCAGAAAAAGCATTTGACAAAATTTAAGACCCTCTCATGATAAAAACACTCGATAAAATGGGAACATACTTCAACGTAACAAAGTCATATATAAAAACTCACAGCTGACATCATAATTAATAATAAAATATGTAGAGCTTTTTCTCTAAGATTAAGAAGGAGGAAAGAATGCCCATTTTTGCCACTTCTATTCAACATTGCACCAAAAGTCAAGACAATAAGGAAAAAAACATATCAAAATTGTAAAGTCAGAGTAAAATTGTCTTTGTTTGAAGATGAAATGATCTTATATGTAGAAAATCCGAAAGATGCCACACATACACAAAAAAACTGTTAGAACAAATAAATATTCAGTAAATACGCAGAATACAAAATCAATATACAAAAATCAGTTGTGTTTCTACACACTAATAATAAGCTTTCTGAAAAGGAAATTAAGAAAACTATATTATTTATGATACGGCCAAAAAAAATAAATAAATAAACCCTTAGGAATAAACCTAAGTAAAGCAGTAAAAATCTTTTATACTGAGAACTACAAAACATTGATGAAAGAAATTAAAGACACAAATGAAAAGACATTCTGTGTTCATTGGTTGATAGATTTAACATTGTTAAAATGTCTATACTACCCAAAGTGATCTACAGATTGATGCAATCCCTATGAGAAGCCTAATAACATTTTTTTGACAGAAATAGAAAAAAACAATTCTGCAATTCTTACAGAACCACAAATAGCAAATCAATTGTGAGAAAGAAGAGCAAAGCTGGAGTTATCACACTTCCTGATTTCAAAACATTGCAAATCAAGAGAGTACGGTACTGGCAAAAAGGCAGATATATATAGGTCGATGGAACAGAGTAAAGATTCCATAAATAAATTCATGCATATATGGTCAACTGATCTTTAACAAGGGTGGCAAAAATACATAATACAGGAAGGATAATGTTTTCAACAAATGGTCTTGGGGAAATTGGGACCTTATCTTACATTATACAAAAAAAGATCATTTCAAAATGGACTAAAGTCTTAAATATAAGGCCTGAAACTGTAAAACTACTAGCAGAAAACATAGGGGGAAATTTTTATGACATTGGTCTTGGCAATGATTTCATGGTTAAGATACCAAAAGTGCAAGTAACCAAAACTACAACAAACAAGTGGAAATACATCAAACTACAAAGCTTCTACACAGCAAAGGAAACAAGAAACAGAATGAACAAGCAACCTATGGAATTGGAGAAAATATTTCTCACAATATCTATATCTGGCAAGGGCTTAATTTCTAAAACATATAAGGAGCTCCTACAATAGCAAAAAAATAATAATAATAAAACCTACTAAAAACCCAATTAAGTAATGGGCAAAGGGCTGCAGTGGACATTTCTCTACAAAAGACAGACAAATGACTAAAAAGTACATGAAAAAATGTTCAGCATCACTGACTATCAGGGAAATGCAAATTGAAACCATCTAGATGCATATTATCAAAAAACAAAAGATAAGAAGTGTTAACGAGTATGCGTAGAAACTGGACCGCTTGCACATTGTTGATTGGAATGCAATGGAAAACAGTATGGAGATTCATCAAAAAATTAAAAATAGAACTATCATATGATCTATGGAACCTACTTCTGGATATTTAGCCTAAAGAATCGAAATCAGGACCTCAAAAAGAATTTAGCACTTCATATTCAATGAAGCACTATTCACAATTAAGATGTGGAAACAACCAAAATGTACATCAACAGGTGAATGGATTAAGAAAATGTGATATATAAAATGGAATACTATTGAGCCTGAAAAAAGGAAGGAAATTCTGTAATATGCAACAATAGGGATGAACCTTGAGGACATTATGCTAAGTTAAAAAAGCCAGTCATAGAAAGAAAAATACTGTATAATTTCTCTTATATGGGATATCTAAAATAATCAAATTTATGGAAAGAAAGAGTAGAATGGTGGTTTCCAGAAGCTGGGGGTGTGGGGGAGAATGGGGAGTTACTAATCAGTGGATGGGCATAAAGTTTCAGTTAATCAAGATGAATAAGCTGTAGAAATCTTCTTTATAACATTGGTCACCTATAGTCAATAATAATGTATCATACACTTTAAAATGTATTTAGAGGGTAGATTTCACGATAAGTGTTCTTACCACAATAAAATACAATAAATAAAATAAAATAAGATTTGAGGGCATGTCTTGAGGTACAGGTAAGTTACTTGGAATAATAGTTGAATCTTTTTTGAGGTTTGAGTTTTAAATTTCATTAATTAAATTATTGTCCTGGTATAGACAGCCTTTAGTCAAAGACTAATTTGGCTCTGCTGCAGAGACACTGTACTTCCAAGAAATGTATTCGATGCCCTGTTAATTAGGAAGACATTTGACTTAATGCGGTTAGAACATAAAGTGTTCCTATCTCTCTCTGAGCTCTAGGAATTGTATCTACTTCTTCCTGGTGGTTTTTTTCTGAGCATTTATAGTTTCTTCATGTGCATGTGCAAATTAGTATTCAGTAAAAGACTTAAGAGGACCCACCTGCACAGCAACAGAACCTTTCCGTGACAGCTCCATTCTCTGTAGTACTATGTCCTGAATATTGCAGCTTCCTTGGCCTCCGCAACATTAAATTCTGTAGCCTCTACTCTCCAACAATAGTAGGCTCTGTTTGGCATTAGCCTATGTGTGCTGCTAAGTGAACACTGTCTCCAGGCAATGAGCTGTAAGGCTTACCTTCTTTGCTTTTCTACTCTCAAGGATATAAAACAAGAATGAACACAGACTCCTGGTCATAATAAAGTGAGTTGGAAAACAATGAAATGACATATTTACAATGTTAAAAGAAAATACTGACAATACAGCTAGCAAAATTATTTTTCAAAAATGAAAACAAACTAAAAACTTTTTAGACAAACAGAAATTGAGAAAAATGTTAAAGTAAAGTTGTAGAACAGAAGAAATATAATACTAGTTGAAAACTTGGATGTACACTAAGAAATAAAAACTATCAGAAGTGCTAAATCCAAGTACACGAAGAACAAAAATGATAGAACTATAAAGAAAAGTAGACAAATCCACAGTAAGAGTTAAAAGATGTTGACACAACTTTCTCAGTAGTTGATAGAAGAAATAAAGACAAAACCAGTAAGATATAGAAGATATGTACAACATTATAAACCAAGTTGACCTAATTAACATTTATAGAACACTCCATGGAATAACTACAGAATACATATTTTTTTTCAAGCATAAATGAAACATTCATCAAGATAGAGCATTTACTATACCATAATAAGGGTCCCTATAAATTATAGACCATGTTTTTTGACTCCAACAGAATTAAATTAGAAATCAATAATGGAAAAATACCTGGAATATCTCTCAAATATTTGTAAATTAAATAACATAGATCTAAATGAACATGGGTCCAAATAATTACAATGGAAATTAGTAAATGTAAACTAAAAGAAAATGAAAATAGAACATAAAAAAAAAATGTGGGATGCAACTAAAGCAATTATTTAGAAGAAAATTTATAGCTTTCAATCCTTATATTAGGAAACAAGAAAGGCCTAAAATCTATTATCCAAGATTTTCCATTCACAAGCTGTAAAAAGAGGAGCAGTATTAAAAATATTGTTATGTATATAATTAAGAGAAATGACAGTCCAATAAAAGACTTATATAAGAAGTCTTGTATAAGAATATGAATAATTATCATAATAGCTCAAATCTGAAAACATTCCAAAAGTCCATTGATTGGCAAATGAGTAAATTATGATATATTCATACTATGGAATACCACTTGGCAATTAAAAAAAATAATGACAGTACTACCAATACACATAACAACATGGATAAATTGCAGAAATAGTACATTGAGCAAAAGAAACCAGATACAAAAGAGCACATACTGTATGATTCCAATTTTACCAAATTCCAGAAGAGACAAAATTAATGTACAGTGACAAAAAAGGAGATCAATGGATGCTTTGGGGTTCAGGATAGAGTTTGACTTCAAAGAGTTCAAAATATTCTTTTAAAGTAATTGAAACATTCTGCATCTTTCTTATAGTGTGGTTACCCAGTTGTAAACATTTGTCAAAACTCATTAAACTGTACACTTAAAATATGTGTATTTTATTTTATATAAATTATGCCTACAGAGAGTTTGTTGAAGACATAGTCCAGTTACATAAAAGATGACTTGAAATAACAAACTCACAGGTGACGATATTGTAAATAAAAAATGTGATGTTGGATTTGAATACAGTGAAACATAGACTTAAAAGTAACCATCTAGTATCTACACAAAATACAAGATGATTTTTAAAATCAAAATTGAAAAGGTATCAGTAATTATAAGACAATTCAGTGAGGTAGTTGGACACAAAATTAATTTTGAATCTTGATTATTTTGCTATTTACAGTTTTAAAGTATAATGGTGAATATTTTGTTCAAAGTAACAAATATGAGCAAAAATATTTAGGAATATATTTGAAAGGAAATTAAAGGACATATATGAAAAATATTTAAAATATGTAATTCTATTGCGGAACACGAGCTATATGTAAATAAGGAAGACTGCTTTGATTGTCTGTTGCCACATAACAAACCACTCCAAAACTAAGTGGCTTAAAATATTTACTTATTTGTAGATTTGCTGAGGTTTAGATGGCCTGGGAGCAGCTTGGCTGGGCTGCTCTGCTTCTCCCTACAGTTCTGCAGGCTAGCTGGTGTGCTTCTTCTTCAAGTTGTGGCAACTAGAGTAGATCTGCTCTACATATCTCTCATCTTCCTGCTCTACATATCTCTCATCTTTCTCTGCCATTAGATAATACTTTTCTAATGGCAGAGGCAGGACCTGGACTCAAGAGATTTCAAATTCTGTTTATGTTACTTCTGCTAATATCATTGGCCAAGGCAAGTTTGCACACCCACGGCCAAAGTCAATGGACAGGAAATAACTATACCTCCTATGGAGAAGTAGAAGGGACTGCAAAGTCCCATGGAAAGGTTGTGTTATGGTTCAAATACTTGTGTCCGCCTTCCTCAAATTCCTATGTCGAAGCCCTCACTCTCAATGTAATGGCATTGAAATTTAGGCCTTTGGAAGGTAATTAGATTTAGATGAGGTCATGAAGGTGGAGCCCCCACGATGGGATTTGTGCCATTATAAGAACAGGAAGAGACACTATAGCCTTATCTCTCCACCATATGAGGATACAGTGAAAAGGCAGCTTCCTACAAGCCCAGGTAGAGAGCCTTCACAAAAACCAGATCTGATAGTACCTTGGTCTCCCCAGCCTCCAGAAATGTGAGAAATAAATGTTTGCTGTTTAAGCCACAGTCTCTAGCATTTTCTTATAGCAGCCCAAGTTGACTAAGACAGATTGTCATTAAAGGATTAGGTGAAGATGTAGGCCAATAATGCAAACTGGATTTTGAACAGAAAGAGTCAGTACTTGAGATGAGTTTTAAATATTTACACAAATTCTTTGACAAACTAATTCTTTAACTTCTCCTATAAAAAGGAGTATACTATTCCTCTATTTGAACCTGGAAAGCCTTTGTCAAAAAAAAAAACAGAATGTGCCAAGAAAGATGCTATATGACTTCTGACACTTTGTTAGCTAAGTCTGTGCTTTTAAAAAATGTCTCAATACTTTAGAATGATTGTTATTGTGATAAATAAATTTGTTACTTTGCATAATGTGTTAGTATACATGTTTTAGTTAGAGTGATTAAAATGTATCCAATAATTAACACCTCCAATTGTACTTACCTTTACATTTTAAAAATTGTTACCTAAAAAACTCATGAACAAATTCAAAAACAGAGACTTTTAGCTTTGCTTGCAGCATTCAACTTTCAAACCATATGAATCATAGTTGCTAAGAATAAAAATTAAAAAATTGTAGAAGATCAATGTTTCCTGATTATTCTACAAAGAAGTTGTGAGGGGCTGGCTAGTGACTGTGCTGTTGGTATATGACAAAACTAAGGGTGGAGGAAGTTGAGAAGTTGCCCTGTCAGCAGAGCAAACAACACAAAGACAAGTTTACTAACTGACAGAGTCCTGAAGGTGCCGTCAGTGCAGAGCCAAAGTTGTCCTGTCCTAGACCAAAGTTCTCTGTCTTCACTGCCTTAAGAAAGAACTGCATTGCGGTCCTAAAATGCAGCCAGTCTGCTCAAACTGAAAAGCTGAATTCGCAGCACCATGAGTCAGCTTGCTAGGACTTGTGTGAGAACAAATAAAGAGAATATTACTAAATGGTGTTTGTATGTTGTACAGAATTAGGGCAGCTGCAGGCAGAGCATCCAAACCCAGATTCATAGAGAGAACACAAAAACAAAGCTTAAATAAAACTGCTTAACAACAGAATGTGGGTGGGTAAAAGTTGACAATAGAAATTAAATGGAAAGGAATCAGAGTAAATGAACTTTGTTTGTTTGTTTGTTTTGTTTTGTTTTGTTTTGTTTTGTTTTGTTTTGTTTTAGCAGGACCAAAATGTGCTATCTGTGAAATGGGGATCAGTAATGCACAAGTGTTGAGAGCAGAAACTATAGCTTCCCAGGAGAACAGTATGAACTTTCTATGTCTACTTGGTTCCTCTGAAACAAAACATGAGAACATATCTACCTCCTATTCTCTCTCTCTTTTCAAGCTCTTCTTCTAATTTGAAATAACTTCTTTAGTCCTGCTACTACTAATCTCTTAGCAATTTTTACATATACAATACATACAGGACTGTCAACTAAAATCACAATTCTGTGCACTAGATCCCCGGAACTTATTCATCTTCTAACTGGAAGTTCGTACTCTTTGACCAACATCTTCCTAATTTCTCCAACCCCCGGGCCCTGGCAACTGCTTTTCTACTCTCTATTTCTACGCGTTCAACTTTTTTAGATTTCACATATAAGTGATATCATACAATATTTATCTTTCTCTGTCTGACTTATTTCACGTAGCATAATGCCCTCAAGGATTTCCTTTCTCATGGCTGAAGAATATTACATTGTATGTAAGCCATGCCTTCTTTATCTATTCTTTCACTGACAGACTCTTAGGTTGTTCCTGTCCCTTGATTATTGTGAATATTGCTGCAATAAACAGCAGATATTTTTTCATTCCCTTTGAATACATATTCAGAAGTAAAATTGCTGAATCATATGGTAGTTCTACTTAAAATTTTTTAACTTCCATACTGTTTTCCGTACTTGCTGCACCGCTTTACATTCCCACCAACAGTACACAAGGGTTCTGTTTTCTCCATATTCTCGCCAACATTTATCTCCTGTCTTTTTGATAATAGCCATTCTAACAAATGTGAAGTGATATTTCATTATAGTTTTGATTTGCATTTGTCTGATGATTAGTGATGTTGAACATCTTTTCATATACCTGTTGGCCAGATGTATGTCTTCTTTGAAAAAAAATTAGCAAATTGAATTTAGCAGCACATTAAATGAATCATACACCATAATCAAGTGGAATTTATCTTCGAGATGAAAAGATTTATCATTGGGATGAAATAATTTTATATATAAAGCAATAAGTGTGATACATCAACAACATGAAAGATAAAAATCAAATGACCATCTCAATAGATGCAGAAAAATATTTGACAAAATACAACATTCTTTCATTATAACACTGTCAATAAATTGGGTGTAGAAGGAACATATCTCAACGGTCGTTATTATACCAAAACCACAGCTCATGTCATACTCAATGGTCAAAGGTTAAAAGCTTTTCTTTTCAGATCAGGAACAAGAGAAGGGAGCTCACTCTAACTACTCTTATTCAACAAAGCACTGAAAGTCTTAGCTAGAGCAATCAAGTAAGATAAAAAAATATCCGCATTGGAAAGGAAGAGTTAAATTTGCCTTTCTTGGCAGACGATATGATTTTATATATAGAAAATCATAAAGACTCTACCAAAAAACTATTAGAACTAATCAATGAATTCAGTAAAGTTGTAGCATAGAAAATCAACATACAGAAATCAGTTGTTTTTATATACTAGCAATGAACAATATGAAAAAGAAATAAAGAACTGAATGAATTAAAAAGGACTCAGAACAGTTTAAAATAAGTGTAAATGGGGACTTGGATGAAGAAAAAGGAGAAAAAAAATGAGGCAGAGAGTATTGGAAATAATATCCAGGAATTTTCCTAAACTAATGAAATATATAAACAGATTCAAGAACCTCAGGAAACTCCAAGCGGAATAAAGAAAACCACATATTAGGCCCATTATAGTGAAACTACTGAAAACAAAAATGAAGAGAATTTCATAAAAGCAGCCAGATAAAAAGACCCACTACATTAGAGTACAGCAGGTCCTTGAATAACATCATTTTGTTTAATGTCATTTCATTATAATGTTGATCAGAAAAAAAATCAATTCCCAGGAGGGCTGCTGCCTGTGTGGTTTGCTTGCTTGCTATTCTCCCCATGTCTGTCTGGGTCTTTTCTGGGTACTCCTGCATCCTAAAGGTGTACACATAAGGTGAATTGGTGTGTCTCAGTTATTACAGTCTGAGTTTGTATGTGTGTGACTGGCCCAGAGATGGAAGGGAATCCTGCCTAGGGTGGGTCCTGCCTTGCACCCTGAGCTGCTGGGACAGGCTCCGGCAACCCTTGACCCTGAAGCAGGTTGAAAAAAATGATCTGACTTGTTTATATTTATCTTTCCTAACTGTATATATAGCTCGCATTTATTTCAAGATTTAATATTAGAATTGTTCGAGTATTTAGAAGTTTGGTAATGTTTTTGTGATCAGAATATGCTACAGAAACTTAATTCTTATTTATATCAATTAGTAAAATGGGTTGTGTTATACATTGTGTCGCTTAAAGGGGTAGTTTCCAAGAACCTATGGAGAATGTTAAGTGAGGACTGATTGTAATAGAAATAAAGCAGACAGATAACTTTTTAAAAGAAACATTAGAAGCAGAAGACAAGTGAATGACATCTTTAAAGTGCTGAAAGAAAAAAACTAAGCTATAATTTTATACTCAGCAAAAATATCATTCAAAATGAAAGTGAAATAAATGTGCATGTAGACAAACAAAAGCTGAAATAACTATCTGCACAGCTATAGTACAAGAGATACCAAAATAAATTATTTAGGCTGAAATGAACTGATAGTAGATGAAAGCATTGAACTGCAGAAAAGAATGAAGAGTATTTAAAAAGGTAAATGTGAAGGTAAATACAAAAGAATATCACCTTTTTAAATCAGGAATAACATCAATGTCTTATTGAATTTATAACAAATGTGGAAGTGAAATATATTTTGGTAATAGCATGAAGGCAGGAGATTGGTAAATGTAGTTAAACCATTGAAAGTTTTAGAAGTTATTTTTAAAATGGTGAAATTACTAATATGACGTAGTCTGAAATAAGTTCAAGGATGACTTATAAAGGACAACATAACTACATAAAAATTAATATAAAGGCTATATCTAAGAATTTAAGAGATAAAATGGAATGATTTTTAAATTTTTATTTATTTATTTTTTAATTCGCCCTCTCCCCCCGACTTCTACCCCTGACCTACAGATGTTGCTGTCTCCTCTTAAGAGTTGGGGCGTGAATAAGAAAACTGGAGCAAAATAGAAAACAAACAAGATAATTAACTTATATCCAACTACACCAGTAATTACATTGAATGTAATAATGGTAAAATACTAAAATTAAGAGAATATAGTGAGACAACTTTTAATTACCTAATATATTCTATTTACAACAGGCAGACTTTACAAAATGAAAACCAATAAGATGAAAGGAAAAGAATGAAAACTATACTGTGCAAATATTGACCAAGAGGAAGATGATGTGGCTATGTTACTATAAGACAAGTAAACTTTGATGCAAGTAGTATTACTGAAGTTAAAGATGGACATCTGATGATAAAAGAGTCGACTCATTAGGAAGCATAAAAATACTAATTTTCTTTCTATCTAATTATGGTTACAATATATATAAAATAAAAATAGATAAAACCAAAAGAGAGAAATAGACAAATCTACAATCATGATAGAAGATAGATACTAATACAACTCTGTCAGCAAGTATTAAAACAAGCTGACAAAAACATCATAAAAGATATAAAAGATTTAAACAATACTGTTGACCTAAATGACATATTTGCATTACTACTTACTACAATTGCAGAATACATTCTTTTTAAGTACACAAGAAACTTTACCAAAAATAGACCACACACTGGAACACAAAGCATGTTTCCAAAAATTACAAACGACTGAAATGGTGGAGTACTAAATTGAAAATCTATAATAGAAATAGAAGCAGAAAATTCCCCAAATATAAGTACCAACACCTTTCTAAGCTCTTCAATAGGTTAAGTAAAGGATTACAATGAAAAATAGAAATATTTTGAATTTAATTTAATGTAAATAAATATATGACAAAATTTGAGGAATACAGTTAAGTACACAGAGAGAAATTGCTTGCTTTAAATTTATATATTAGAAAAAGGAAAAACAAAGTTTCCATCCAAAAAAAGTAGAAAAAGAAGAATAAATTAAACAAAAAATAAATAAAAAGAAGGAAATAATAAAAGTAAGAATGTTAGAAAATTAAATAAAAAACAGACACACAATGGAGATAATCAGTAGAACATAAAGTTAGTTCCTTAAAAATAGTTTTAAAATTAATAACCCCTGGAAAGACTGATCCAGAAATTATAAAAACTGAGAAAACAAATTACGCTATCAAGAATGGAAAGGATAAAACACCATTAAAAAGGAGTGAGGTATTCTATATGCATTTTTAAAAATCAGAAGGTATTGCAAATTTAATAGATTGGCTAAAATGGAAAACGTTCTTTAAAAATATAACAACAAAACTAATACAAAAAGAAATAGAAAATCTTTTTTTTCCTGCTACTGTAATTGAAATCGTCCCACAATGAAAATTCCAGTCCAGAAGGACTTCAAAGGCAATTATTTCAAACATTCAAGGAAAACATAATATGAATCTTATGTAAATTCTTTGACACAATAAAGAAAAATGAAAGAGTTTCCAATCTGTTCTATGAATCAGGCATAACCCTAATACCAAAATTACCAAATTCTTACAAGGACATTAATGAAAGTAATATTACAAGCAATATCTCTCATGAGTATGGATTTTAAAATCCTGAACAAAATATCACCAAATAAATCTAGCAATGAATATGCTGTATATAAATATACATGAATTATAATATAATACATAATATATAACAATTTTATATAATATAATATAATATTATATAATATTATATTATATTATATTATATTATATTATATTATATTATATTATATTATATTATATTATATATTGTTGTTTTACATTAGAAGCAATTTTTATTTCAGGAATGCAAGATTACTTTAATATTTCAAAAGCCAATGATGCAAGATTAGTTTAATATTTAAAAAGCCAACGATGTAATTTGCCACATTAACAAAACAAAGGAAAAAACTACATGATCATGTCAATAGATAAAAAACAGCATTTTAAAAAAAACTAAGATTCTATTTAGTTTATAAAAAACTTTTACTCAGGGAGCTAGGAATGGAATAGGACTTCCTTAATCTGAAAAAGAAAAAAAAAGGATATCTAGAAAAACCTATTTCTATCATCATACTTTATGGGAGTATATTGAATACTTTCTCCTTAAAATTGAGAACAAGACATACTGAAGATAAGCACTGTTCTATCCAATATTGTGCTGGAGGTCATAGTTAACACAGGAAGACTGAAAAAGTAAAATGGACTGGAGAGAAAATAAAAGAAAGAGATTTAACCATATAATTTTGCACACAGAAAGCCCCCCAAAAATCTACAAAGAAACCATTAAATTAATAAATGAATTTAGCAAGACTAATGAGTTCAGGTTAAATATACATAAATCAGTTGGATTTCTATATACTTGCAACAAACTTTAGGATTTCTATATACTTGCAGCAAATTATTGGAAGAAGAAATTTACAGACACTATTCCTGTTAGAATTTTAAAAACATCAAATACTTATGTATAACCTAGTGAAGATGTGAAAAGCTTCTTCACTGAAGGTATAAAATACTGATAAGTTTTTAGTATATGTATTTATTTGTATTATCTGGAAGTTTTACCAAACAGAAAGAGTTCATCCATCAGTGCCAGCAGACTCAAACACTAAACACAGAGAATCACAGTGGAGACCGATGGGCTATTTTTAAGAATGGTGCAACGCAGAAGAATGGGAAAGTAATGCTCAAAAAGCCAAAATCCCAGATAGCATGTAGGTTACAGGTTATATAGGGCAAAATCCCCAGACATTGTGGGTTAGGGGTTCGGGTCCTCCTGCGAGCTGACTGGTTGGAGGTGAGGTAAGGGTAATAAATAATTTCTTCTGGTCTTGAAGACAGTTTTGCAGTCAGGTGTTTCTCTGTCTGGTTTTATGGGAATGTAGCCAGGGAGTTGTTCCACCTTAGGGCTCAGGAGCTGAAACATAACTTAGATCAGAACGTTATCTTTAGCTGGCCAGAGGTCCAGACATTGTGATCATTAGTCAGGTCTGGGCTACTGTCTTCTGCTATCTTTGGGGTTGCTGATTATGGGAAGAGGGGGTGGTTTGCAAAGGGCCAGGTCTCTGAGGTAGGAAGAGAGAGTGAGAGAACACAAGAGTGAGTGAGAGAGAGAGAGAGAGAGAAAGAGAGAGAGAGGATTTCTAGATTTAGTTTTAAAAGCTAAATTTAATCAAAATCATAAGGATCTTCCATTTCAAAAATAGACATGACAATAGACATGAAAAGATGCTCAAGGATATTGGATTAAACATGGCGGCATGAGAGACATTCCCAGATCTCTCCCCTTGAAACAACAATAAGCTGAACATCTAAAACTGAACAAAAAACACCCAAACTGCACACCAGCAAGTCTAAGCTTGGGATCTGAGCATAAGAGCTACCACAAGTCAGAACCCAAGGTGTTAGGCAGTGGACTAGGAGAAACAAAGAAGCTGCCTCTCAGAGCTGGAGCTCCCTGTTAGAGGAGAGGGAGTGGGGAAGAAGCGGCAAGTTTCCTGAACAGCGCTGCTTGAAAGTGCTGTGAGCTCCATACGGCCGGCAGCAGTGCCCAATCATCAGGGCAGAAGGCAGAGAAACAGGAATGGCAGAAAAGTGGGGATGGCAGAGAAATAACTGTTGATTTTTACCAGCCACAGTTGCAAAACTGAGGCTGAGCCACAGCCTCCAACCCCCAACCCAGAGGGCCCCTCCCCCCATACCCTCTGAGAAGGAACGCCACGGAGCCCCGGGAAATCTGAGCAAATGCTACCAAAACTGTCACTAACACTGACAGGAACTGAGACTGAGGGTAGCGAGCATGATTAAACATTTACAAGAAAAAAAAGACATTATTAACACTTAATATAAAGCAGAGATCCAAGAGGCTTAGATGCCACCTACTGGAAACCAAAAGAAAAACACATTATTTGCAACAGACTAGGGACCATTATATAATAACTCTTCTCTAGTGCCATGGAACATTCTCAAGGATTGACCACATACTGGGACACAGAGATAGCCTCAACAAATTTAAGAGGGTTGAAATCATACCAACTACGTGGAGATTAAACAACATGCTACTGAAGAATAACTGGGTCAGAGAAGAAATAAAAAGGGAGATCAAGAGATACATAGAAACAACTGATAATGATAGTACAACATATCAAAACTTTTGGGACATGGCAAAAGCAGCCATAAGAGGAAAGTTCATATCATTACAAGGCCTACCTCCAAAAACAAGAACAAGCCCCAAAAAACAACCTAATGCTTCATCATAATAAACTAGAAAAGGAAGAACAAATAAAGCCTAAAGTCAGTAGAAGGAAAGAAATAATCAAAATTAGAGCAGAAATAAATGAAATTGAAAACAACAACAACAAAAAACAATATAAAAAATAAATGCAACAAAGAGCTGGTTTTTCGAGAAGGTTCAGAAAATTGACAAACCCCTGGTTAGACTCACTAAAGAAAAAAGAGAAAGGACACAAATAAACAAAATCAGGGATGAAAGAGGAGAAATTACTACTGACATCGCAGAAATACAAAGGATGATGCAAGAATACTATGAAAAAGTATTCTTACACTAAATTTAATAACCTAGAAGAAATGGACCAGTACTTAGAAAAATATAACCTTCCTAGGCTGAATCAAGAACTGGAAAATCTAAATAGATCGATCAGCAGTATGGAAATTGAAACAATCATCAAAAACCTACCAAAAAGTAAAAGTCCAGGACGAGATGGCTTCACCAGTGAATTCTACCAAACATTCGAAGATTTAATACCTATTCTCCTCAAATTCTTTCAAAAAATCGAAGAGGAGGCAATACTTCCCAACTCATTTTATGAGGCCAATATTACTCTGATACCAAAATCTAGTAAAGATAACACAAAAAAGGAAAACTACAGACCAATATCTCTCATGAACACAGATGCAAAAATCCTAAATAAGATACTAGCAAATAGAAAACAGCAACATATTAAAAAGATTATACACCATGATCAAATGAGCTTCATCCCAGGGGCACAGGGATGGTTCAATATATGTAAATCAATTAATGTGATACATCACATAAACAAATTAAAAAATAAGAATCATATGATCATATCAATAGATGCAGAAAAAGCCTTCAACACAATACAGCACCATTTATGATCAAAACACTTAACAAAATTGGTATAGAAGGAAAGTGCCTTAACATAATAAAGGCCATCTATGACAAACCCTCGGCCAACATTATACCTAATGGTGAAAAATTAAAAACCTTCCATCTAAGATCAGGGACAAGGCAAGGCTGTCCACTATTGCCACTGTTATTCGATATAACATTGGAGGTCCTAGCGAGTGCAATCAGGCAAGAGAAAGATATAAAAGGCATCCAAATAGGAAACAAAGAAGTCAAACTGTCACTATTTGCAGATGACATGTTTCTCTAAATAGAAAACCCTGAAGACTCCACAAGAACACTACTAGAAACAGTAAGCAAACACAATAAAGTCTTTGGATACAAAATCAATGTTTAAAAATCCATAGCGTTCCTATACTCTAATAACGAAGTGTCAGAAAAAGAAGTGGAAAAAAATAATTCCTTTTGCAATTGCAACAAAAAATAAATAAAATACCTAGGAATAAATCTAATGAAACATGTGAAGGACCTATATAATGAAAACTATAAGACCCTATTAAAATAAACCAAAGAAGATACAAAGAAATGGAAAGATATTTCGTGTTCTTGGATTGGAAGAATCAACATAGTTAAAATGACCTTATTACCTAAAGCATTATACAGATTTAATGCAATTCCCATCAAAATCCCATTGGCATTTTTTAAAGAAATAGAACAAAAAATTATCAGATTTGTATGGAAGTACAAAAGACCCTAAGTTGCCCAAGCCATCCTGAGAAAAAAGAATGAGGGTGGAGGCAACACTTTGCCCGACTTCAAATTATACTATAAAGCGGCAGTAATCAAAACGGCATGATATTGGCAGAAAAACAGACACACAGATCAGTGGAACAGAATTGAGAGTCCAGAAATAAACCCATATTTATATGGGCAAATAATTTTGGATAAAAATGCCAAAAATATACAGTGGAGAAAGGAAAGTCTCTTCAATAAATGGTGCTAGGAAAACTGAAAAGCCACCTGCAAAAGAATGAAACTAGACTGTTGTCTATCATCACACACCAAAATTAACTCAAAATGAATTAAGGACCTGAATATAAGACCTGAAACAATAAAATGCATAGAAGAAAACATAAGAATGAAACTCAAGGACCTTGGGCTTAAAGAGGATTTTATGAATTTGACCTGAAAGGCAAGGGAAATAAGAGTAAAAATAAATGAATGGGACTTCATCAAACTAAAAAGCCTCTGCTCAGCAAAAGAAACCGTCAACAAGCTAAAGAGATAAACTTCTGAATGGGAAAATATATTTGCAAGCAACATCTCTGATAAGAGCCTAATATCCAAAATATACAAAGAACTCATACGACTGAATAACAACAACAACAGAAAAACCAATCCAATCAAAAAATGGGGCAGAGGACCTGAACAGACACTTCTCCCTAGAGGACATACAAATGGCCAGCAACTATATGAAAAGATGCTCAACATCACTAGCTATTAGGGAAATACGAGTCAAAACCACAATGAGATACCATCTCGCACCTATCAGAATGGCTATAATCAACAGGACAAGTAATGACAAATGTTGGAGAGGATGTGGAGAAATAGGAACCCTCATACACTGCTGGTGGGACTGGAAATTGGTACAGCCACTATGGAAAACAGTATGGAGGATCCAGCAATCCCTCTACTGGACATTTACCCCGAAGACTTGAAAACTCATATCTAAAAAGATGTTTGCACACTGATGTTCACAGCAGCATTATTCACAGTGGCCAGGACATGGAAGCAACTGAAGTGTCCTACAATAGATGACTGCCTTAAGAAGCTGTGGGACATATATACAATGGAATATTACTCAGCCATAAGAAGAGAAGAAATAGTGCCATTTGCGACAAACTGGATGGACCTCGAGATAATCATTCTAAGTGAAATAAGCCAGACTGAAAAAGCCGAAAATCAGATGATATCACATATGTGGGATATAAACCTAAAAGCAACAAATGAACAAGACAAACAAACAGAGACTCATGGACATGGACAATGGACTAGTGGTTACCACAAGAGAGGGGGGTGGGGAGAATAAAAATAAAATGTTTAAAAAATTATGTATATATAGTATGAAAAAAATAAAACTGACATTAAAAAAAGAAAAAATAAGAAAAGATGCTCAAGGCCACTAATCAACAGAGAAATGCAAATGAAAACCACAGTGAGATATCACCTCACACCTATCATCAATAAGTCAAAGAACAAGTGTCAGCGAGGATGTGGAGAAAAGGGAGCCCTCACACACTGTTGGTGGGATTACAAATTGGTACAGCCACTATGTAAAACAGTCTGGAGGTTCCTTGAAAAAATTAAAAATCCTCAAAAAATTAAAAACAGGTCTATCTTTTGAACCAGCAATTGTACTTCTGAGTATTTATCCAAAGAAAACCAAAACAATTAACAAAGATCTATGCATCCTGTGTTCATGGCAGCACTATTTATAATAGCCAAGATATGGAAGCAATTTAAATGCCCATCAATAGATGACTGAATAAAGAAGTTATGGCTCTCATATACAATGGAATATCACTCAGCCATAAAAAATGAAATCCTACCATTTGCAATGACATGGATGGACCTAGTGAAATAAGTCAGAGAAAAATAAATACCATGTGATTTCACATATGTGTGGAATATAAGGAACAAAAGAACAAACTAATCAAAAACAGACTCACAAATATAGAGGACGATCTGGTGATGGCCGGAGAGGAGGGCAGTGGTGGGATTGGGAGAAAGCAGTGAAAGATTAAAGTACAAATTAGTAGCTGATAGATGCTCATGGGGATGGGGATCATGGCATAGGGAATGCAATCAGCAGTTAGGTAATGGCTACGTGTAGAGCCAGAGAGGAGAAAGAGTAATCAGGGGGATCGTTTCATAAATTATATAAATGTCTAATCAATGTACTGTATTCTTGACACTAATAATAAAATAAAATTTAAAAACCTTAAAAAAGTAGGCATGAGCCTTCTAAGGCAGGTACAGATTTTGTACTGATATCAATAACCGTATCAATTCCCATTTGCCACCATTATTTTCTAGGAAGATATGAAAAGAGTCAGAATAGATATCTTCCTACAAGTCCTGGGGTCTGTACTGTAGGCTAGGAACCATAAAAATATGAATCTGGAAGTTTAAATAGGAGACGGATAGCTGTGTGACTTCACCTTCTGAGAGGAGGCTTTGCTCCGTAATGTAAACATTCCTTGAAAAGACAAAGGGAATGATCTAGGTTCTCTTGCCTCTGAGAATATAAATAACGTCTTTAGGGAAAGGTAAGACAAGTATCTCTGAGTTTACAACCAGTACTTCCTCTCCATGGCTTTAGGACTTATCTCCCTGAAATGAAAACCCATACCTCTTTGAATAACTTTTTACTATCTATTTTGTTAATATTTAACCTTCAAGGCTTGTGTTTTATCCCAGGTTTCAACTTTTTTTATTGCAGAAGACTCTAACCATGCAAAAACATAATAAATAAAATAAATTTAAAAATTAATTCTCTATAGCTTTGTCAGTGTAATTTGAATAATTTTTAAAAATATTTTAATAAATATCCATAGACAATATTTTTAATATCTTTGTTCTTAGCAAAATTATCTAAATATTTGATACAATTCCATTCCAAATCTCAGGAGAATAAAATTTCCAAAGGAAATTGGAAAGTTTATTTAAAAATGTATAGGAGCTCTTCCCATCAGTAGCCTGAGGTGACACCCGAAAATGGGTCGCTATTCACTTGACCCAGAAAACCCCACAAAATCATGCAAATCAAGAGGTTCAAATCTTCATATTCACTTTAGGAACACTCGTGAAACTTCCCAGGCCATCAAGGGTATGCATATCTGAAAAGCCACCAAGTATCTGAAGGATGTCTCTTTATAGAAGCAATGTGTGCCATTCCATCGTTACAATGACAGAGTTGGTAGGTGTGCCTAGGCCAAACAGTGGGCCTGGACTCAGGGTCGGTGGCCTAAGAAGAGTGCTGCACATGCTTAAAAATGCAGAGAGTGATGCTGAACTTAAAGGTTTAGACATAGACTCTCTAATCATTGAGCATATCCAGGTGAACAAAGCTCTCAAAATGTGGCACAGAACTTACAGAGCTCACGGGCAGACTAACACCTACATGAGCTCTCCTTGCCACATTGAGATGATCCTTATTGAAAAAGAGCAGATTGTTCCTAAACCAGAACAGGAGGTTGCACAGAAGAAAAAGGTATCCCAGAAAAAAACCTTAAACTAGAAGTAACCCAAATGTCTATTAACTGAGAAATGGATGAATGTATTTTGATTAATTTGAATACTACACAGTAATATATAATGAATGCTCCATTAATAAGTATAACTTTTACACAGACATTATGTTGAGCAAAAGATCCTGGACACAAAAGAGTACATGTGTGATTCCATTTATATGCAACTCAAAAAATACAGAAAAAAAATAGATGGTAATAAATGTCAGAAGAATGCTTTCCTCAGGTTGGGGATATTGGCTGGGAAGGGATATGAGAGAACCTTAATGAAATGTTCTATATCTTGATCTTGTTGGTACTTTCACAAGCGTATATGTGTAGAAAAAAAATATATTTAAATCTTCATTTAAGATTAGTGTACTTTATGAACATTATTGAGTATATGTGATAAGTCAAATTTAAAAAATGAGAAATATTTTTATATGTTGAGAAGTGTGTGAACTTATTTTTTTTTGAGCATGTTTTATGTGAAACACAAAAAAATTCTACAAAGGAAATAGTTGTCTTGTTATCCATGGTAGTTATGTTTTATAAAGTTCCCATGAGCGTTGCATTAATGAATAGAAAACCATGGCTCCCAGGAGAAAGATTTTGGTAGCATCTGATCACAACATTTTTTCAACTGATAAACACATAGCCTTGTTTTATGTGTATTTTGTGTAAAGACACCTTATTTAAAATATGTTGTTGATTCATTAACATTGAACTCACAGCCAACAACACTATCGCTAATGCCTGAACAAAGCTTATCTAAACCATATATGTTTTCCATAAGGCACATTATAGTCTTCTCATGCTTAGGAACACTAGTCAACACTTCAAAACTATACTTAGGGGCCCTTAGGAACAGCAAAATCACCAACAAAAAGCACAAAAGAGCAAAGGCCATGACACTAAATAGACCCCCCAAAAGGACACTATGAGAGCTGAAACAAGAAGGCACACCATCACCTTGTTCGACCTCAGCTGGGAACCTGCATGTCAGACAGCTCATTTTTTTCACCATTCTGTGCATGTCCATGGATGACCACAAAAGTGACATAAGAATTGATTTGGGGGGTCACAAATAAATTTTAGTGAGCAAAACGAATTTGCCAATACGGAATCCATGAACAACGAGGATTGATAAACATAACTAGGAGGCTATAAGACATAGCTTTCAATTCTCATATTTAGGAAGAATATCCCTTACGGAGAAATTGACTTAGAAGATATCTAAGAGAAGGAAGTCTATATAAATCAATAAAATATCAAGGCAGAAATGAGAATGAGAATAATAAAGCAAAATTCAAACTTTGAGCAACAGCTACACAGAATAATGAGAAAGAACGAGAAGAATAAGTAAAAGAAATATTAAGAAAGTAAAATAGATTGTATAGTCTCATAGAATCGATTAAAAACTCAAACTCATCTCTTTTGCTTCATTCTTTTTCACCATGTCTTCTTGGGGGTCCAGAACCATAATGACCTCATGTTTCACTAACTTTGTAGAAATTTATTTGAAATATATTAAACCCATATTAGCAAGCCACAATAACATTGAAATAAGTATAACAAAATTGGTATTTAGAATGAGCATACATGCACATCTCCTAGCTTATCAGTCGGGATAGTATAGATTATGCTACTCTAATAAACAACTCTAAAATCATAGTGGCTTCACACAATAAAGGTGTTTCTGTTTGTTTGTCTGTTTTTCTCATACAAAATGTCTTTTGCAAGTCAACCGGAGTGTCTACTTTAGCCACAACCTCACTCCAGGGAACTATTACTATATCATTCCTCTGGAGTGTAGCAGAAGGAAAGGAATCATTTTGGAGTTTTATATCCACAATAAATGCTTCAACAGAGAAGTGACATACATGTGAGATCCTACTCATAATCATTGGCCTAACTTAGTTAAATAATCAAAAGGGGCTTATTATGTTGTTAAGGATATTTATGACTGTGCTTACAAAGAATATAGATCTGTAGTTTCCTTGTGATTTTTCATCCGATTTTGGTAAGAGGGTAATGCTAGCCTCATAAAATAGTAATAAGAGTTTTCTCCTCTCTTTTGTGAAAGAAATGTCAAAATGGGAATTATTTTGCTCCTAAATGTTTATTAAATTTACCAGTGAAGCACTCTGAGTCTAGACTTTTCTTTATACTTAAAAGAGATAAGAACAATCAGATTTTCCATTTTTTCTCATCAGATTTGGCATGTTATGTCTTTCAAGGAACTTGTCCATTTAATATATGTTGCTGAATTTATTGGCATAAAATTGTTCATAATATTCCCTTATAACCTTCTGTTATCTGTAAGATGTATAGGTAATGTCTCCTCTTACATTCCTAATATTGGTCATTTTTCTCTACTTTTTTTCAAATTGCAATCAATAGAATTTTGTAAATGTTATTGTTCTTTTCAAATAGAGCTTTGATTTTACTTGTCCATCATTCTAAGATTTAGAATGAGTGAGAGATAGGTGATGTTTGGAGTCACAGTGAACCCTGCGCTCTCCCCACTAGCTGAGTCCAGTGTTTGTGGATGGGGTTGAATTATAAAACAAGGGGTTAGTTCAAGGGGCAGCTCCCAATAGATTTGGCACCCAAATACTAGAAATGTAAGATAAACTAGAATTGCTGAGAACATCAGCTGGATTAAAAGAATTCCTGGAAGTTCCTCTTGTAAATACCTGTTTCTCCTGCAAATATCAGTATTTGCTAAGTACCTAGCAAATACTGATGTTCATTCCATTTTTGTTAAATAAACCTGCAAGGATTGTAGATAACCTGGATGCCTAAGAGAAACCATGACCAGGAAGTGGTGGGCTGCTGGGCAGAGAACAGTAATGACAACAGAGATCCTACAATAATTGTCACCATGCTGAAATGGTGGAGATGGGATAGTGCCATCAATTAAAGGGGTCTGGGAATCAGAGGTCACTGCAACTGGTGAAATGAGACATGGTCTGGAGCATGCTGAAGATTCCCTATTCTGTGACTAAAACATTAGAATAATACACGATTGTTATTAAATCAACTGAATCTTTCTAACTTTTAATAAAACTTAACTCAAACTTTGTGGTCAGTCTGCTTACAAGAGAGGTCATTGACAAAAGGAAATTGGTATCGATGTAGTTACTTGTATCAGCAGAATGATTTTTCTAGATTCTTGGTGGGGATCAAATCAAATGATTGAATCAAATGGTCAATAATTTTTCCTGTTTCTATTTTACTCCCTTAACTGGAATCCAGAATATTATACTCATTTGTATCCCCTATGATATAACCCTTGTTCATCATTCTGGGCGAGTGTGATATTAACACATATGAATGCACACACACCTACACACACTATCAGCCTCTTGCCTTTCAGCCAAATCCATAAATTATCTCGTTCGTATCACCATTTTCTCAGACATTTCCCCCATATTGTCCTATAGGGCAAAATCAGAAGAGTAGTAAGGCTGGGTAAAGATGGAGGTTATGTGTATGTTTTTGGTTGAAATGTAACAGTATGAAAGTAACATTTAGTCACTCCTGGATCCTCTTCCAAGATAACAGTGTTTCTTTTCTTTAGCATTACTATAGAAAATGTGAGTTGACTACATTTATGAAATTAAAAGAGAAACTGAGCAAATGCTGCAGGGGAGATATTTAATCAATAAATTCACAAAAATCAACATTGTAATAAAACTGTACAAATATTTAGCTAATTGCAAAACTGTTATGAATGTTCCCAGCATGCAAACTGGCATTATAGCAAATCACTAGAAAAACCATGCCTTTGTGAAAAAGCAAACGTGAAATGAGTAAAACTATACCAGGATTTTTGCTAGCTCTAAAAGGGCTTTACTTGAAATTTTTATGAAGGCTGTTTAGTTAAATATGCTTGATAACTTGTGTTGCATGTCATCTTCTATTTCTTAGTGCTATGAATGTTTCATATTTGAGAGCTATGTACAGCCTATTCTGAAAATAATGCTTGGAAGATCATTTTGACTATTTATCAATGATTAATTTTATTGCCAGTACTCTGATCATTTACCAAATATTCTTCTATCCAGTCACCTCTATCCTTCTAACCCATTTCAAAGGAAGAAATGGGATCTCCACGAACTTTTTGACTGAAGATTGCAAAAACTTGGTAATTTAATAATATATATTGAATGTATAATACTGCTTACACAGGGCTTAGGACGGGGAAAAAAAGGGTAATTAGAATGTTTATGTTCTAACAGCAATACGATGATATTGAAAGCCAAGAAATAATTAGTTCTGCTTCCTTTTATTTTTTAATTTTTTTAGCTTTTCCTCATCATTACTGTACATAGTTGAAGAAAACCTAGAAAGGAAGTCTTTTACCCTCACTGTGATCAGTGTTTAATATGGAACCCTGGTTACATCTATCAGCATCTGTCATTCTGAGCCAATTTTCCAACCTAAAATTTACGTTCACACTTTCTTTTCTTTGTTCTTTCATTCAGCTTTTAATTAACACGTAGTACATTGTTATAGGTGCTTATAAGTTTTGTTGTTGTTGTCTTTGAAATCTTAAATTATTCTTCAAACTAGTCTGGCTGTATAGACTTGCAGATATATGAAACATGTAAATCTTACCATTTCTCTTTTCCAGTTCTCTAGCAGCCAATTTCAGTTCTATGTTGTTTAGAATTGTCTAAAACTTACTTGCAAAAACCAATTTGGACATATTGGCTTTGTGCACATTAACGTGTTACCTATTTCACTCAGTTCATTTATAAAATAAATATTGATACTCTATCATACATACTTATTTTTCATCTTAAGGGACACAAACGGGTGATATTCTAAAGGGTGAGAGATTATACACAGAAAAAGTCATCAATCCATATTAAATATACAATGAAAGTCACATAATGCTATAAGAACACAAAGAATATTTAATCACTGGTTGCTGAATTAGTCAGAGAGCACTTTATTTTTTAATTCAAAGTAATAATGTCATTTTTAATTATCATATTTATGGAGTTCAGTAAATTTCTGAATCATTAGCATGATGTCAAAGTGTAATTTTCAAAAAATTTAAGTGATTCATACAAATATGTACTAATGAATACTTGTCATAGATGTATTAAGTTATTAATGAGGGGATCAGTAAGATGATAAAGTTTGTTCAAAGACCATTTTGAGAAATGTGTTACTTATAGATATTTTGGGAGTGGTGAGGGGAAAATGTTAAAGACAAACTAGTTAATGTCCTACAGGACAAATAAATCATAACCTTTGTAGCTACCATTTCTACCAAATAAAAATCTGTAAGTTAACATGTCATCCAAAGTATTATCTGTACTCTAATCAAATAGTAGAATAGCAAAGTCAAGAACAGGTAGATTCTCTTAGGGAATTAAATATTCCTTGGGTGGGCCTTTTACACAGTGGTTTCATTGAAAGGTCATACTGCTCTACCCCCATTTCTAAGTTTTGGATAAATTCTTTTTTTTTACACTAGTTTACTCTCTTACTTGCTGTAAGTAAATCACATAATTTTTTGGCCTCATTTTTCTTGCTGACTCTTTAAAGGAATTTAATATTTATTTTTCTCCCAGTGGGATTAATAAGCTAATGTGCAAAGGATCTTGAAAAGGTAAGGTCATAGCTACTAACTATTAGTAATGCCCTTTCGATATTCTTCAAGAAACATTTACATGTGATTCTATTTTATCTTTTTTCTGACTTTTCTCTTTCCTATCTGAATTTTAGATGCCCTTGTACATGCGGAGTCATGGAAGATATCTAACAAATGTTTGCTGAATAAATACCTAGTTTTTGTGGACATCACTCCCTGTTAGTAATACACGATTTTTTTTTTTTTATTATGGTCATTACTGCAAAGGGTTTCTGATGATTTTTTTTATTATAGCCTACCATTGAATTTTTTATTTTTATTTTTATTATGGCCATTAATGTAAAGCCTTTCTTCCTTAAGTGAGTATCAATGTTCTTCATTCCAACAGATCTAGATCTTTTTATTGTAAACACATTAAATTAGTCTGGAGAAGTATTTTCAATTTAGATGTCATACTTATCTTTGACAGTACAGTGGGGGTGTTTTTTAATTAATATTTTTGACAGTACAGTGAGGGTGTTTTTTTATTAATATTTTTTGTTTTTTATTAATAGCCTTTTGATATACTTTATTAGCAAAAAGTAAATAATAATTCATCCACCGATCTTTTTCATTAGTTTTTATAGCAACTAAAAGTGTCAACATTTTTTATGATCAAGCTTCAGATTATTAATCTCTTCTTTTTGTCATCTGTAAAATTAGAAGGTTGTATTTTATTATTTTTAAGAATCTTTCTAGTCTTTAATTATTGAAACATTGAAAAAATCTTTTAAATCATTTATTCTCTTGAATTAAAAACAACTTAATGGGCCTTCATAGTTGTAATTGTTCTTAATTCAAATATCATAATACTACCTTATTTGGCATAAATTGTGTAATATCTTCAATATTGTTAGAGTTAGCATCATATAGCAAAAAGAAAAAGTATTGAGCTAGGATTGACTTTAAATTCTGGCTGTGCCTCTTGCAAGGTGTAAAAGATCATAGATGATTAATTTTCAGGGATATATATGAATTTTGTAAAACTTAAAATCTGATAGGCATAGGCCTTATAAATCCCAAATGCCTATATGTTTTATTCCTACAAAATGTTTACATTCTCCTACTGATAAGAAATAGGAATAGGTGCAACAAAAATCCATTTTATAATAATCATTTTATGGACATCCAATATAATCAGAAAGGCAAAAACGTGTTCTAGTTACAGGAAATCACACAGAAAGCAATCTCAGAGTGAATGTCTTAGCTTGTGCTGCTATAACTAAATACTATAGACTGGGTGGCTTAAACAACAGACATTTATTTCTTACAGTTCTGGAAACTGAGAAGTCAGAGATCAAGGTGCCAGCAGATTTGGTTCTTGGTAAAGGTTTCATTTCTGATTTGCAGATGGCCACCTTCTTATTGTGCCCTCATAGGCAGACAGAGGAAGCTCTGGTCTCGCCCTCTTCAGATAAGAGCACAGATCCCATCATGATGACCCTACTTTCTTGACCTCATCTAAACCTTATTACCTCCCCAAAGCCTCATTTTCTAGTACCAACGAATCGGGGGTTAGGACTACAACATATGAATTTGAGGGTGGGACACAAACATTTAGTCCATAACAGAAGGTACTCAAACCAAGTCCTCTGAACTTGGAGAAAGGGTGGGAGAAGAGGCATGAGTATTCCTATGTGAGCCTCCTGTGATGTCTGTGAATAAAGAAAACATTGCATACACTCAAAATAAGCAAGCTGCTGTAAGAGATTTTGATTTTTTTGGTGCGACTTCTGGGAATATGCATTTTTATTAATCATTCCAACTGATTCTGACTTAGGTAGTTTCTGGACTATACTACTACTAAACTGGATTAGATGATCTGTGAGATCATTTAAATATCTATAATACAGATTATAAAAACCCAGGGATTCATTAGAATTCCCTCTGATTTTTCTGTGTGCTAATAAAGATTATCAAAGAAAAAAATGCTACCTGTGAGTTATCATGATAATTACCTAAGGAAGATGAATATGTCTTCTTTGAGATTATTTCTTTAAAACTTAACTGAAAGAAATAATTCATATTTATTTTTGTCCTTTGCTTGATATAATACATTTATTTTGCCCTGGGAAGATGAGATATTCAATGTTAATAGATCTTCCTTTTCATAGTTTCTCCTTTTCCATATTTCTCTTTTTTACTTATTCGTACTTCCTCTGGACCACTGAAAATGCAGCTTTTTCCTACATAACCGATATTGGTAAGTATTCATGTGCCCTTATACACACTAGCCATTATTTTCCCTTTCATTTTTTATTCAATTTTATGAAGCAGTCTAGGCCACAGTGTACTTTGTTTAGTTCAAGTTGTCTCTAATTAGGGTATCAACTTCAATTGCTTTTTTCTAGTGCCCTTGAGCTGTTCATTTCCATTAATGTTAAAATAAAGGGGAGAGCAATACAGAGGAAGAAGCCAGAACATCTGACTTCTAATGTCTTGTACAGTCTGTAAAGCTACTTCTCAAAGAAACTTTTTTTGTTGTTTGTGTTGTTTTCTATATTTCTGGTAATATATGCCCACCATTAATAATTTACATGACATATAAGCTGAACCAATAGAGCAGTCTGTGCTCAGCCATAGTCTTCCTTTTGCTCTGATTTTTAATAGTACAAGAAATAAGGTTTCTTGGTGTATAGGCCGCCTCTATTATCTAGAGCTCTTGGCCAATTTCCAGGTCAAGCTCTATTAAATGAAGCTTCTGAAAAGCCCAAAGTTTAAATATCCGGGAGTTAAATTAAGGAGCTCTTTTCAAGTAGACATCGGCAAAGGTGATAGTACTTCCACAACCATTAACAATTCATGAATCCTCAGCAAATGTTGTTGAGTTAACTCAATCACTATGTTTAAAACAAATGGAGCTTAGATTCTGCTAGTTTTTCTTCTTCTACGATAAACTTTAATTTGACTTTTGCTTTTTAATGAAAGATATTAAAGAGAAGAGGGGGCTTTGGAATTGTACTAGGCTGGTTCATATTCTATCCTTGCTCCTTATTAATGGTTTTAGGGAGATTACATAAACTCTTTGAATTTCAGAGATTTTATTTCCTGACGAAGTAGGAAACTACAGCCTACCTCATAGAGGAATTGATATAAGAGCCAATGTAACACGCTTAGTAAAGTGTCTAGCATTGTCCTTAATAAATGGTAGTTATTTAGCCAAAGTCCAAATATTGATGTAGATAAATGTGTATGCTTATCTCTCCTCACCTCCTCCTAATCCTTTTTATTGTTTTTCTCCAAACTACAACAGATGCTTCTCTATTCGCTCGTTCTCCTACCCCATCCCCCATGACTTCCATGCCCATCCCTTAACCCAGGTGTCTGATGGAGACTAGTATTTCCCATCCTAGCCTTGCTCTTCCTGTTGGTGTGCTATTTTTTAGAATGTCCTGACTCTATTGTTTTCAAAATACAACTTATCTTTTACCTGAGTTTCATTCCTCTATTTCTATATCTCATGTATTTTATAAGGAATGCATCAAACAATAGTGATAGATAATAATGATACTGGCATTTTTACCTGTATTTGGGAAAAATATCTCTTATCTTAGGAATTATTCCAGAGCGGAAATTATAATCACCATAGCCAGTCCAGAAAATTAGGTATTGGTGGACAGGGGAGACTCACATGTGAACGAACCTTGTCAGGGAAGAAAAACTTTCTCTTTCTACTCTCTTAAGTTCGGTACTAGAGGCCTGTGAATTAAACAAATGAATAACAGATTAACAGGAGAAAAGGCACATGATTTTTACTATATTTACATGCATGGGAGTTCATAGAAAATAAGTGAAACTCAACCAAAAGAGTTGACTTGAGGGCTTATATGCCATTTTAACAAAGGAAAGTTGATTTGGGCTTTGAGGGATGATAAACTATAGGAAGTGACTAGGAAATATGTTATGTAACTAATAGATAAGGGTTATTTTAATAAGGTTTGTTTTATGAAAACTCATCTAGGTGGGTGTAGACTCCCCAATTTTATTGAAAAGAGTTGCTCTCTTCCAGGTAGGGGTTATGTGAAGGGAAGAAATACCTTCACAAATAGAAATTCATGCCTGCTTTTAGGCACATAAGAAGAGGGCATCTGTTGATTGTCAATTGCCTTAAGCTCAAAATAATCCTTATGTCGAAGTGCATATATTGGGGTGGCATATCCTGATGTTTTCAACTTCATACAACACTATATAGACAGATGACTACCCAAAACTTATTTACTCAACCATCTCCTCTTTCATGATATGCTCACCATAATGTCAAAAATGCTGTCAATATCAACTGTGTGTTTCCTTAAAAATGCAGACTAGTAAACTCTCTTTCCCATCTGCCTCTAGAGATTCTGATCTGCATTGTCAACAACCATCCCAGGTGATTGTTATATAAGCAATTTAAAATTCGAGAACTCCACCAGTATATCTTAGGCAAATACATATAATGAAACAATAATAATATATATTCTTATACATAACATTTACCAGGTTTTGAGTAAAGTCTGAGTAATGAGTTGTAAGTTATGTTTTGAAAGTAAATGGAATCCTTTTCCCTGAAGTAAAAGAGATTGCTAGGCATCTTGCTTTTTATTTTGATCAAGCCTGGAAGTTAGGGTAAACAGAACCAAGGTGAGTTCTATTTTGAGATATATTAGCACCCCCTGGAGAGCTCCTAAAACTTCTGAAGCTCAGGCCAAACTCCAGAACAATCAAATCAGGACCTTTTGGGGGTGGGAACCGAGTGTTTTTTAAAAGCTCCTCAAAGGATTATATAACATATAGCTATGTTTGAGATTCATCGTACTAGATTCATGATTCTCAACCCTGGCTCCATATTAAAATGACCTAGGGAGGTTTACAAAAGACAGCTACTTGGAGATCCACTCCCAGAAATTCTTAGATAATTGTTCTGAGGTTATCCAAGTTGTACAATGGACAGCCAGGTTTGAGAGCAAAGACGCTAGAGCCACAATTCAAAGTAAGAATGAGGAAGGGTGCTGAAGAGGAAAACTTACTATCAGATTTGAAGCAAAGAAGAAAGGAAAGGGGAGGATCAACTTTAGAGTTTCAGAGCAAGAAAGAGGCTAGTTTACATCAAATGATCTAGCAGAGGCACTGTAATATAAAAGTGAGTTAAAATTTCAAGCACCCTAATGCTGAAAGCACAGTCTAAGGGTAGGTTTTTTCTATCTGAAAGACTAGGTAACACTATAGGCTTTAAGAGGCAGCTATTCTAACCACTATCAACACCAAGTATGTTCTGAATTAGCATAAGAAATGTTAGAGATTTTTCACTGGTGTTCAAGCTATGTGGTTGGCTAGGAGGACTGTCTAGGTCCTCCTGCTCCTTCAAGAACAGGATATTATAATTTACCAAGATCAATGGTCTACACCCTTGATAGTCAAGGTGTGGTCTACACTAGCAGCAGCACCAGCAACAGGAGGGATTTTGTTAGACATGCGGGATCTCAGGCCCCACTCCAGACCTACTGAATTGTGTTTTTAATGAGATCTGCATTTGAACAAGATTTGTATGCACTTTAAAGTTTGGAATGCACTGAATGGCACCCTAGACTTAACATTTTGAAGCAGTCCTGTATTCAACTGTAATTGTATAGTATTAAAGATCTTATATTACTTGTTAATCAATAAAGGATTTACTGGCTAATCATTAAATGGTTAACTGGTTAACCATTGATCTTGCTAAATTCTAATACCCTGTTCATGAAGGAGCAGGAGGACTTATACAGTCCTTCTAGCCAACCACATATCTTGAACACCCGTGAAAAATCTCTAACGTTTCTTACACTGGTTCAAAATACACCTAATGTTGACAGTAATTAGAATAGCTGCCTCTCTAAAACCTAGAGTATGGTGTTACTTAGTCTTTCATATAGAACCACCTACCCTTAGACTGTGCATTCAGCATTATAGTGCTTGCAAAAATTAGATATTTTATGGGTGCTTTATTGAGTTATTTTATGTATTACCTCCTGTAAGTATTTCTCAGGCAAAAATAATTATGACAATGTATTGTTCTCTCTAAAGTAAGACGAGGTCTTTCTCATCCAATTATCTAAGCACTAAGAAGACTCAGAATTACTTTCAGAAGAAAATCTTGGTTTTGTCCAAAAATAGACCCTTGGCTCACCTCTGCTGGATGCCGTCTGGCCTCCTATTCAAACATGTGCTTTCTTGGTGGACTTAATTTTTATAAGAAGAAATATTTCTACTTTGACAATTAGTTGATTTTCAGAGCATATCAATCCATCCTTATTTAACAAAATAGACTGTTCATTTCAAATTCCTACCAAAGAATATGTCCTAGATTGCTTATTGCTCAATTCTTATAATCCTAATAAGGGGAAAAAGTATTGGAAGAGTGACAGAAGTATTTCAAGTACATTTCTCCATTAGTATTAATCAAGCCTTTTTATTTTCTGTATTTTTGTGCTTCGATACCTGGGACCTTGCCAATCTTGGAGGGAATGCTCCTCCCAGAGCGAGATAATCCCTAGCAATAATAATCGATACACCTTTGAGAGTACCTTTCAAATGCAAGTCAACCAATCCATAGCCCACCCACACCCTCAAACATCCCCTTTATTGGGTTCTCACAGAGCTCTCATACTTAGGTCCACTGTTTCCCTGCCCCAATCACACCAGGAGCAGGTACCAAAAAACTTGAGACAGCCCTTACACCCAAGAGCCTGCTGAACTTATTCAAACTAGCCGATTCTAAGCCAGCTTACCCTACTTCACCTGTTTCTTCCCATGGAAAATACAACAGAGGTGCCTACCAAGTTTCTCTCCCATTCCCTCTGCCTCCTGACCTGCCCTGGTGTTTCCCTGCTTGGCCCAGCACGGCACGGTGTGCCCTCTTCTCTTGAGAACCATAGCAATCATCTCCTGATCTGTTGGCTTCATCAAACCTGAATAATAATAAAACCTACATTTTAAAACATCTTTGGAGCAGACCAGACATTCAAAATTCAGTCAAGGCTCAAATCGAACTATGTGGATCTCTCAGTCACTTGCTTTTATTGAATAATCTTTTTCACTTATGCCATCCATCTGCATTTCAGAATTTTAAAAGACACAAGAATGCACAAACCATATTATTAGATAAAAGTGAAGTTGTTGCTAATGGCATAATCCACTCTTGTCATAAAATATGCCTTTTATGAATTCATACAAAAGAAATATCGTCTCAAAAATACTTTAAATCTCATATTTTACTTGGAGTAACATATTGCTCAAATTTTAAGATATATATTTTACTCAAATATTGACTACAAATTTTTTTCTTTAAAGTAAACCCATAATTATTTTATTATAACTAATTACCCATCAATGTATTCTTCTAAATAACATATGGGTTTTCTTCAGTGGTGAGATGGAGCTTGGTCCTCCTGGCCTGTGAGAGCTGATTGTTACATTTACAGGAATTGTATGTTGGAAGCTTGAAACTGGTCATGGTTTGAGTAATCACACCATGAAAACTGGCAAATTTTATAACCAGGGCTTCCCTGTTCCCTGTGGAGAGTCAGTTAAACATTTATCAGCAAAACACTGGTTTTCTTACATTTGTTTTATAAACTAGTATACATCTAAATATACAGAAAAGGTTTCAACAGTTTTGAAACTTCAGCCTAGTTTACAACAAATATTTTAAAATTTGACTAACATTTAATGAAACTAAATACAAAGTTTGAGACCAATGACTGAACTGCTTAATTTTTTTATTAGACCAATAAAATGTATTATCAATTTGCTTTTTAAGTTAATAAAGAAATTCGACCTGATTTCTTAGGCTAAAGTGAAATAAGTGAAATGAACATGTATTTGTCATTTATAGATGCTCAAGTTTAACTAGATATACAGCTCCTATTTGTCTGGTGAGAATGATAGAGAAGAGAGAAGGAGTATGAATTTCTAAGTAGGGAAGGGTACAGCCCAGTGACATGGGAATTACAGAGTTTAACAGCAGTTGGAGCCTTCTTTGGCTCAAGTTCTGGGGATTAACTTCATGGCAGAAAACTAATGGTATTTCTTTCATCAGAGTAAAGATGAATCCAAGTTAGGCCGGACCAGCTAAAATCACTTCTGGTCAGGCTGGAATGTGTCCCCACCTATTCCTGAAGTGGAGTCAGAATTAAAATGGCATCTGCATTCATGAGGAAATAGTTGTTTGACTTTTTGTTCTGCAATAGTAAAGTAAGAAGTAGGACCTGTAATTACGAATATGAAAGTCAAGGTTTAAAGAGTTTAAGCATTTATATACTTTTAAAGTACATGGCAATTAGATTTCATAACACGGCTAAGTAATAAAGTGCCCGAGGGAAAAAAAAAAAAAGGAAAGAAAGCAATTTCCATAACTTCTGAAATATTTGTAAAGCTCGAAATGTGAAACTTGGCAAAGTACACTTGTGTGTATGAATTATCTTCTGAAAATTAATCTTGGTTTTGATCGTTCTCCAGGGATTATCATACATGTAAAATTGTTTTTCTTTATTATAGGTTCACCTGGTGGCAATGGAATCACACTTTTTTCTATTGACGTAAAAAAATACATAACATTTCTTATCAACTTTTTTAGGTGTACAGTACAGTAGTGTTAACCGTGTACATTGTTGTGCATTGTTGTGCAACAGATCTCTAGAACTTCTTCATCTTGCAAAACTGAAACTCTATATTCATTGAACACGATCCTTTCTCTTCTCTCCCTAGCCCCTGGCAATTACCATTCTACTTTCTGAACAATATTCCATTGTGTGTATATACCACATTTTATACCATATTCCTTCTTCTGTTGATGAACATTTAGGTTGATTCCAAAACTTGGGCACTGTGAATAGTGCTGCAATGAACATGAGTGTACAAATATCTCTTCAATATCCTATTTTCAGTTTTTTTTTTTGGGTAAATTCCCAGAAGTGAGATTACTGATATATATAATAATTCTATTTAAAAATTTTTTGAAGAAACTCAATACTATTTTTTCAAAGCGGCTGTACCATTTACATTCTCATCAACAGTGCACAAAGATTTCAATTTCTCCACATCCTCTCTTACACTTATTTTATTTAGTTATTTTTTAAAATCATGGCTATTTAATAGGTGTGAGGTGATACCTCATTGTGGTTTTGATTCCCCTTTTTTGATGATTAGTGGTTTCGAGTGTCTTTTCATATGCTTGTTGGCCATTTGTATATCTTCATTGGAGAAATGTCTATTCGAATCCCATTCTTATTTTTAAATTGAATTGTTTGTTTTTCTGTTGTTGAGTTGTAGGAGTTCTTTATATATTCTGAATATTAACCCCTTTGCAAGTATTTTCTTCTATTCTATAGGTTGCCTTTTCACTCTCTTGATTGTTTCCTTTACTTCACAGAAAATTTTAAGTTAATGTAGTCCTATTTGTCTGTTTTTGCTTTTTGTTGCTTATGCTTTTAGTGTTATATTCAAAAATTCATGGTCAAATTCAATGTCATGAAGCTTTTCCTATATGTTTTCTTCTAGGGAGTTAATAGATTCAGGTCTCACTCACATTTAGGTTTTTAATCCACTGAGAGTTCATTTTTATATATAGTATAACATAACTGTCCAATTTCATTCTTTTACAGCTTTATATTCTATTTTCCCAGAACCATTGTTGAAAAGACTATCCTTTCTGCATTGTGTATCCCTGGCACCTTTGTTAAAGATTATTTGTTCATATGTGAAATAATTTATTTCTGGGTTTTCTATTCTGTTCTATTGGTCTATATATCTTTTTGTCAGTGTCATACTATTTTGATTACTGAAGCTTTGTAATATGTTTTGAAATCAGGACGTGTGAAACCTACAGCTTTGTTGTATATTTGCAAGATGAAATCACAGTTTTAACAATGAAAATTGACTAGGAGATAATCACACTTTAGCAATGAAAACTGGATTTGAGATGATACTATGTGTTAGCTTCTCATATATTTTAACCTAGTGTGCTAGGAACAACTTTCTATTGTATAATAAAGCTGTATAGTATTACCTACTACATTGTAAATAGTGATTGTTTTTATTTGGTTGTAAAATATTTGTTATATAATAAATGCTAGAACACTGTTAACCTGTAGCTATGACAATAATAAGGTACGATTAAAATGCAATACTACAAACACAAATTATGCATCAAAATATGTGCTGTCCCCTTCCAAAAATATGCTTTTTCAAATAATGCTAAAAACTATCCTTCGTAATTTCTCTTTTGTCATGAACTGGCTTCTGATCCAGTCAGTGAGCATTTAATAAAACTGGATTCACTACTTCATTTTTCATATCATATTTGACTATATATGACTTTAGATTGTTTATAAATGTCAAATTCTACTTCAAAGAATGAAGATGTTCATTACTGAGAGTAGACTTGAAAGACTGCTTTGAGATAAGAGTTGTTTGGATTCAAATTTTGGACATATTTGTTTAAAAATCACTGACATTGCTTGATATACTTGTTTATGTGTAGAAAAATGTTTTGACTTATTAGGAGGCATTTCAGAAAATAAATAAAACAACAACAAACAAAATCAGTTGTTTAGAGTTTATTTGCTCATGAATATCTCACATATTCCCTTCTAATTTTTTAGGTATATCAAATCAGGCAAAGAATTATTTCTATACATATTCATTTGTCTTCACTGCATTCAAAAAAGAATTTTAAGCAACATAGAGTTAACCTCAATCCATGTCACAGAGATTCTGTAAACTTCAGTACAAAGTGAAATTACTGATCTAATGTTTTGATACTTAGATGAAATACATTTTTTATTTCTAATTTTGTTTCCTACCATGTGCAGATTCTCATATAACTATAAAAATTTGAATTATTCCACTTAATTTTTGCTCAGTAATTCTTAAGCTGTAATATGAATTATCTCTAACCTATATATCTAGTACTTTAAGAAAACCATTCAATGATAGTCAATAAAGTTAACTTTATTTAAAATATGGGAGTCATACTAGACCTATGCATTTGGTTATGGGGCTGTGGACTTCATTATATCCAAAAGATTTTTTTACAGCTTTACTGAGATATAATTCACATACTGTAAAACTGACCCATTAAAGTGTACAATTCAACATGTTTTAGTATATTTACAGGATTTTGCAACCAACACCTCAAATTCTAGAACATTTTTATATTCCTTAAAAGTAACTTTGTACCCATTAGCAGTTACTCCCCAGCATTAAGCTCCCCAGTCCCAGCCTTAAGCAACCAATAATCTCTATAAATTTGCTTATTCTAGACATTTTGTGTAAATGAAATCATATAATAGGTGGCCTTTTGTGAATGACTTCTTTGATTTAGCGTAATGTTTTCCAGATTCAGACATGTGGTAGTATGTATCAGTACTTCATTTCTTTTTATTGCCAACAATACTCCATTGTATAACTATATTACAATTTATTTACCCATTCATCATTTGATGGACATTTGTGTTGCTTTCCTTTTTTAGACTATTATTAATAAAGCTGCTATGAACATTCCTATGTATAGTCCAAAGACTGTCAATTCAAGTTTTGTACATAAGAACAAATTTATAGAGGCCCTGATGCTTCAATAAAAAACTACACATTTTTAAAATCATATTCTTTCAGGTATCTGATTCTAGTCTTTTTTTGTCTTTGAACTATTTTACAACTCTCTAAAGCTGATGATAATGCAAGATAATTCTTGTTTATGGTCTTATAAATTCTGTCAGGTAGACGTTCAGTTGCCTTCACTCTCCCACTGGAGAAGAGGTTATTTTTGCTCCATTTACACATTAATTTCAATATTTATGATCTATATGTGTATGTGTTTTAAATAATCTCCCTTGAACTGGTTGTAATATCTTACCAGTTTCCTCATTAATGAATTAAATAAAATTAATGAATTGATAAAATTTTAGATCTGTATCGGAGTCATGATGTTACCTTTTTTGAAATGATCTTTTAAAAACATGATCAATATTTGGCTACCTCCAGAACTTCTTCATTTTCTGGTGGAATTAGAATTTTAGTGACTCTGAAAAGTATTCACCAGCTGGTCAAGAGATTTCTGAAATCTCAACAAAGACAGGTAACATATCACTGTATTCTCAAATTTAAACATATTCTGTCTAAGAGACTAAACTTTTTCTGGATTGTTTTGAAGTTAGAGGAAAATCAAGCTGAGGGACCCAAGAAGACTTCTCAATTCTTGGAAATGTGAGTGCCACATTTATGTTTTTCTAGGCTACTTGTATTAATGTAGAGAGCCAATAGGATAACAACTATAAAGCAAATGGCTGTAGCTATTATCTTAACCAGAAAGCCAGGAGACATCCATAATTAAAACCACAGCAGGGAAGATGGGGCTAGCATGGTCTCCGATATCGCCTATTCACGGTCTCAGGAGCTTCCTCACATACGTGACAGTCCTACCACACAGGATTCACCAAATAATGACTCAGGAGTGAGAACTTTAGATATATACCAGACATTAACAACTTACGAGATTCTAATGCTTTATGTCATCTAGGTAGTGTTTCCCAAATACCCATCTGCAATCCAACTGCACAACAGAATCACCTTTGGAACATTTTGAAGTTTACTAGATTCCACTTAGAGGTTTTTATTCAGGAAGGTTGGCATAGGGCCCAGGAATATGAATTTGGTCAAGCTCCCTAGGTGATTCTGATTTTCACAAAAGGTTTAGAACCAGTGGATACGATACTACTAACAAAGAAATATTTTCTAAATTTTGCAATATAATTTATGTTTTCTTATATTCCTTTGCGAGCATCACTTACAAAGATAGCTATCACCTTTCATGCCTAGCACTATGCCAGGGAATTAGACCCAGATAATCAAACTTTCTATGAGCAAAGAATATCATGGAGTTTTATTATTTTATTTAATAAAAATTTTGTAGGCCACATAATTGGTTTCTTGTGAACCTAATTAATATACAAGGCAGTTTACTTTTTACAAAATATCTAAATCCTACCAAGAACGATTCAAAATCAATTGCGTATTTGATTTTTACTTAGTAAGCATACAAAATAGTAACTTATTAGAAACATTTTGTTCTTTTTATTGATCTCTTGGTCATTTCTGAATTGTTTGCTACTTATGTTTCTTGGGTTTTACATACTCAAAAATATGGTTAGAATCTTGTAGAGAAGTCTTATCTTCCACAGTTGAAGACAATTGCATTTAAAGCAAAATGAAAGTCATCACAGTATGCAATTACCTTGGAATTTGAAAATCCCACAGAAATGATTGGAACGGTTTTAATGAGGTGATGATGATCTACAAATATTTTGGAAACTGTGCCTATGTGTAAGTATGTAAATTTCTGGGTCAGCAGTCATCCAAGAGTATCTCAGTGTCAACTTTAAGCTTAGTGTTAGATTTTTAAATGTGCATTTGCTTTTCTGAAAATAAAACTACATCACATAATAAATGACTATTTATTTATGCATCTAAATGCTTCATTTGGCCTTGTCCCAGCTGGCCTTTGGGTGAGTATGTGGTAGTTTATCATTTGATCGTATGTTGCTGGCCTTGCTTAATTTCTGAGACCTTTGAGATGAGCTCAACTCATGAATCTGCAAAATATGTATACTTTGCACAAATTACAGTATAGCACACTGTGCTCAAATACATGTAATTTTTTTATAAGAAAATTATTCAGGCTTCACAAAATAATGTCAGACTAGCACATTATATTCTAAAACAACAAATTTTTTTTAAAAAAAAAATCAGTTTTCTTCCCTTTAAGCTACAATGGGTCAAATTTACATTCCCAGCAAAGATAATATCTTGTTTTTGTTTTAGAGACTATACTATTTAACCACTTCTAAAATTTTAATTAATATCAGCTCAATTTTATTTCACATTGAGGTATTTGTTTCTATTCTCATTACCATAAAATATGAATTTCAGTTCCTTTGAGGACCCAGTTAGGGATTAAACTGTTTTCTACTATTCACTGTGCCGTTTCTGTTTATTCACAAAATAAGAAAGATGTTTAGATTATTGTTTATGTTTTATCAAGTTTAATATGGAAAATAAATAGCACAATGGTTTTTTTTGCATAGACATATACCATAGTGGTGCTCATCGTTTTCTTTAAAAAGGAACTTGGTATAAGGGAACAAACACTTGTAGGCCAAAAAATTATTACTGTAGAATTTAATAGTGTTTTGCTCAATTAAACAAAAATCAAGAGCAGGATTAAGACACAAGATTCGTAGACTAACTGGTTTTTTTATTTTAACATATAAATATATTTTTAGA
Source organism: Pteropus medius (assembly GCF_902729225.1). Taxonomy (NCBI): domain Eukaryota; kingdom Metazoa; phylum Chordata; class Mammalia; order Chiroptera; family Pteropodidae; genus Pteropus; species Pteropus medius. The sequence goes on along the minus strand of NW_024347791.1, from coordinate 13,371,435 downwards.
AAACTAAAATCTTAAAATTTCAGTTGGAAAGTTTTTTCTTCTAACAATACAAAAAAGCCCAGGAAGTATGTGAATCACCAATACATTTAGAATCTAATCAAAGATATTAGTTGAGTGAAGAACTTTGTAGTTGCTTAATCAAGAATAAACTAAGTCCATCAACATTTCCAAATACAATCACAGTGCTGGGTCAAGAATTAGGTCAAGACCAAGAGGGTTGGTTGCTCAAGATCTGTCCACTGATTCAGGTAAATACTTGTTCATTATTCATCCAATTCAAAAATTTAATGGTGTATAAACATGCAAGGCATTATGATGTATTTTCAAACTTTATCTGAAACTATGTGTTAAAATAGTGGTAATTAATAAGAGCCTATGCTGGACATCAGGATTATGGCTAAAAACCTATGGAAAAGGTACAATGACTTCAGAGAAAATTTTTTATTATTTTTAAAAGCAGATGATCAAAACATAAACAATAACCTACAAATTAAATACTAGAATTTTCTTGAAATGAAGTTATAATTTGAATTTTGCACAAAGTGGGATTACAATGGACCTTCTTAAGGAGATTTTTTTACTAGAACTGGACTAGAAATGAAAAGAAAACTACAGAAATCTATTTAATTGTAGGCAAACAGGCGAATTTATTTATTTACTTTAATAATTAATTCATCAAGGCTAATTTCATGGAATAGAGAAGCTATTGAGATACCTTTGTTATTCTTTGATTCTGTCCTCCATGTTTTCATAACTAAGAGTGTTTTGAAAACTATTTCTCCCACCAGTTGCCTGCAAAGCAGAGCTATTCTATCATATAGCTCAAGAACTAGGTTTAGTATCTCTAGAGTAAAAGGGCACTGAATATGAACTACAGTAAAATGTTTTCAATTTGAATCTCAACTTGACACGTTGCTAACCGTTCTCTCAGTGAAAGAGCACCGAGCCTCTCCCATTTGTTTCGATGTTGAAATAATGAGTTATTCTGAAGCAGAGTAGACAACACGCCAATCCAAAGGACGTCAGGGTTCAGATGCACTCTGTGGGTGGAGGACTGGCAGACAGTCTCACTACTAGAATCCTTTTGCCAGAGGGGCTACTCTGCTGAAAGTAAACCGGGCTTCTGAAGAAGCAGATAAATACCTAACACTTGTTTTTAAATATGCAATTTGTAAATAAAACTGAAAACTAAAAAGAATGGTTATAACAGCTATTTCAATCCTAGAAGCAGTAACAGTAATTGAACATACCATACCAATAAAACTCTTGGTTTTCTGTATTTTGTGTGGGAAACGAAATAAAATAAAAATAAGGAAAAAAAAAGATGTGTAACTTTGGTCTAAACACACTGTGTAAATCTACTGCGGTTTATTTATAAAGCTAAGCTGTTAATAACTTAAAAATGACTTTCAGGAATTCCAAGAAGTTATTACTTGCAGCAGCAAATGAAAGTAAATACCCAAACCAAACCTAAGATGAGCCTACTTTTAGGCTGAAAAGCCAAGATATTGGACGCGTTGTAGAATGAGAAATGGCCCAAGATTACGTTATAAATTTTCAGTGGCGTGCCCAAGCCATGAATGTAGGTGGAAAGTAACGCTGAATCATTTTCCATTTATTTGTGTAGAAATGATATCTTCTAGAATACAAAATCCATTTGTTGATTTCGGCTTAATTTTATAGCTAGCATCACAAAATCAGACTGCTCTGAGGGCAACAAAGCTCACTGATATTTACAAATGTAAAATAAGCAGTTACAAAAACTTTTGGGAAAGTGTCATTACTATCAACATGTTTTTTGTATCAATATTGGTAAGCATAGGTAAATATCCTTTTATACTAAAGTTATGTGTAAAATTACCTATCGGAACTACTCTTCCATTACTTTGCCTACTCCATAAATTATTCTAGACAAACTTAAAGGTTTGTCCTTTAAGTTTTGCCCTAGTCTTTTCTCTCCCTTTATGAACTTCTCTTAACACACAATCATCCAGGTACCTTCCTTCTATAAATTCAGGAGCGATAGGCAGTCTTCAGGCTAAGGTTGGTCAATTTTCCTTACTCTTAAAATTTCATTCAGGCTCTATTTAAGCTTAGTTTCACAACTGTACCCAATATTTCACTAACACACATGAAAATTTTAATTCTTTGTATAGTTCCACAGAATACCCATCACGAAAACTTCAAAAATAAATTGAGACATCCCCTAAAACAGAGTAGAATACATTTTGTATATTTCATTTATCAATTAATCTTATGATCTAGTCTTACTATCATATTATTAGTTACAAAGGAAATCAGAATAATAACCTACAATATTCTATATAATTTATGAAAGAAATCATGTGTGAAAATCAACCTTCTCCTCCAAGTACATTGTATTTTGGGTGCATTGCATGTCAGTCCTAAACTTCACCTTTCACACCGTAATACTGCCTTCCCCTTCCCAACTAGAACATGCAAAACTTATGACCTAAAAATCCCAATACATTAATGATCTATCGAACTAAGTTTTAACCTTTACAAAGTCACTATATCTGTCCTAATGTATAGAAATGCAAATGTTGTCTAGGACAGCACTTTCCAGAGAAATTTCTGTGATGGAAATGTTCTGTATCTAACTGTCCAATAGGGTAGCCACAAGCCACATGTAGCTAATGAGTCCTTCAAATGTGGCTAATGGGACTAAAGAACTGAGTTTTTCATTGTATTTAATTTTAATTAATTTAAATAGCCCCATGTATTGGATTAGTACTTGCCTAGTAGAGCCTTTAAGCATTTAGATGTGTTAGAAGTGGAAAGCAGATTATGGGCAATCCAGGAATCTTAAATTATCAGCATCACATTTAAAAAAAATGTCATTGATTCCTTCAGTATGACTTTTTTCAGAAGATTCACATTTCAAAAAAATGAAATGCAAACCAACCAAATTCTTCAGGCTGCTCTTCTGTATGAGTCACCTTTTTGCAAAGAGGTGTAAGACTGATTTTATTGCCAGCTTTGCCCCCTCTTTTACAGACAGAACTCAATGATTAGATTCCTCCATTTATTTAGGTTATTCTCTTAAAAAACATGGTTTCCATACTACAAATAAATGACAGGAACTTTTCCACTAAATTATCCCAGACAGCACAAATGTTCTTTCCAAAAGTGGAGCCTGGAACCACAGCCCCCTCACATTGCCTGTTACATCTGTTTATGCTTATAGAAGTGACATCTACTTTGTAGACAGAGAATGCCAATTTTTTGGGAAAGCACCCAGAATTTGGTGAGACTTGAAAAGAAAAAAATTCACTGTTCAAAATAAAGGATACCATAGAATTGAGTAGCTACAAAGAAAGCTCTTTTGAAATTAAGCGAGAAAAGATTTTGCTCCCAGAGTACAGATTCTTTGTATAGATTTGCCGGTGTTTCTATCAAGCCATAATCATTTACGAGCTGATAAAGCTGTGGGTAAGTTACAAAACCTAAACCTCAGTTTTCCTATCTGTAAAATGCAGATAATGATAGTTCTGTTGGAAAAACTTGTGTAAGACTTTGGAATGGGCAAAAGATTACTGGCTGCCCTTTCAAGGGAATGCTGGATGCTATCTGCAGGACTGTGGAGCTCTCTGGTTTTTCAGTAGTCCTCAACTTTGACTACCTTTTACTAGGTTATTTCACGAATCTATAAACTGTAGAAATTTATGGTAATGTAAATGGTTCTAATTTCCAGAATGTAAAATTATTTTGTTCCTTAGAGACAAAATTGATTACTGCCTGTAGAACAGATAATTCAAAACATTATATTTTAGTGCCTTATACAATATTAACCAGTTTTGCCTCTTTCCTGATTGTTCATAAAAGTCTGTTCTTCACATTCTCATTTGAATGTTGCAGTATCTTGCTATTGAGTCGAATAACATTTTTGACACATCTCTATTTCATATTTCTATGAGTCATGTTTTTACCTTCTTGAAAAATTATCCTTCAAGAGTTTCTACTCCATAGAGTTTTCAGGAGGATTGTTTTAAAGGTCTATATTGACGGTCACGATGAAGTTTATATTTTGCAGTAAGGCTGTAAAACTTCTGGTAGGGGGGGCAGCTGGTAGAAAGGATGTGGGTACTGAGCATTTATTAAAGAGTGAGGGTCTGAAAAACATCTGCCAAGAGTGTCAGACGACCTCCTCATCCCTTTCCTTTTAGCAGTGGAGACTTAAGGTCAAGGCGGGTGTTAGGTGGAGGCCACAGGGGATCTGGGCCTAGGTGGAGGCCTTCCAGGCCTGGTGAATGGCCTGGCGGTTTAGATGCCCTGAGGTCACAGAATTAACTGCACACTTTGTGGGGCTCCAGCAGTGGGGCAGCCCGAGACCCCAGTTCCCGCCGAACCAACACCCAAGCAGAAAGGCAGTCAGGTCCCCAAAGGGCAGGCTTGCCCCAGGCCCGAGAGGCCCCTTGCCCACGGCCGAGGGGGTGGGGCGGCCTTGCCTCGGGCCGGTGCTTTTTGCCCTCGGTTGGCCGCCAGAGGCTCCCTCTCTCTCCCTCTCCTGGGATTTTGCTGCCGGGCTCTCTCTCTCTCTCTCTCTCTGCGGCCCTAGAGTTAATCCCATCAGCCGAGGTGAGGCACCTGTTACCCCAGGCCTTCCTCACCCCCGCGGCCTCTCCCCCGTTACACCCCGGCTCCCTGGCCGGCCAAACGGCCCGGCGCGGGTGACCGCACGTGGGCGAAGCCCCTTCCGGGCCGGGACCCGCGCCACAGGCCGGCCCAAGTGTGCGAGCGCATCGGGGCCCGGCCGCCGCCCGCCGACCATGGCGTTGGGCAGCGCCGCGCGCCTCCCGGGGCCGCCCGCGTCGGGCAGGGCGCGCGTGGGGGCCGCCGCAGCCGCCCTGCGCGCTGCGCCGTGAGCAGCGGGTGGAGGGCACGGAGCGGCGCCGAGCCGAGCCGCGGCCACCGGGGGGCGGGGGCGCCTCGGAGGAGGGGGTGGGAGCCGCGGCCGCCCGACCCTCCCGCCGCTGGCGGCTCCCGCTCGGGTAAGGGGGAGGCTGTGTGCGGGGCGAGGAGTTGGGGAGGGTGGAGATGGAGAGGGAAAAAATCGGGATGTACAAAGGCTCAGTTGCAGGCTGGGGGTGGGGGTGGGTTGTGTGGTTAGGAGCGATAGGTTGAGGATCGGAGGCATTATCAGTGAGATCTATTGTTTCCTGGCACATTGGGAGGAAAAACAAAGGGATTTATGATCATTGCCCTGTAATTTTTTTTTTTTTGGTTTTTTTTTTTTTTTTTAATGTGGCCAGGAGCTCGGTTTTCCCCATGCCACACTGGGATCCGCCTGGCAGCCGCCGGGAGCCGCAGCCAATGTGTTAGGACTTCAGGTGCTTCTTGGCACAAAGCTTGACTGCGACCTCCTACCGTAGCGCTTGGCGTCACCTGCTCTCCCGGCCCTGCCCCGGGGCCGAGGGATTGCGTCCCGAACCAGGCTTGGGAATCGGCCGCCTCTCAAGTTGGTGTTATTTATGTTTGTCTTTTGTGAGGGCAGGTTTTGAATCCCCGGCGGCCCCATCTCCCCCGCCCCCGCCCCCGCGGGTTCGAATTGGCGGGGGAGGGAGTGGGGGGAAGGGGGAGGGTAGGGTGTGTAAGGCTTAAGCAAATGTCAGGGTAGAAGGAGATTGTCGATGCTTTACAAAAAACCAGGCACCACACTCTAAAGCCTTTCTTGTTTGCATGGGCCATGCATGCGTGCTGGGCCAGGATCCGAGTTCGGAGACGATTTAAGTGAAAGAAAGTGTGTGCTTCCTCAGCTGATTGTGCTTAAGGGTGATGTGGCTCGGCCTAATATTAAAAAGGAAAACCAAAACCAAAACAAAACAAAAAAATCTTTAAAAAGTACGTTGCTCCTCAGAAGATCTTGACGTATTTGATTGCTGGCCTATTGCTATAAACTCCAACCGTGGGCTGGAGGAGAACAGCAAGCCAGCATTGGCATTGCCTTTTGAGTTTGTATTAAGTTAGAGGCAAGTAGGAATAAAAAAATCAGGGCTGTGATAAGAAGTTTCACGGTCATTTGCTTTCTGATCGTCAGTCTCATGAATTTATTCCCTTGATATTCTGTATCCCACACTACAATTAATAATATCTACCCTTAGTAAACTTATAAATATTTGATATAACTGGACTTGGAGTGAAACTTACTGCCATTTAGGAACTTTTTTTTGGCTTGGCTTGGTCGGAAATTGCACTAGTGTTGCTTTGGGGATGCTGTAAATGAGAGTATTGGACCAGAAAGAGGGAAATAAACCTCTATAGGCTTGTTTTGGAGTTTGTAAACATAGATTCCAAACTTTTAATTGCACTTATACAGAAAGAATGAGTTCTACCCGATGTAGAGAGTCCCAAATGAAGTTCATTTTTTTTCTGGACAGTTTGATGATATCTTAAAGTTGTATGAACTGCTGATTTCTTTTAAGGTCATTCAGAAAAGCAACCAAAACTTGGTCTCAAGTATTGCTTTCAAGTGTACTTATTATGTAACTCGTATGTGTGTAAGTGTAATTTTGGTGAGATCTCCAAATTGTGTTTGAAACATTTGTGTTACCAAAGACCAGAGTTATAACTGTTAAATTCTTGGCTTTTAAATTCCCCTTTCAATAAGTAATTTCCACTGTTTGGAGCCACTTTGAAAAGAAAAGTGTGTGTTAGTTGACTAAATCTAAATTCAAATAAGTAAATGAATTCAGAAATTCATTCTTTTCTATTACAGATGAACCTCTAGTCTTGCTTTGAAAAAGCCATTTTGTGTAACTCTTGACTGAATAATTTCCTAATACATCTGTTGGGAGGATCACTGACACAGTATGCCATTTGAGAGATACTTTTTCTTGACCAAATACTGGTGATTAGAGAAGAGAGGTATTTTTTTGTTTGTTTGTTTTTTGTTGTTTTTTTCCTCATCATTATGAACATTGGCTTTTCACCCTGAAGTAAAAATGTTGAAAACCGAGTCTTCTGGTGAACGGACCACTCTCAGAAGTGCCTCTCCTCACAGGAATGCATATAGAACTGAGTTTCAGGCACTGAAAAGTACCTTTGACAAACCCAAGTCAGATGGGGAACAAAAAACAAAAGAAGGTGAGGGCTCCCAGCAGAGCAGGGGGAGGAAATATGGCTCCAATGTCAACAGAATTAAAAATCTGTTTATGCAAATGGGTATGGAACCCAATGAGAATGCTGCAGTCATTGCCAAAACAAGGGGGAAAGGTAGACCTTCATCTCCTCAGAGAAGAATGAAGCCCAAAGAATTTCTGGAGAAAACAGATGGCTCAGTTGTGAAGTTGGAGTCCTCTGTTTCAGAAAGAATAAGCAGATTTGATACAATGTACGATGGCCCTTCATATTCTAAGTTCACAGAAACTCGGAAGTTGTTTGAGAGAAGTGTGCATGAATCAGGACAAAACAACCGTTATTCCCCAAAGAAAGAGAGAGCTGGAGGGAGCGAACCTCAGGATGAATGGGGTGGTTCGAAGTCCAACAGAGGCAGTACTGATTCTTTGGATAGCCTTAGCTCCCGGACAGAGGCTGTCTCCCCAACTGTGAGTCAACTGAGTGCAGTATTTGAGAACACTGATTCCCCCAGTGCCATCCTTTCTGAAAAGGCTGAAAGCAACGAATACTCAGTGACTGGGCATTATCCCCTGAATTTACCATCTGTAACTGTTACAAATCTTGACACCTTTGGTCACCTTAAGGATTCTAATTCTTGGTCTCCTCCAAGCAAACACAGTGATGATTCAGAGGATGCTCAGAAGAGTATTACAACTCCAGTACCAGAAGTGGCTTCGAAAAGTACCTCTCTAGCTTTGATGCCTAGTGAAGAGATACAGCAGAGCAAGGAAGCCGAGGACTCCACATCTAACCAAGAGATTCCTGACAGAATCGACAAAGACATTCTTGAAGAACCTTGTGCTGAGGATAAGGCAATGCCAGAGTCTGACATCCTTTCACCACGAAATGAACCTTTAGAAGATGCCAAAGCTAATTTGGTTGGGAATGAGGCAGCAATGCAACAGAAGAAAGAACTTGCAGGTGGTGATTTTACCTCTCCTGATGCTTCTGGATCCAGTTGTGGGAGGGAAGTACCCGAAGATTCAAATAATTTTGAGAGTTCCCATGTTTACATGCACAGTGACTATAATGTATATCGGGTGAGATCCAGGTATAATTCAGACTGGGGAGAGACAGGCACTGAACAGGATGAGCAGGAAGATAGTGATGAAAACAGTTACTATCAACCTGACATGGAATACTCGGAAATTGTTGGATTGCCAGAAGAAGAAGATATCCCAGTAAATAGGAAAATTAAGTTTAGTAGTGCTCCTATTAAGGTAAGTATGTTTTCTCAGTTTGTTTTTGAAGTTTTCTCTAAGTTTCCTTAGTAATTGGGCCTAACTGTATGCAGAGTAGATTTTGACAACTGTAAGCAATTCAAAGTCATTGATATATACATGTTATCAGGTGATTTTACAAGTTTGGAGTTTGAGAGATATACACCATATTTTCTAATGTGCTTTACAGTTGCATAAACCTGTATTGAGTAATAGTAAAGTTGAAGAAGTTTGGGGATTGTGAGATACATTCCAATGGAGTAGAGTGAATGATATGAACACTGAAAACCAGAAGTGTTAGTTCAAAATAGAATGACTTCTTTAACTTGTTTTACCTAAGAGTATCCAAAATAATAACATTTTCTGAATCTAAACACTAGGATATAAGGTATAATGTACAATGGGAGAGTTATGGTAACCTTGAAATAATACTCTTTATTTCCTTGCTGAAAAAATCTTGAGTTATCACTTCTGTGTAAGTGGATTGTGAGGAATGTTGGAACTTTTTTTTTTGTACTGTTACTTGATAGGGAAAGTTTGATTTATGGAAATATATTAGTGGACTTAAATACCTTAATTGGAAAGCTATAACTGTAAGTAGCTTTGAGTTCAGAATTTGATCTGTAGCTTTAAAATGAAATTTTCCAAAAGGAAGTTAAATTGATTTGCCATTCATGGATTTATTTTTACCTCTTAGAGTCTGGATAAATGCCAACTGAATTCAGATGCTCTGTTCTAACGACTTCACTTAGTTAACATTTGGTGTAGAAGAATAGCACAAAATACATCAGCAGCGGGTGGTGAAACATTATTAGCTGGTAATGGCAGTAGGGGTAGGAGGTGATTGGTCGAGTATCAGAATCTCCTGGAGTGCTTTTTCAAAGTGCACTTGCCCACCAGCTCTGTCCTAAGATTCTGGTGTGCTCTCTTAGGGGAACCTGGAGGGTCACAGTGGCAGAATTGTGTAGCTTACACATTGTATATATAATATATATATAGATCTATTTGGAATTTGATATAGTATCTTAAAATTTTCTCAGAATCTAAGATCACTGTCTATTGTCATTTCCATCTTATGACACTCCCATATAAGGCTGTAGAAGATGTAGTTTACATAGCAAAGAGAAATCTGACCTTGCTTTAATGATAAAATACTATTTTGAAATAAAGTAATCACCTATGAAATTTTTTATAGGTGTTAGCTGGCAAACTTTCATTTCATTAGTGGAAGGCAAAAGTTCTGAATCAGAATGGGCCATGTCAAGTTCAACTGTGTTTAAAATAACTAGAGATGTGACTCTAGTTTCTGAGTAAGCTGTTTCTTTGCACCTTTCTTTGTTATTCTCTCCCCTGCCCCGCAATTCCAGGCTCTCTCTTTAGTGAGCTCCTAAATTTGATCCTTCATGTCCCCTTTGCAAGTCCTCCCCTTTGAATATAATCTTTCTTCCCCTTAGGAAGAACGCAGTTAGATTAAATTGTTTCACATCAAGCAAGGCAAGAATAACTGAAATGAACTCTTCAAGGAGTTTGTTAAAGCCAGTGACTGACTTTCTAATGGAGGATGGCAGCTTATGAAAATTTATCAAGTAGGATGCTACCCACTTAGCCAAGTGGGGTACTAGCTTTTATTTGGGTCCTGTGCCACCCAAAATATAACTCCACAGTTAATAGTTTTAATGAATTTTAAAGGATTTATCATTGAAATATGGCTGTTCATATGTGATCAGACCAGATTTTTGGGTGTGATATTTTGAAATTCAAGTTTTTTTTTCTACTATTGCTTTTAACAATTAGTGTTTTGCTGTTTAATGTTCATGTAATAAAAATGCTGTGTATTTCATATAACAAAGAATGACATTGATTACATACATTTTAGTTTATCACATTTCATCAAGAACATAGATCAAGCAAAAGATTGTGAAAAGAGAGATAATGCCCCGAGACATTTTAGTAGGCAGTTAATAGTACTAGTTGGAGTGGATTAAGTTTACAAACAGAAGATTCATTCTTTGCCTTTTGTAATGAATAAGACAATTACTTTCTTGTTGTTCCCATTGTTTAACATGTAAGTGGATTCACTTGGAAATTTTGAGAGCTACTTTTCTACTGGGTGGTGGTGGTGATCATGGTGCTTAATCTCCAGTTAAGATTTTTGCCTCAGAGAGTCATAATACTTTACTAAATTCAGTAAGTATTCATTGAAGGCTTATCATGTGTCTGTTCTCATGCTGTTAGCTGCGGGAGACAAAAATTTATAAGGTTACCTCTTTCCTCTGTGAGCTTGTAGAGTCAGTTCTTAAACACATGGTATTTAAAACCCATGTAACACGTGTGAAAACTTGTGCTGAAATGTTTAATGTCCTATGAATATGTTAACTGCCCTTGGCTGTACTAGATGCATGGAGTGAACAGGAGCCAGTAGATCATTCGGAAGGGAATACACTCAACCATTCCATATGTGTCTCTTTATTCTTTTTATAAAACTTTATTTATGGAATGTGAATTATGATTTCCAACTGAAATCTTTTTAAACACACTCCCTCTTGCAGAAGCAGTAGGGGGCATATTCCTTACAGAAATGATCTTTAGAACTTTTACATACTTTTTATATATTCATCCTTTTCTTCACTAGGATAAATATTCTCAACACCTTTAGCCTTTTGTTTTGATCTTGTTTATGATCTTGTGTCTGGGATGATGTCCTCAGTTTCTATTTCAGTTCTTCTGTAGATATTTTAAATAGACATTTCTCTTGCTCTTAAATCTGGTCTTAAATCTGGACTTAGAAAAACATCAAAATAATAGCTGATCTTTCCTGTGTAGCATATTACTTATACATAATTGTTGTCTGACTTTTAGAAATGGTCAGATTGTTTCTTAATGGATAGATGAATGTTTCATAGTGTCCTGGAAAACTAGAATGGGGTTAATAATAAGAAATATAAATCCAACCTTGAGATATGGGATGAAGGAGGGTTATGACCTATACTAATTTGAGATGTGGAGTAATGCCTTCACACTCAAGAGTTTATGAAAACCAAGGGATTGAGTTCATTAAGTTTGTCTAAATCAAGGATAGAAAGGATGACATTTTTCATTATTTTTCCTGTTAATTCAGAAAATTTATTGAGCCCTTATTATAAGGAACAATGCAAATGTAATAAGTACATGTAACGACTGATGCCGATCAAGTCAGAAACTGCTGGTAGGTGAAAAGTGTATATAGAGCCCGTTAGGAATGCTTCTTAGGCTCTTCTGCTCAATTCTGTTCTTGGATGATTGTTCCAAGGTCACTGCAGCTTTATTAAGGAAGTCATAACCCTTTCTCTGTTTCTGGTAGCCTTATGTCCTTTGGATTGGTGTTCATGAAAGATAGCCTATCTGAAGGGAGGGTATTTTCCTCCTTCCCAGCAAGAAGGAGATTACAGGGTTAATGTTGAGGTGTATTGTGCTATACTTTTCTGAGTGTTTCCTCAAACTGTGTAGAGCTTTCCAGAATAGGATTCAAAGGAGAATCGCCAAGGGCAGTAGTCTTTCTCTAAACCTTACATGACAGTTGTTGAAAATGGTTCTCTTAGTATTTTCTCCCTCATTTGGGGCTCTACGTTGTAAGGGGATACAGGAAGCCTTTTATTCAGGATGGTCTTCAGAGCATAGTTCTGAGATCCAAATTTCTGTCTTTGTGGAGCTTTCTAAGTCTTTGCTCAGTGCTTCTTAAACTTGATATGCATATGAATCACCTGGGGATCTTTTTAAATGTGGATTTCTGATTCAGGAGGGGTTTTCATGGGCAATTACCTTGGTCAGCCTCTAAGTACTCTACCAGCTATTTCAGAGGTTTTGGAATAGACAGGCTCATCAACCAAATTAAAATGCTTGAATCACACGATTTATCGCATCAGTCTAAAACACATAGCGGGAAGCAAGAAGAAAGTTAAAACCCAGTGCAAACAAGTTTGGAAGGACCATACCACCTGAGCCCTGGGTACGCAGTATTCATGTATCCAGCCCTTCTTTCACATCAGCCTTCCCCAGGGATGGTGTGGTTATGAGGACTACAGCTGGTATTTGAGCAAGCACTCCACAGACTAGTGATGCCCTGGGCTAATGATACATACTTGCTGTATCGAAGAGAGTGGGGACAAGTACACTTAGATACAGCTGTAGCTTTGTCAGTTTGGTTGCCACTGAGCCATCGGTTTTATTTGCGTTTCTTGGATAGAGTACCTTTGGGTCCAGGATAGGACCATACTGAGTGTCCTCGGTGGGTGGCTGAAATGCAGAAGACATAGCTGTCAGTCCAGAGATGGCATGACAATATCTTGATCTTTCCATCCCTTTCTATCTACAAGTAAACTTCTTGTTTGTTCCATTATATTTTCTATTTTGGAATGTCTTACAGGTTACTAACTTACTTATTTTTAACACATGGGATGAATTTTGCCTTTCTCTTACAGGCTCTCATTATGTATACTTAATTGAGCCTCTGAATGTTGCCTCCTTCATAAGCTAATAACTTGAGATAATCAAATATTATCACTTCTTATAAATTTCTTAACCTTTATAACAGAATTTAACATTCTTAATAATTCTCAAATACTACAGCAGACTTACAAAACAGTATGTCTGGGGTGAGATTTTGCATTTCTAATAAGCTCTTAAGTTGGTGCTGTTGCTTTCTGGTCAACAGACTACTCTTTGGAATATGATTTTGAAATATAGTCTTCTGGCTTCTGAAAGGAGCTGGTCCCAAAATGTTGGGGAAGCTCATTTAAGAAATCTGCTTTCGAGATGGGTCTACTATACCTGGTTGTGTGGAATAACATTCTTTGAAAACAAAATAGGTGTAAACTTGTAAAGGCATGAGCTGTTTTGGGATCCCCAAATGGATTATGATTCCTAAATTCATAAGGAGTTTGGGTCATTAAAAATCCTATCCTAGACTCTTAGTATGGTCTAAGTGTTTAATTATAAAAAGATAGGAAGAGGAAGTTCTTGATAGACTCAGAAATTCCATTTCTCTCATTTTTTTGGAATCCTAAATTAATAAACTTCTAGAGAGAATATAAGAATTGTCATCTTATTGAACTTACTTTTATTTGGATAACTTTGATGTCTTAACATTTAAATTGGACTTACTTTTAAAATTGGATATTTTGTAAGCTATAGTTCATAACCATGTAAATATGTCAAATATTTTAATGTGCTGTGTAAAATCGAATAATGAATATTCATTGAATGAACTCCTTTTATAATATCGAGTATGTATACTAACACCTCTTTGTTTTCACTGAATGTTGGTCATTCAGAATGTAGAAAGGAATTCTTCTGTACATCTAAATAGTATAGACATTTGCTGGCATTTATTTGTAGTAGATTTAAAATTTCTTGCTTTTTGTATCATCCATAATATTTTGTCTTCTCCTCTAAACTTTATCACAAAGGACACTGGTTGCTGGATTAATGGACTAGAAAGATAAGAGGCTGAATTCGAGGGAAAATAACTTTATTATGTTATCCAGATATTGTTTACCTTATTAACTCAGTTACATGCCCCTCAGCAGTAATTTGATTTAAATCTCATCTGCATTTGTTTTTCTCTAACATTTTCTTCACCACTGAGAAAGAAAGAGGTTTTGGAATTTCTGTAGAAAAATACAATTAGATATAGGATAAATTCTGTGTAGACAAAACAAGCATAGCTATATTATTTTTTCTTGTGCTGTTATCTAACTTACTTAATACTTTTAAAATAATTATGCTTTTCCTTTTTGGATCTATTTCATTTTTGTTCTTTTACTTCCTTATATTCTGCAGTTCTCATTTCGAAGGAAGAAAAACTTTTAAAATAATGCTTTCTATTTTTTATTCCTGGTCACTTTAAAAATTTTTCTCTGGTTCTAATCTCTTCGTTTTGGTTTGTCACATAACAACCTAAAGATGAAAAATACTTAAAGGTAATCTAGTGTAATTTCCCACTCACTTCAGTTAGCCTTTCGATAGCAGATTGCTGACAGATGATCGTTCAGCTTCGGCCTGAATAATTCCACTGTGGGGTATTTATTATTTTGCAAGGTGAAAGGAAAGTTAGAAGGAGGAACATGCTGTGTGTGTGATTGCACACACATGCACGTACTTATTTTCATTTATTTTTAATTTGCATTTTTTTTATTGAGGTAAAATTCAAATAATATAAAATTCACCATTTTAAAGTGTACAATTCACCAGTTCTTAGTATATTCACAATATTGTACAGCTGTCACTTATCTAATTCTAGAACATTTCCCTCACTGTAGAAAGAAACCCTGTGCCTGTTAGCAGTCACTCCCAATTCCCCTTCTTCCAGCATCCTTTGGCAAGCAGTATTCTACATTCTGTCTATGGATTTGCCTCTTCTGGACATTTCATATGAATGGAATCAGGGGCATGCTTTTTAAAAGGAATGTAGGAGACACAATGAGTCTGTCTTGAGATATGTTCAAATTTAAGATACTGTGAGTCTAGATAGCAAGGGCAAAAGAATTTTCTGGATGGTGACATGGTGTAAAGATTGGGTGACAATATGTGGGAGCACCGAATACTGCCTTCCTTTTCATGAACTGTCATGGAGAGAAAGAAGACAAAAAGCTGAGGAGACAGCAGGATCCAGGAAGGGATAAGCATACGTATTTGTAAACTGAGGAAGAATAGTGTATGTAGCAAAGAGGATGGTTGGAGTAATTTCCTTGCTTGGGATACTGCACTTCAATTCATGTAATCAGAAATTGCTGTTGATGAAGCTTAAGTGTTTGCTTCAGTGGAGTATATATACCTTTGGAGGCACAAGTAGTGCTAATGATGATTTTCATCTTTACATTGGTCTTTTATGGAATGAATGGACCCTTTTCCTTTCCTAATGATCCGATGCTCATTTCCACCCTACTGCTCTTATGCTGTTGCTTTCATGATTCTTTTACGTTGATTGGAATTGTTCATAGACGAACTTCACTCTTCATTTTAAAATTCTCCTCATCCTTTAATATTTCAATGCAGATTTCATGTGCCATACTTGTTATTATCTGTACTATAACCATGTATGAGATGAGTGATTTTGGGGAGGCGTTTAGTTTATTGCACATCGTCTACCAAAGCATATTGTGTATTATTACTATTCAGTATTTTTAGTTGGTGATGAAAGTAACACCAAGAATTACTTGATATTTTGTAAACTTGGACAAATCTGCCTCTTGAGGCCTTGGTTTTCTTATTTGTAATTGAGGCTATGTCACTTGTAATTTATCACTAAGACCCTTTCTCAGCTTCAACATCTTGTGATTCTTTGATTATCTCTTAAATATATTTGTAAAATACCATTATCATAAATATTTGTGCTATAATTTCAAAGGGAAAATTTTGTCCATCTTTTGCTGAAATATCAAAATGAAGAATTTATATTAAATTGCTCTTGAGAATGTTATTCATGCTATTGATTATTATAAAAACTTTAAAATGGTTAAAATGTTAAATTCAAGGGAGTACATTTTTATAGAGGCTCATTAGAGCAACTTGAATTTTGAAAGTATCTCTTGAACTATATATTAAAACACCCTGCTGAGGAACCTAAGAATAAAGAAAGAAATGTTTTGTAATACAGTTGCTGACATATTAATTGCTTCACTCACTTTTGTTCTAGAAATAGCTTTACAGCATAGTTCAACATGATTGAGATATTGATAATTTTTTTGCACAATTCCTAATTTTTCAGCCTATTTGCTCTTGCTTTCTTATGCACCTGTCCTTACAAAAAGGGCAATGCAATAGGCAGAGTATAAAGGTATCTGGAAATTTAATATTTCAGGAGGAGGAAAGTTTTGTTCTTTGCCTATTTAATCTATTTCAGAGAGATTTCAAAAAAGTTTGTAGAGTTAAATTTGTTCCTTATATGTTTACGTATGAGGAAAGTGATTTTAAATGAAATAGCTCACACACATGTTAGGCTCCTCTCTTTTTTAAGTAAGATAATGAGTTGTGTTCTGGGGATGCTCATCTTCCAAATTATTTTCTGTACCAGCTGGAATACGGTGACTGGATTGGGACACACAATGGTTGGCGAGGGCCAAAAAGATTACTGAGTCATGACCATGGAGGCTTGTTTCCAGGAGTGACCAGATGAGAGGCTTTAAGAGTAGGTATTTGGTGGTTTTCCCTTGATGCTTTTGAACTGGCATGGATGGCCCCGAGGAACTGAGAAATTCTGTGCCTTGAGTCAGTTACTCTGTAGTGAGGAGCACCTTTCTCTTTCATCCACTTCAGAGCTCTCCTCCTAAAATTACTTTTTATTTCTGTGCTTCTTTCAAAAATATGTCAGGACAGAACTTCATGGAGTGTACATTCATACTGGAAAATTTGTCTAACCTTGAATACAAGGATTTTAAATAGTACTCAGTCAGAGGTGCCTGCTCAGGCTTTTGAAGGGTTTTTCTTCCACTGTAATGGACCTCAGTAGATGAAAAGAGAAAAACAACTTTATTGGTTGGAGTTTAAGATCTTCTTGTGAGTCAGTGCTGTATTGATGGGTTCCTTTACTAAGCACTTGTTTCAGATTAAATAGATATACAAAGTTGTTACATAAAAGAGGAAAAAGATATCAATTCACACTTTTTATTAGGAATCCACTGATATAAGTGTTTTTTTGTTTTGTTTTGTTTTTTTTGAAAGAAACCTTTCCTCAAGGGGAAAGGCAGAACTTTATTGTAGAGTGTTTAGCTATCATCTTGTGTACTAATGCATAAAATGTATTTATTTTTAGAAGTTTATTCTATAGGTAGAATAGTAAAGGATGATAATTTAAATTATGACACAGTTGTTATATTATAGGCTATACCCAAAGTACCCATTTCCTCTTAGATAGTTTAAGATCGAGCACTGAATATTCAAGCAAACACACAAACAATCCTTAAGAAAAATAAAAACTGAACCAGAAATGAAAATTCTTAATATGATAAGGAAAGCAGAATGTAAGAATGATAATAATGTAAATCAGGTCTTCATTGACTTTTGCTATCTGTGCATAACACTAAATAAACATTAACAAGAAATTATCCCTACATACAATTTTTTTGTTCAGCATGTAAAATTACTTATGATTATTTAGGATAGATTCCTAACAATAAAATTATCGGTTAAAGTATTTTAAAGCCCTCGATACATACTGCCTGAATTATTATTCAGAAAGACCGTATGCATTTATAATTGGCACCACATCGGCCTGGCTTTCTCACAGTCCCCGTGTCACCACTTCATATTCTTCACACGTTTTCAGTTTGGTAGATGAAAAATGTCTTTCATAATTTCCAT
The DNA here is from genome assembly GCF_902729225.1 of Pteropus medius. Classification (NCBI taxonomy): domain Eukaryota; kingdom Metazoa; phylum Chordata; class Mammalia; order Chiroptera; family Pteropodidae; genus Pteropus; species Pteropus medius. The sequence goes on along the minus strand of NW_024347791.1, from coordinate 13,353,742 downwards.
GTATTACGTTGATTTATTGGTGAGTTAGAATGTTTTCATGTGTTTATAGGCTTTTCTTGCATATGAGTTCTAGGTGTAGTTAATTGTTTTGTCAGTGATAGTTAGGACTTTATCAAAGTCTTATTTGTCTTGGTAGAAAGTTAAGAGAACTCATGTATCCAATAACAGGGAAGTGGTTAAATTCATTATGACGTATAGTGTAATAGGATAAAACTGTTATGAAATGTTTAAAGATGAGAAATACTTTATAATATAATATAGGGTAAAAAGATTGGTTATATACTTAATATACATTTTTATTATGATTTGAACATCAAAATGTTAACTCTGTGGATGGAGAGAATAAAGATGATGTTTTAAAAAATTATTTATATTTTTCTAGATTTACTAAATTTTTTACAACGAGCATATGTTACTGCTTTAAGTATTTAAAAAAGGTGATGAGATCACAATTGAGATGATCAGTAATAACAAGAAGTTTACGAAACCAGATTTTTAATACTGTCCAAGATTCTCATAATTAATTTTTAATGTAATTTTTTTTGGACTTCAGTGTCACAGAAAAAATTTGGTTGAAGAGTATAAATTTATGAAATACTGAAGAAAGTGTTAATTTAAGAAAATGGGTGAACTTTTAACAGTCGAATTCATTAAGTGCACACTTTTTAATCTTTGGTAAACTTGATCTCATATTTGTGGCTCAGCTTGAAAGTATTATGCGGGGAAGACCTTCCAATGTATTTTAAATTATGGTAACATTTGCATAGGTGTTAGATATTTTTCTTGAGTTACCGTTGTGTATATGATATCCTAGCATGTTACGTAAAATACACTTTTAAAAACAGGCATATATTCTGGATTTGATATGAAAAATATTTTAATGAATAGTCTTACTAAAAATAATAAATATTTGTTTAAAAGAAGCCTAACAATTCTCCTATGTGAGATTATATCTTTCTTTTTGATCTGTTAAATTATTGAGCCTTAACAGGCTTTCTCTCTCATAAGTTGAGAGAGTAGTCAAGTTTAGTATCTTGCCTATATACAATCCTATGAAAACACTTGCATACACTCAGTTAAAAACAGGATTTTGAGTTCTAGACCTCCACAGTGTCCTTCTGAATATATTTCCTGTTCCCAAACATCAGCCAATATGTAGTTTCCTGTTGTTGTTCTTAACAAAACTTTTAGCTGAAAAGACAATCATTTGATGTATGATTAGACTATAAGTAGTATATAATAATATTTTTAGTTAAAGTCAAAGGGTCAGTTTGTCTCATACATTGGGTAGTGCTCCACCTTTGAAAAGTTTTGGTAGAAAATGCTGGAGTTTATAAATGATGAGAAAAATATTGTTGCTGGGTGGCAGAGTTTTCTGAAATTAGAAATTTAAAGTATTTTTTCTGGCCTAATTAGATCAACTGACAAATCTTACACTTTTAATCAACTTGGCATTTTTTAAGCTCTGATGAAGTCCTAATTAAATTGCCTTACTATATAATATGGTGCTACATTATCAGTTTTCATTAGGTATACTTAAACCTTACTATACTATGGTGAATAAATTTTATTTGTATTTTTTTTAATACTGAGTTTAGAGTAGTAATACTTAGATGTACGTATATAATTGTAAGGATTAATTAGAGGAAAGAAAGCAACGTTATTGTGCACCCAACCAAGTTTGAGGTGAGACTTGTGTTTTCCATAGGAGATGATGATGCTTGTGGAATTTTTATATCGTGGGCCCCTTTTCTGAATAATGAGTTCTGTGACTAGTATATGTAAGGAACTGGAGAGCTCTCAGGAGATTGCTCCATTTGCAGATGTAGCAGTCAGAAGTTTTAGTTTTGAAGTTACTCAGTTTTGGCTCTTAATATCTTGAGAAATTTTACCCTTAATTTAGAAAGGAACCATTGACTAAGAAGAGTTTATCCATTTCACTGGAGGATGGTGGAAATAAACTGTAAATATTGATATGAAATACATTTGAAGGTGTCTTTTTCCATGTCTTGTATTTAATGTTTAGGTACTATATTATTAGTCAGGGTTCTCCTGAGAAACAGACCCAATAGGATGTGTGTGTGTGTGCGCGCGTGCACGTGCGTGTGTGTGTGTATGGAGTGGGGAGTGGGAGGAGAGATTGATTGATTGATTGATTGATTGATTTAAGGAATTGGCTCACATGATTATGGAAGCTGGCAAGTCCAAGATCTGCAGGTTGGGCTGGCAGGCTGGAAACCCGAGGAAGAGCTGATGTTGCAGTTCGAGTCCAATCGCCGTCAAGCTGGAGACCCAGGGAAAGACCCAGGCCAGATGGAGACGCAGGGTTCAGGTCCAAAGACTGCTGGAAACTTCGTTCTTGTTCAGGGGAAGTCAGTCTTGTGTTCTATTCAGGCTTTCAACTCATTGGATGAGACCTACTCACATTATGGAGGATCATCTGCTTTACTCAAAGTCTACCAACTTATATGTTGATTTCACTCAAAAACACCCTTACAGAAACATGCAGAATAATGTTTAGCTATGTATCTGGGCACCATGGCCCAGCCAAGATGACACATAAAATTAACAGTCACAGTCAGGGTTTCTCATTTGGTTGTACCCTACGAAGCTGTTTCAGGAAAAAAAGCTCAATTTTCCCACATATCTTAGTGGAGGAGTTGTTTTTCTGCTCTGTCATTCTTAGAAAACTTGCCAGAGGGGTTCTCCCTCTTGGAGCATGATGTAGGATGATCACATGATTTGGGATCAGACCTGGATTCAGATCCTGCTGACATATGATCTTCTTAAGAAAGTTTGTTTTAAACTTTGAAAGCAGGATTTTGTTTCATGGTTGTGTCTTCAGGATTTGCACACTGCCTAGCACATAGTAGGCACACAGTGTCAGTAGCCTTTGACGCCCATCCCCCTTGCTCCTGCCCTTCCCCTGTCCTCTTCTGCCCTCTCCCATCTGAAGGCCCAGAGAGAGATGATAGTGATAATAGTCGTACATGCATAATGATTATATAATTTATTTATAGATAAAATCTTTCAAGTTAGCAGTTATAAATGAAAGCTGAATGATTCCATTACAGATTGTAATCTTTTCCGGCCCCTGCGCCAACTTACTGAAGCTGTTGTGATCTCTTTTGATTTAGGAAATCTCAATTCTTTTGCCCTGTAAAGTAATGACAGTCTATAAGTAACCAGAAGCAGTCATTAAAGTACGGTTGCGTGAGATATGGCTGTGAGAGTGGAAGGGGGAGAGTATTCATTTTGCCTTAACTATTTCTACTTTGAGTGATTGCTCAAGCTTATAATTAGTTGCAAGAGAATATAAAAATTGAGGCTCCATACAAAAGTTGTAAAGCTCCTTATTTAGAAATTGCAGTAATTTGCCACAACTTTGGTAATTTGAATACGTGAGTATATCTGTATTCTTACATGAAAATTATTGAAAATTTAATTAAAGCCATCGAATTATTTCTTACCATTTAGTTTCTTCCCACCTTTTATTTCCTGATCTGTTTATTAAAATGTGCTTTCTTTTGTTCTTTTCAGTCATCAGAGAGGAATTACCTTTTTTGGATCATTTCACCCCCCCCCCCACTCCTTTGATTTTGATTTTAGAAGTGTCCTTGGTTTTAAATCCAGAGCTAAGTTATAATTTTCTAATTATTTTGGTAGTCAGTGTCTTATTATCTAAGTGAGCTCTTGCTGAATATGACTTTGATTTATCCAGGAAACAGCTTTCCATTTTTCTCAGTGACTTGTAAGTAATTAGTAATAAACTTCATGGGAACAAATAATCCAGGGTCTTGAAATCGTATTTTTTGTCTCTATGTTTCCTCCATGAATTACATTATCTGGAAGTTGTCTGGCAGTTGTTATTAGACTGAAATATGAAGTGGTTTTGCTTGTTCGGGTAACTTTGTTTATGTACATAATGTATATCATTTCCCCCTAGCAGGAATAGCTTTTAATGGCACTTTAAGGAAGAGAACTGCTCAACTGTTTCTGCATTTTTCTTTTTAAGTAAAAACAGTAACTTTTTTTGAGTTACGTACATTTCTGGAGACACAAAAAAAGTGTTCTGTAAAAACAGAAATAACTTTTAGTGATGGTGGTGTTGGTAAGAATATATAACACTGTGGAAAGTTCATCATATTATTTGAATAGATTGAGCCAGTATGTCAAATGTGATGTTATTACTGCTGATATTTTTTTGTTTTGAGATTAATATGATTATAACATTCTATAATTACTGTGTGGGAATTGTCAAGGATGATCAATCACTTATTATTTGGGTGTATTTATAAATAACTGGTTATGCTGCAGTTATTTAGAGAAGTATTGTCTTCTGAATTGATTGATAACAGTCAACAAACATTATTGAATATACTTAATATGTGTTGAGCTTTGGATTCAGCAGTACGAGTATTAAGATAAATAAGTCCTTGCTCTTCAAGAAATTTCTTGTGAAAGAGATAGAGAAGAAAACATTTATGGGATAAGTAGTGTGATAAGTAGTGTGATACAGCTATATATAGAAGGTAACCATATATAAACTATTATCCAAACTGTGGCTCTTCTCAGAATAAAAAGGGGTGAATAATAATCACACATATTTGAGAAGTTAGCCTGAGTGTGTATTTGTATTTTGTTTATTTATATATACTTATTTACTTAATAAACAAGCAAAATACATATACACACTCAGACTAGTAAGTGTTTGCAGAGCAAGGGGCAGGTGTGCAAGGTAGCGAGAAGGCACAGAACAGAGAAAAATACCTTATCTTGCAGATCTTAAAGTAGCTTAATATTTTTGGGACATAGTAAGGCAAGGGCAGATCAGGAAGTTTACTTTGTGCTAGTCTTAGGAGTTTGTGTACTTTTCTGAAAACTTATCAGTCATTGGAACAGATTTTAAGAGAGGAAAGTGTTGGTTGGATTTGTACATCAGAGCACTCTGATGGAGATTGGAAGATGGGTTGAAGGGACAGGTGTGGAAGTGGACATGGGGTGGGTATGCAGGGATCCAAGTGAACAGGGATAAGACTGATGAATGTTTGTAAGAATGGGGTTCAAGACAAAGGGCAGACTGGGGAAAGATGGATTAGGCAGAGGATGATGAGAGGTGCTGATTTTTATAAAATTAACTTTTTTAGTGCAAAAATCATATGCTACGATTTCTTACTCATCTATGTATTTTTCCTTCCCTGTAAAGCAAGGGTCCCCAACCCCCGGGCTGTAGACCAGTACTGGTCTGTGCCCTGTTAGGAACTGGGCTGCACAGCAGGAGGTGAGCTGCCTGCGAAGTAGGGAAGAAGCTGCATCTGTATTTGCAGCCGCTCCCCAGCGCTAGCATCACCGCCTCAGCTCCACCTCAGATCATCAGGCATAAGATTCTCATAGAAGCACTGGTCCCTGGTGCCAAAAAGGTTGGAGAATCGCTGCTGTAAAGGACCTTGCCTAGTGCTTGGTTTATAACAGGTAATTACCAAGGAATTAGCTGGACATAAAGCGTAAGTTGATTGTCTTTGAGCCATCATTTCTGAAATAGGTAAACTAATGGGGGCCTTGGAGCGAAGTCTGTGATCTGAGAGTTGGATTCAGTATCTATGCCATTGGGTACTGTGAGGCTGGAAAAAGGGGATAAGACCTGATGAGAGTGTTTGTAGGCAGCATGATGGAGCAGGCCTACATTTTGGAGGAATAGGGTTTGAGAAATAGTGCTTGGGAAAAAGCTCAAAAGAGAAGATAAGAAAGATTTAAAGAAATACAGAGGTTTAATGAATGACCTTGCCGGTGGGTTGGTGGGTAAAGAAAGGAACTCTGAATAATTCCGAGGACATCTGGTGGTATCTATGGATTGAGACTGGGGGAAGAGCACCTCTAATCAGGGAAGGTAAAAGGAGAACAGAGATTAAAGATATTGTCTAATAGTTATTTCAGATCAAGTAGACTAGTACTATCGGACCATTTAAAATATATAATAGTAATTTAGGGCTGTGTATAAAGTTGGTGGCAGATTTGGAGTCAGAGTTCAGGGCCTGAAAGAACCAGTGCTGTGCTTGCCTTGCAGGTTAAGCCTAGGTGGTTAATGTATCTATCCACAACAGTCAGGTGTGCAGATTGCTGGTGCCTTCTGCAGAATTACTTTGTGTGGTCAGCTAGAAATTTTTCTTTTTTTCCTTTGCAGATTTTTCTAGTTGTATTTTCCCCTCTGATATGATGGATCTGTAATGATCCTAAACAAAGGCCCCAGAGTAATACACATGAAAATTATTCTAAATCAGCAGTAGACCGAAATAGTATTTCTTTCAACCTTATTTTACATTGCTAAAATAAGTACTCATCAGTAGGATGTCATGTTTATTTTCTTTTCTGAATGCATGGGGAGCTTCGGATAGTGTCCTATTTATGACCTAATTCATTTCAAGCAATAGCCTTTTGACAGGTCATTGTAAATTAAAATCTTTTTCCTGTTGGCTTAATGGCACACACTGAGATTTTGTTTCTGGAAACAGATGCCACCTTATAAAAATACTAAAATTAGTCATGAAAATGAATCAAGAGAACATACAATGAAAGTTTGTGCAAATGCCAGGTATATTAACCAACACAATCATAATGTTAATGTTCCTTTTAGGGGATTTTTCTGCATGAATTAGACTGTGGGTTCTTAAAATACCACTTCTGCGTGTGAGAATGTGTGCCTCTGAAAGTGTTTTGATGGGAGTGGCTGTTTCCATGGCTATTTCTTCTTCAGTGAATTTTTGCTGCTGAGTCTTTGCTGTCCTGGCTTTGGCATTTACTTCCCTGGAGGTAGGTGCTGGGCTGGGCAGTAGCCAGTTTTAAACACAAGTTTAGTTTTATTTGCTGTTGTAATAATGTAAGCTGGCAAATTCTTGTGCTTGAACCTTTGTATCTCAGGGGTGACTAGAAATAGATCTGCTTACTATTGGCCCTCCTTAGAAAGAATGGGTTATTATTATTATTTTTAAGCAGATCAGTATTTACCAACTGAAAGATGCTTTGGATTTTTTGCTGTTATATTTTGCTTTATGATTTTGTAAGTTGTGTCAAAAATATTGAATTTGGTACTAACTCTCCACTTGAATTCTCTAAAATGAAAGTGCTGGCTTAGATGATCTTCATTCTCGAAGTCTCTTATAGATGTAAAATCTCATATAATTCTTAATTTGCTACTTGAATAATTAGACCCTTTACTTTTGTGAACGTTGTTTCGAAGTGTGAACTTGATGTTTTTTAAAGTTTATTAGAACCGAGGCAAAGTTTTAGAGAGCTAATTCTGGAAGTTAAATTTAGGTCTATGTTAAAATTGAGAGAATATGTATGTATTCACAGCATTTGACCTTGGAAATACAGGTGGGAGTGGTTGAGAGGAAGAGGAAGGGGGATGGAGGAACTAATTGTGACAGTTCATGAATTAAATTAACCACCTACTCTACCAATAATAATTATGGTCCTTTTTTTTTATGCTGTTCTTGATTTACTAAGATGGAGATGGAGATTCCAATTTACTTGGGGCATATGCTTTGTTTGTCAGGAAGGGTAATAGGGTTTTGATTCATCTACATGTACCATCTGATTTCCTGTGTGACTGATACTGCATAACTGTGAAACAGATGGTTAGGAGTGCAGTACATATCTGTAGAACAGCACTGTGTGACGAAATATGTGACTATGTGATTGAAAGTCAGGAAAGAATTAGCTTTGACTAGAAAACAAACACACACACACACACACACACTCTCTCTCTCTCACACACACACACACACACACACACACACACACACACACAGATTGCCTTTGGGTATATATGTATACCTACACTGCTATGCACATATTTAGTGTCCTGCCATCATGTAGGAAAATTCCACTGCTTTAGTTGTTAAGAAGAGTTACATTATCAAACTACAAAGCTGAAAGAAATTCTCTGGGAACATAGTTTGCCGTGATTCCACTTGAAGTGTGCACATTTATAAAGCAATTAACAGAGATAAATTTATTATGGTTCAGTTTTTAACTATAGGCTGCTCCCTCTCTGAAAAGTCAGAAATACAAGTTGAAGTTAAAATATTCTGAACTATTTGAATAAATGCCACTGAAGCACGTAAAATATCGAAATGCTGCTTAAGTCATCACTGAATTTAGGTAGACAGGCAGAGAGATCATAATAGAATTGAAGTGGGAGTCATTCTCCTCCCTTCTCTCAGTGGCTTTGGAGACAGTCCCAGTGTGGTTAATGCTGTGTGCTTATATTTGAAAATCAGCATGGTCGGGTCCTCTAACCTGTAGAACTCAGACGAGCTGAAGTGTGGCATCATAGAGCAAGTAGTGAGGTATAGTGAGATTAGGGTGCTCACAGTGCCCGGGTAAAACCACCTGGGTAAACATTAGCTTCATCTCTTTGTCTCTATTCTGTCACCACCTAGGATTTCTTTATAATTGAAGGAATTTTCCTAACCACTTGAACACTTCACCCTAATAGAATAACAAGAAACAATCTTAATTCCAGTTTTGAAAAAAAAAATAGCTGTTGTAGGTTCCTAGGATAGGAACCTACAACATTCATTAGCAACATTCAAACGAGCATTTGAGTACCTGCTCACCCTACCCCCGACCCCCATCTCCAGGAAAATCATTTGTACTTCATCTCACAAACTTCTCTTTTAAAGATCCTTTTGTTATTCTGCTTCAGTTAACTGATCTACCTGACTGTGAGCTCCTTAAGGGTAGGAAGCTCCAAGACTTTGTAATTTTTATGTCCCTATTGCCTATGGCTCAAATTAGGTGCTCATGAATTAATTGTGAATGACTGCAGCTTTACAACCATCTACCCATGTTATACGAGTATGCCCTGGTTTCCAGAGCTCATAGGCATTAACAAAGCCTATGAATTGCAAGTCTATGGCAATAAGTGGTTTGGTTTCACATAGAATTATATGAATCTCATGTCAACTGTTTTTAAGAGAAAAATTGGAGAAATAAAAAAAAAATTTTTTTCTCTCTTTTGAGAAGATGAAGATATTCAGGTACCTAATGGCCCTGATGATGGATTTTGGCTTTTTCTGTAAATTGGTATATCATTTTGGATAGATTGTGAAGCCATCTCGTTTCTTTAATTTGGTATAACTTTGAGGATTAGTTTTATTTTATAGGTTTGTAATATTGCATATACTTATTTGTTGTGTGTTTTCTTTTGGCATGGTGATATTTTAGACATCTCTCTGTATTCTCATGGAGGAATTTGTTCCCTAAATGTATAACATTGCTTATGAGAGGGGAACAAATACTTGAGGTGTTATTTATTTAAATGACATGAACTCTTTTTGCCAGTGGTGGAGGTGCTTTATTAATTTCAAGCATCTTTTTACTGTGTACCCTTCTAGCAGTCTGGGGTATTTAGAAGTGGTGTTTCAATTCCTTATTTATTTAGTTTTTTGTTTTTTATTTAAAATGTTTATTGTGAAATATATTGCTGAGATTTTTATATCATTATAATTGTTTTATGTGTAACTTTTATTTTTTCCCATTGCATTTCTATTTTTGATATTTTCCTTTTATATCATTTAATTTTTCCCTTGAGAAAGTAATTGGAGCCCTTGAATCTGCTCTTTTCTTTTGTAGCTTGTTATGTATAAACATCATATGGTCGAAAGTCGACATGATCAAATTTTTTCTTTTAGTTAACAAAACTAAATTGTGATTGTTTCAGCAACAGAAATTTGAATCCGGTTTTATTTCAGATGTAAATCGGTGATAATTTTTGTAAGGTCTGGACACCCTAGTTAAGCTGATATGTATAATTTAGTCACTAAATTGCTATTTACTTAATATTTAAATTTCTTAATCTTACTTTTGGGATTTCCTCTCTATACTCTTTTTTAGTTTCCTTTTCTACTAACACTTTCTGCTGTTTTCCATTTAATTTTGCTTACTTACATAAATACGTTTGTTTCTTACGCGAAAACTTAAGTTTTAGAAGTTTTTTTTTTTTTTTGTAATTTTGTGCATGGATTTCACAAAGGAGTCCAGGTGATTTACAGCCAGAAAATACAATTAAAAAACTAATCGGGAATAAAGTAAAGAGGGGCCCAAATGTGGAGATTGTAAATCAGCAAAATTGCTTCTCTGTTTGTGCCTTGCATGTGATCTTAAACATCCTGTAGATTGCAAGGAACAGCAGGTCTACACAGTCGTATGTTTCTGATGCTAAGGACAAGCAGCATTGTCTACTTTAGGAGCCACAAAGGTTTTGTTTTGTTCCTAAGGAAAAAGTTTTTACATGAGACATCATCATGTTGATGATAATTAGATAAAATTTACCTGCTGGGCATTACTCAGAGGGTTTTATTTGTGTTAACTCATTAAATCGTTAGGACAGCCAGTCTCTTTACAGCAGTGGAAACCTAGACACAGCGTTTGAGCACAGAGCCCACAGTTTATGGGTGGATCCAGCATGTGGCCAAGGTGGTCTGGCCCTTGAGTCTGTGCTCTTGACTTATGTAAGACTCAGTCTTTAGAATAGGTCTTTCATGACAAGCTGTCTTCTTTCTGTATTTTTACCCCATTTGGAAAATAGTTTTCTTATAAATGCTTTTAACTGAGTTTAGAACTGAGTATCATTGCATAGCACAATAAAAGTAAGTTTAAAATTCTCAATCTGAGACAAATAAAACTCTAACATTAAAATTTTTTGATGTTAATGTTATTTTATTGACTAGTCTTTGAAAAATTTCTGTGAAATAGTTCACATTTAACAAATGGGGAACTAGAGGCAGAGTGCTAAATCAACAAGATCAGGGTAATTATAAGATGGCCCAGGGGTAATTTGAATGTAGTATTCTGCTTGGGGAACATTTCGGCCTTTTATTGGATATACATTTTGTATCCAGACTGGAGCACTGGACCATCAGTGAGTTAACGTGTCTTTCCTGTGTCAGGCTTCCTGACAGCTCAGTAAGTATAAGTGAGTCACAGCAGCACACCCTTAACAATTTAGACATCAGACACTTGCTTTGAACATATTGTCCGTTGTTTAATCTCCTCTGATGTGACCTTTCAAGATCCCTAACATGTGGTATAAATTTGAGGGCTTCTCAACCCTAACTGCTGAGCTCTATCCTGAGTTTTATCATCCAAGTATTATCCCTCATATTCATAAATTATTATTATTATTTTTTTTATCAGAAGATCTGGCCTTTGATTTCAGAACAGAGTCATTGCAGAGTTAAAATACTTCAAAACGAGTATAGTCCGCAATTCACATTACCTTCATATTCCGTTTAGTCTGTTATCTGAATCTTTGTCACTTCTTTGCCCTTTATCTTGTTTTGTGGATTGTCTTTTTAAAACACGTGTTTCTGGAGTAATGAATATGTTTTGATTAGCAATAATTTTAACAATATTATATTATAAAGTACGAGAATAATGCAGAGGTTTGAGCTTTAAGACTTACAGATTGCGTGCTCATCAATAATATACCTTGTGTTTTCATACATTATCTGTGGAAAAGTAATTTTCATTGCCTGAAATTGGTCAGCAGTTCTTTGTTTTCTGTCTGCCAAGGTAAGAGAGGGTAGTAGGGCTGAGTTACTACCTAAACATTCTTCCTTTTCTTAGCTCTTCTTAGAGTACCAATGAGCCGGGGCTTTGTACAATCTAGAGTCAGACGACAAAATATGGTGGCATGTCCCAAAGATATGTTTTATTGAGTATTAGTTCTTTAGGGAGTGCTGTGAAAAAATGTCTCCGTGGTTAAATATGTTTGGGAAAGTTTCTACCATAGCGCTTTCTTAGAGAAGCACAAGACTACGAACCTATGCAAGGCTCCAAGGACACCACACTGTTTCATTTTTGAAAAAATTCTCTTCCCGTCTTATTCTTTTTCACTTAGCGTTCCATGATATCATTTAGGATCTCATGACTCATGGAACACACATTGGGAAAAATTTAAAAAATTCGGTTGCTCTTACTGCTTTCCCCCTCCTCCCCTCACTGATTATCCCTGAAATCTGAAATTTTATAATAATTATTGTTGGGTTATGATAAAAGTGTTTCAATTAATGACAGTACTTCTATGACAAAGTAGTTTCAACTTTCAGCAAAGCTTGTTGAAGTAAGTAGACCATTTTTGCTATTTTATTTTAGAAACCAGAGATTTTGGATTTTAATTTTATTTTAATCTGAATCAGCCTGGATTATATAGCATGCTGTATTTTGTCTTCTGGTAACCACATTGCCAGAAAGTTTTTAAAATTCTATTTTCTTACTGTTTAAATAATTGATAAAAGTAAATGTTTGAGGCTGTGTTTGTATTTGGAGAAGGAGATTTGAGTAGTACTCTCACCCCCTAGAGATAGCCCATTTGGATAATTAAGCCTAAATTAAAGTAGTTTACTTCAATAACTAGGTTTAAGTGTGTCTGTGGGTACCAGAGAAGACAATGGACTTGGAGTGAGGATACTCATACTTTCCTGGCTGTGTTCTCCTACTGGGAATCATGAACTATGAGTGAGCCTTTTATAAATGGCCTCAGTTTCCTCTTCCGTAAAATGACAGAGTCCATTAGATGATCTTTTTAGGATCTCTTCCAGTTTCTTAAATCAGTTTTCCTTAATTCTATATTAAACAAAAATTTTTGTTCTTATTCTTTTTGTGCCTGGAAAGGCTTTTAACACCAAATCAGGCTTGGGCCAGTAACATTCTTAGTTCTTTTATAATACTAGAGGTCCAGGAAAAAGGACTTTTCTGTTTTTAATCCTACTATTTTCTGTCTTATTTCATTCTTTATTCTCTAGATTTGAATAGAACTATATTATTTGTGGAGGACACATTTATGTGGCTTTATAAACAAGGGGCAAAGATCTGAGCAAAGATCTTTTGAAAAAAAATTTCGAAAATACTTTACACTGAAGTAATATTAAAGTTGTTTAGATCACTATATTAATAAAACTTTTTATTAAGGGAGAATGAAAAAATGTATACTATGTACATATGTTTATTTCTAAGAATAACCTAACAACTCAAAATTAGTAAGAATTCTAGAATTACTGAAAGGAACTATTAGCAAATGGTAAAACATTAGTTCTGTAACATGTTCAGTTTAGTGAATGACCAGCCCATAGTCATTAATTGCTTCTTCGATGGTAGGAAACTCATTTCCAGTTTTTAGACTCTTCAGTTCATATATATACTTAGTATTATCTGAATAAATTTACATGCGTAAAAGTAAAAATAGGACTACTTTTTTTTTTGTCTCCATGTTTCTTTTTTCAATTAATAGTATGACAGTTAAAGCCATTATAAAGTCATTCCATGTTTTCATACCATCGTTTTAATTAGCGCTTTTGTATAGGTATAATTTGTTGTTTATCTTTCCTCTGTTGATGGATTTTGACTGTTTCCATTTTTTTTTTTTTACCTTTACATGTAGTGCTTCAGATAGCATCTTGATATATTTTGCACGTATGTGAGTAGTACTGTGGGATAGATTCCTAGAAATGGTGCTATTCAGAGTTCTTTTCTGTCCTCCAAACTGGGTTACATGTATCTCCTCTGAGCACTCAAAGTTCCCAGTTCATCCCTCTAGCACAGTACTGAACCATATTTTATTGAAAGTATGAGCCTGTCCCTTTCACTGGACATTCTGAAGGGACACAGATTGTGATTTATTTATCGTTGCATCCTCAGCACTGAGCACACAGTTGTTAAAAATACATTTGAACTGAACTTGACACTTGAAAACCATTATCCAGCTTCTCCATTTTAAATTCTTGGCCTGTATCTCACAGACTTCTCTAACACTCCAATAATTTTTTCCGGTGCCTTTAGATCATGACAACATAGCTCTCCTGATATCTATAGTTGTCAATATATAGAGTAGCTCCTCTGTTCTCTGCAACTTAAGTTTCAGAAGCCTGGCATGACCCAGTTACACAGGTATGGTTTCTTACAGAATGAAATGTTTTACAAGCCTCTTGAGATAATTCTCCTAATTAGAAATCAGAGGATGAGAACTTTTATGTAATCAGCATTGTGGTGGAGCGAAAAGGATACAGCTTGGGAGTCAGCCGTTTGAAAACATCTTTGTGGTATACTAGTAATTTACATAGGGTAAATTTATTGATCTCTGTGAAACCCCATTTCCTCATCTATAAAATGAAGATGGTATTATATGTTAAGAGAGGTTGTTGGAAGGATTAAAGGAGCTCTTAAATGTGAAATGCCTGAAATGGGACTTGGCACATGGTGGGCACTGGGAAGTGTTGGTTCCTTTCCCCTGCTGCTTGCAGAGTTTTCAGACCTGGTGAGGAACTAGCCTGACAACGCATCCGTTTGGTTTTCTCTACCACTGGGAGTAGAAGGTGGTTAGACTGGACAGGCATTTCAGACATTTTAGACAATTAATATTCAAACTTTTTTACCATTCAGAAATATCTGCCACCTCTGAAAATTTTTCTCCTTGAGATGAATGTATGTTGACTGTGACATTGCCGTTTTCACCAGGAGAAAAGTGCTCCTAATTTACCACTGTTAATGATTTCTTGTTTGTATTGCAAGTACTTTTTTCTCTGTTATCCTTTTTCATATGGTTTATTTGAAAAAATTCCTTGTTTGGTCCTGTTTCAAAGTGAATTAGATTACACTTGTCAAAAGAACAGAAATGGCCCTGGTTCTCATCCTTCTTGATCATACTCATTTTTAAACTAATAGGTAAATTTCATCAGATCAGTTTGTGAACAAACAGTAAAGCTACTTGCAAGAGCACAGTCTGGCAGAGATAAAATCAGTTGGTTCTTTTCTAAGTTAGTTTTCCTTTTTGGGGTACAAAACTGAAATATGCCATGTTGTATGTAGCTTTGGGGATTGGAAGAGTTTTAGCAGTATTTTCTCGTATAATCTTAGACAAGTATCATGATGTGGATATACTACTACTATGTTGTTCAAGGGAGAAATAAATGGTGATTTTTTTCCCCCCAAACGGTGGGAAAAAAGTATACGAATTTTATGAGCAAATGTATTATTATTTATTTATTGGTATAGGGATGTTATGCCAGGAATTCATTGGTGTATGATACAGATGAATCCCTGTGGAGGTCTTGAAGTGTAGTAGAGAGGATGATCGGTTTGGAAGGAGAAGATCTAGGTTTGAGACTCAGCTCCAGAGCTTACTAGTTAGATAACAATGTACATGTAGCTCTTCTCAGTCTCAATTAATTCATTTAGGAAAAGGGAGAATAATACTTTTCACAGTATTGTTTTAGGAATTAAGTAAGTGAATATGTAAAAGCACTTTCTAAATTTAAGTGTTATCTACATACTGTTACTGTGCCAGCACCTAGCGTGGTGCTGGTAGATAGTGGGTAGACTACGTGAATAAATGAACCAGGGGAAAATTAAGCTTGGACAATTTGCTTCTTTATATAAACATTCAGGTTACCCCTTTTTATTTTATTTTTTTCTATATGTTCCAAGTGAAGAAAAGAAATATTCATCTTCTAATACATAGAGTTTTGGCAGAGACAAGATTTTGGTAATAATAATGGGCTGCACAATATTCAGTTGGACTATAGAGCACTTCAGACAACAAAAGACCAAGGATAAAAAATATTTATATTTTTACAGTTTACAGAATAAATATTTATTGAGCATACATGATGTACTCAGCATTTAATCAGTTAGGTAAACATTGATTGGGAGCACACCACTGTGTTCAGGCTCAAGGGATTATCTCCTATTGTGGCTAGCTCACTGGCTTTACAGCCTGCCAGCAATACTCTGTCTCTGCTTCCTCCCCTGCCCTGACCTGTCCTGATTGTTAATGCCAAATTCCACGGTTTCAGAGTTTTATCTTGTTCACTCCTGTGCCACTGGCATTTGGTGTGGTGCCTGGACATAACAACTGCTCAATAAATATTTGTTGAACCGTGAATAGATGAAGGTCCTGATTTAGCAGAGTTTCTACAGAAAAGAACTTGAGCCATAACAATCATAATGACTAACCTTAGTTAAACCCTTACAATGAGTCATGTCCTATGCTAAGTGATTTTTAGGCAATTTAGGCATTTAATCCTCTCATAATACCTTGAGGAGGCTACTTTTATTTACATTTTACATATGAAGAATTGGCATCTCAGAGAGGTTAGATAATTTGCCTGATATCTTATAGCCATCTCTCATTTCTTCTATTTATTCATTCAGGAGGATCAGGTATAACGAAGCCTCTCCTTTTTCTTTTTTTTTTACTAAAACTTAGTCAACTTGTACCTAGTCCATTTCATCCAGATGTTCAGCATCCTCCACAATACCGTTCCCTTTCCCTTCTAACGCACCCCTAGTTACTCCTTCTCTTCCCTTGATTTGTGAGCAAAGATGATGCTAACCGTAGCTCATAAACACAAGATTGGTATTAATGTTATATTTTTAATAAAGAGAAAGGAAAGCTTCAAGCTTTAAAAGTATGATGAACCTCTAGAGGTCTTGAAAATAATTAAAAATTGATTTCGAATCCCTCCAGATGCCTTCATTTACTTTATTATCTTTCTCTACAAAAACCTGCTTTTCTTAAAGGCCAGAATGCAAAATTAAAAAGTAGGGTATTGTATACAAGATTTTTGGTAGATTCAGATAATTTGGAAATTGGAAACAGGCTTTATTTATTTATTTATTTTTTTAATTGGGAAAAAGCTTCTATAAATTAGGAAACTTAAAAAAAAAATGTTAGGAAACTAGAAGAGCTCAAGTTCTTTTCTACAAACTAGAATCACCTTGCCCAGCCCCTGTCTTCTGTAGGTCATAAAAAAACTTTCATGATGAAGAAACAGGCCTCTTCAAGCAACAGTGAAATCAAAGAAGAGCTGAAAACTTGAAGATTACATTATGCGCATGCTCACTATGATTCATTTTGCCAGAAAGAATGAAAGATAAGTATCTTCCACTTGGTTTGATGTTATCTCTGAAAGACCAACATTTTTTAAAATTGAGAAATAGCAGGATGGGAAGTAACATACAAGGATGAAGATAAAATGGAAGTAGATGCAGAGGTTAAAGAAGACTGGCTACCAGAGCAGAGGGCAGGGCAGATGGGTGAAAAAGGTGAAGGGGAATATAATATTGTAATAAGTCTGCATGATGACCCACGATTACTAGAATTAGTGCGGTGATCACATTGTAAGTTACACAAATGTCGAATCACTGTACTGTACACCTGAAACTAATATAATCAATATAAGATTTATACCGACTATATTTAGATAAA
Organism: Pteropus medius; assembly: GCF_902729225.1. NCBI lineage: Eukaryota > Metazoa > Chordata > Mammalia > Chiroptera > Pteropodidae > Pteropus > Pteropus medius. Next base: position 13,336,473 of record NW_024347791.1, on the reverse strand, counting down.
TAAAAAAATAAAGAAACTGTATAAAATCATCGGCCTAATGATTGATGCAATGGGGTTAGTTACCAATAATAAAGTTATATTTTTAAGAGTAAAAAAAAAAAAAGCAGTGGCATTTGGAAGTTCATGCAGAGATCAGGTGGGACAGACATAGAGTTAGTAACAAAGGCATAGCGGAGATCAGTTTTGCCATGAACAGGTGCTGTGATGAGAGTGTGTATAGGCAACAAGATTGTGTGTGTATGTGTCCATGTCCTAAACCTCAGTGAATATTGACACTGGAATTGTATCTTTACATGTATCTTTAGCCTGGGTTTTGGTACACCTGCAGGTGGGATAATAGGATTCATTGATAATTTGAACCTCTTCAGTGTACTCTTTTTAAGAAGGCATGAATATTTTTGCATATTTCAGCAGAGTTTATCTAAAGGTTCCTAAAATACAATTTGACACCTAAATGATCAAGCCTCAATTGACAACTTCTTTTCCTTTTTTGCCCTAGGTGGATCCATTTCCCAAACTTAAAAGCCACTTATATTTGGGGGTCTGATAAGCTTTTGTAGGCTGGCAGGTGTGGAAACCTAATTTCCATTTAAATCTTGATTTTTATACAATTAAGTTTTAATTTCTATACATCTTAAAATTATTTTAAAACTAATCTTGATGATAAAAGTTGGAGTGCTATCTTTATTTTTAAAGTAGTCAAGGAAATGAGAGAAAAAATCATTGAATTTTTAGTGATGCAAAATAGTTCACTGGAAAGAGCATGGACTTGGTTATTTAAATTTCAGTTTTCACTTCCTTTATGTGACCTTGTGCTGAAGTGACTTTCTTTGATCCTCAGTTTTCTCACCTGAATAGGAATAATTTTTGCCTCATATGGTTTTGTAGATTTCACAAAAATGTATACATATGGTTTAGTTTATAAGTGCTACATAGACTCAACAAATATTATTTTCTCCACCGCTATCTTATTCTCAGTCAGATAGAATCCATTCTTAACTCAGGCCAATCACTCAGAAACCATAATAGCAAAAAGTCAGTTTTTAGGCTATATAATTCCCTAATAGTTTAATTCGAGCTTCAAATTAGTTTTTCTGTATTCTGCAGCAGGAAACAGCCACTTCCTAGACTTGGGTGGGAGCATAAAAAGAGTATGAATCTATCTGGGAATGAGTGAACCATCTTTTATATTAAAAGGCAATCATCATAATTGGATAATTTAGGATAGAGGTTAGGAAATTATGACTCCTGGGCCAGATCTAGACCTCTGTTTGTTTTTGTAAATAAAGTTTTATAGAACACAGCCATGCCATTCCTTTATTGTCTGTGGCTGCTTTCAAACTTTACAGGCAGAGTGAGTAGTTACAACAGAGGTCGTATAGCCAGTAAAATGGGAACTATTTATCATCTGCCCTTTACAGAACAAGTTTGGCAACTGCTGACTTAGAATTGTGGTAGTTTCTTTAGGTGAGATATGTTGACAGACTTTGGCTTAAATATTCATGTTTGAATAAATATTAATAACTTTTTAATGAAAACTTAATTTTTTCATTAAAAAACTCCTAACTTTTGAGAGTTTTTCACATTGAGTCTAGGTGAGCTACAACGTGATCTGGCATTTTAGATTTCAGTATTTTACTATTCTTAGGCTAGTTTGGGGTAGAACATGTAGTCTTTATTATTAATAGACTGCCAATTAAAACAATTTTATAAACATTTTTATATTACTCAACATCTGTTTTTGGAAGTAAATCTTTTGTTTGTATCTGCTTCATCTACTAATATATTTAAACTATCGTGGTGCAAGGCAGTGTGGTAGACCCTGGAGATAATATTTACTGAGTGTGTTTCAGACACAATGGTAGGCTGGTTTCCATTCTGACATTTTAATAGATAGACCTATGAATTTTTAATTATTCTATGCATGATAGTGATAGCTTATAAAAGAGGTTGAAATATATATTGAACATTCAGATCTCTTGTGGTGGGGTGTGATTACGAGAGAATCAGTGAAGGACAAATCATGGTCTACATTTTAGTAAAACTGGAACATGTGTTTCTTAAATGTTGTCAGTTTGCTCACTTCTGAGTTTGTTCCCTTTGTTTGTAAAATGCTTACCTCCGTCCTTATATATGAGCGTCCTACCTGTACTCCAAGTCTGTTTTCAATAATACCTCCTCGTTGAGCCTGCCCTGCCACTGCAGCTCATGTACCCGCTTTGATCACTTGCCCCTTTAGACTTCTCTGTGATATTTAAATGAAATAATGCCAGGTGGTATCACCAGTAGTGCTCAGCATCATGTCCTCTATGCACTTAACTAAACATTTAACATACAGTTAGTGAAATAGTTGTGACTATAGTGGTAGGAGTGTGCTCCGTTAGGAAAAAAAAAGATTATTTGTACTGCTCTTTGGAGTTGATTCATGGCTCTTTAGATCAGCTAATTTTTACTTAAGGGGGAAGAGGGCCTGTCATTTTCTAAACCTCCAGTTAAAATTAAACTTTGACTAAAACCAGAGTGATGACCTAATGATAAAAGACATTTTTTTTTTTTCTTTTTGACAGATTTGTTCAGTTTTAGAAATCTCAATCCCCTTTCAGGGCAGTTTCTGTTGCTAATTTCCTATACTTTTTGGTGCTCTCTGATTCTTCTGAAAGTAGCAGATTGCCTGGATTTGGTATTCTAGTTACCTCTGAAGAGGATTTTGAGAACTACTGTAGAATTTTAATTGATTTGCATTATTTCAGGGCAGTGAAGGTAATGCTTTTCAGATGCGCATGGATAGTTAGATTCTAGGGATTCAAAAGAATTGAAATTCTCCATCAGATTTTGGATTCTAAGGCCAGTTCTCCACACAGTTCCAGTGGGTTTTTGGGGTTGGTCTGTGATGTCTGTGTTAGTAAAATTGCTTAAGAGGATACTTGTTGAGAGCACATGGTGGCTAAGAGGCAGACTTGTTTCTAAAGATCTGTTTAATGCCTTGATCGCCTTTCCTTTCATAAGAAATGTGCCTTTACTTAAGTTTCATAAGGTATGCATGTATATAAGAAAAATCAGAGCAGAACGGTAGTAAAAGCATTTAGGTTAGTTCTTTGCAAGCTCAAGTAACCTCTTGTAAGTTATTTAACCTCTGGTGCTTTTCTTTCCACTTACAAAACGGGAATGTTTATGCCTCCTTAAGTGGAGGTTGTGAGGCTTATTTTCATGACATATACAAAAGACAGGGATTCTTAAGGTCAAGTGAACATAGCAAGGGTTATCTGGATAATTAAGTCTGGAAACCCTGAGAAAAACGTTTTGTGGGAGTGGAGGGATATATTTTAAGGAGGGTGTCTAAATAATTTAAATTGATTCATTGTACTTGTCCCAGTTCACTGAAAAATTGCCAATCTTTTGTTTTGTATGAAATTGGTGTAAAACTGCCATTTTCATCGTTTCATATTTACGCACAGTTCACAAACATCCTCTTGCTGTTTAGTCACAGTGAAAAGATAATAACATCCTATTAAAGTATATCAGTTGAAATAGGCTAAAATATTTATGCACATATGTTTTGGAATTTGGAAACCTTAGAGGAAAAGAATCAATAAAGATGTAAATTTGTTTTGTTAAAATAGTTTAAATCTGTTAAATATTTTCTTAGTAATCTGTTTGACATGCACAAAGCACTGTAAAGGGAAATTAACTTGTTAACAAAGAAGTTTGCACAAATATAGATTTTTTTTTTTTTGGATTTTGTTTCATTAGTCTGAATATTAATTTTATTTTATTTTACTAGATCAATGGCTCACATAGCATTAATTCTGGAAATTTATAGTCATCAGAAAGCTGATAGGATGCTAAGAGTATACAGAGATTCTTAAGAAAGCTTAAAATTCCATTTGAAAAAGATGTATTGAGACTCTTCTCAAACTAAAGTGACATCCGTACTATAGCAAAGTTTCTGAAAACTTCTTTTTCCCTCTAGAACTAGCATTTTAAAGCTCTCTGGGAACACTCTAGGTGACTTACACCTTAATGCTCCTTAGGAAGTTCTTCCTTAAGATTGTGGTCCAAGAATGGTCCACTGGTTTTCCTTTTACTTCCTTAAGCACAGCTCAGATAGGTTAGCATGTTCAAAAAGAAATTCTTAAAAACCGAGGGAAAATGTGTTCCTGTCTATTTTCAGTTTATTTTTTAGATGATTTATGTATGCTGCTTTTATTTAATTTTCAGCAGAATTGTATGAGTTGTTTCCCCTCCCCCCATTTTTAGTGAGACATAATTGAAATATATCATTGTGTATGTTTAAGGTGTACAGCATAATGGTTTAACTTCACTTATTATGAAGGGATTACCACAATAAGTTTAGGTAGCATTTACTATCATAGAGAAACGATAAAAAGGAAAAGCAAAAAAAAGAAAAAAACTTTTTTTCTTGTGATGAGAACTCTTAGGATTTGTTCTCTTCACAACTTTCATATACAGTTGACCCTTGAACAGTGTGGGGGTTAGGGATGCCGACTTCCCCGCGTAGTCAAAAATCCACATACAACTTTGACTCCCCAAAAACTTAACTGACTGGAAGCCTTACTGATAACACAGTTGATTAAGATATATTTTGTATGCTTTATGTATTACATACTGTATTCTGACAATAAAGGAAGCTTGAGAAAAGAAAATCATAAGGAAGAGAAAATACATTTACAGTATTTATTGAAAAAAGTAAGTGAGTAAGTGGACTTGTGCAGTTCAAACCTGTGTTGTTCAAGGGTCAGCTATATGTATCATATGGCACTGTTAGCTTTAGTGATCATATTGTACATCTCTAGTACTTATTTACTTCATAACTGGAAGTTTGTACTTTTTGACGTTCTTCCTCCAGTTTACCTTCCCCTGACCCCTTCTTCTGGCTTCAAAATGGTATGTGTTACCTCTCCCCAAACGTACTTCTTCTTTTAAGAGGTATGTTTTTTCCTCTTTTCTTTAAATTCTCAAACATTTTTTTTAAGCTGAAGTTTTATTTAAAATGTGAAAGAAATGATTCTTGAATTCTCAAACTTTTTGATGTCAAGACTCTTTTACAGAAAAATTATTGCGAACCCCCAAACATTTTTGTCTAGGTAGATCATATCTATTGAAAAAGAAAGAATTAATCAAGTTTATGAAAAGTATTTGTCTTTACTGTTCTGCCTCTGTACACTTATTGTCTATAATTTATTTTTTTCCCGAAAGATTTTGACTTATAAGAGAATGTGAGTGAGTTTACTACTTGTAATTCTTGGAATATGAATAGTGTATGTTGAAAGTTTGATGTTTTTACATTTTATACAGTTTGATATAGTTCAGAGAGCTAGATTGTAGAGCCAGGGCTAATGGGCTATAGGACCTCTTTGCGATGTTTGTTTCCATGTAAGAACAGTTTAGTTTCTGGGATCTCTTTTCTGTTCTAATGATTGATTCGTCTTTATTTCTACATCAATCACAGACTCATTTTTTCAGTCTCTGTGTTTTAATATCACATCGTGCAAGTTCCCTAGCCTTGTTCTTCATTAAGTGTGGCTTTACTCATCTTAGTTAGCCTTCGCTTTTCTGTACAATTTTATAATCAGCCTATGAAATGCCTCAAAAATATTTTTTTCAATTTTGATTGGAATTTCATTGATTATGTACATCAAGTTTGAGAGAATTTTTATGATAATAAAAGGTATTTGGCTATACCTTTTTGTTTCTTTGGGTCTCCTCGAATATCTTTATTATATGTTTTATAAGTTATCATATAACTTTTGTTTAAAAACTTTTTCGTTGCTGTTGTATCACTTTCTTTCATTTTTGTTAATGAATTGAAAGGCAGTTGATTTTTTTAATATGACTAATGACCATCTGAATTATTATAAATGTAAACATTTTGCTTACAGATTATTTTTTAAAAAGATGATCATAGAATAGCCAAATAATGATAATTTATTTCTTATTTTCTAAGCCTATACCTTAGTCTTCTTTTTCTTGTCTTACTTGGACCTCCCTTAAAATATTGACCAGAGATGGCGGTAGTGGATTTTTTGACTTGTTCCTGATTTTAATCGAAATTACTTTAATATTTTATTATATATGACATTTGCTCTAATTTTTTGGTAGATATCCTTTATCAGGTTAAGGAAATTCTGTTGCCATTTATTTGCTGTTTTGTATTTTAAATTTTAAGTAAATATTGAACTTATTGAACTTTTTTTTCTGTGTCTATATGATCATATAAGATTTCTCCTTTAATTATATTAATAGGTGTTTCTGATGTTAAACCAATCTTGAATCCTTGGGATAAATTTAACCATTATATATTTTTATTTGATTGATTTTTTTTTTTTTTTTTAGCCAATATTTTCTGGGGGAGGTTTTCATCAGTATTTGTAAGTGAGAGAGCCCTGTAATTTTCCTTTCTTTTATTATCCTTGCTTGGTTTTAGTATAAGGTTTGTATCAGTCTCATACTGGTACATGGGAGCAGTTCTTCTCTTTTCGGAAATGGTTTGTGTAATGATGGATTGACCTTTTCCCGGAGTATTTTATTCAATTTCTTGTAAGGCCATATAGGCATTTTGTTGTTTGTTAGACAATTCATTAATTTTTATTAAAGATTCTAGCACTCGTGTTTACAGCCATTTCTGTATCAATTTTGGTAGCTTGCATTTGCTAGGAAATTGTCTATTTTATGAGTTTTAAAATTCTCAACAAAGTTCTTTATAATATTCTTTCTCTTTTTAAAAGTATTTCTACTGTATCGATATTGTTAACTTGTCTTATTATGGAGGTGCCATTTTTAGTCTTTTCAAAAGAAGCAACTTATGTCTTTTGATCTGCTTTTGTTTTATTAATTTCTGCTACTTATTTTTCTTCCATTTTCCTTGTTTTTTGTGTTCTTTGTAAATTTTTAGTTTGATGTTTAGCTAATTAATTTTCAGCCTTTTTTCCTTCTAATACAAGATTTTAAGACTATGTTTTACTCTAGCTAAATCTCACATTTTTATATTAGTATGTTTTCTTATTCATTTTTAAGTATTTTCTGACTTCTATTGTGATCACTTCTCTTTACCCACAAATTATTTAGAAGTGTATTTAAAAATTTCTTACTGCATGTTTCCCCAATTTATGTTTTTATTATTTATTTTGAACTTAACCTGTGTTATGATAAGAGAATATGCTCTATATGATACTTATTCTTTTTGAAATTAAGACTGGCTTTAAGACATTATTCATGGCCAGTTTTGTAGCTGTTCTCTGTATGCTTGAAAGGAGTTAGTGGGTTTTTTTTTTTTTAATGACAATTTATGGCAACAGTTTTCTATAGATGCGCATTTAACACAGTTCAATACTTAGGTTGTTGATCTTTATATCTTTGCTAAGCATTTTATTAGCTTTATGTATTAGTAGTGAGAGAATTGTGTAAATCTCTCACTGGCGATTTTTTATTTACATATTTTGAAGCTATTTGTTAAATATAAAAAGTTTTGAGTTATATCTGCCCTTATAATTTTTAAAAATCATTCTTTATGTGTCACTGTATGTCATTTTATTATTTGTATTTAAGATCTGTTATGTCTGATACAGACATAACTATCTGTATCAGCTTTCCTTTGTAGGTTCAGTATGTCTTTTTCTGTTTTTACTTGTAAGCTTTTTGTGTCTTTATTTTTTAGCCATTTCAATGAACGACATACCATTGGATTTTTTTTAAAAATTCAGACTTTTCTTTTAAATCGGAGGTTTGGTTTACTTAGATTTATTAAGATTACTAATAGATTTGTGTTTATTTTGAGCATTTTGTGTTTACACTCCCACTTTTGCTGTTTTCCTCTTTTTTTCTGTCTTTTTTGGTGAAATTTTGAGTTTTTCCTTCTGACCTGTTTTGTACTCTCCACTAGTTTGAAGATTATATTTTTAATTGGTTAATTCGTGTGTATACGAGTATATGTTATGTCTTAACAAAATCTAAATTTTTTAGTATTTTTACTCCCCTCCTGAACCATGCAAGTAATTTTTATTACTTCTCTTCCTATGTTTACAAAATTGTCCATATTTTAGGTCTTTATAAAAACTTATCAAATTCAGTAAATTATTTTTACTACAATCATTGTTTGTTTATGTACGATTTACATACTGGTTTTTAATTTTTTTCACTTTTTATCTATGTATTTCAAATTTTCCTCTGAGATTAGTTTTTTTTCCTCAAGCGTACCTCCTTTAATAAAGGATTATTGATATTAAGCCCCTCCATACTTTTCGTCTGAAATTTTATGCTTATTTTTAAGCAACTTTAATGATCATACTATCTGATTCCTATTGTAGTGAAACAAATTTAGTGTAAAAATTTTACTTCTTAAAATGTATATCAAAGCGTAACGATTTTTGTATTATCTATTTGTTTGTGTTATCCATAGCCCTATACTCCTGTGGCAGGGATAATCAAGAAAAACCTGTAGGAGATTCAGAATCTTTTTCGTATCACAAAATTGGCCCAAAATGGTTCTCCTATTTTTTTTTTTTTTGATTCCCACTGGATTATACTTCCTTTTTTGTTCTAATTGCTGTCCTAAAAAAATACCTGAACTTGACTTACGTTAATTTTCTTTAGTTCCCTTAACTGTCTGGGCACTCGATTTCTTCCCAAAAGGGAAATGTCAGTTCTCAGTACATTCTCATTTTTTGCAAATGGGTTGTTTCTTATGGTTTTAAAAATCAGTGCTTATTTGATGGCGAAACAGGAATTAGAATTTCTTCATTTGTTTAGTTCTCCATTTGTAGTTTTGACATCGTGATAACCTACATGACTGGTGTCTCCAAATTCTACCAAGCTCCCATAAACTTGCCCCACTTTCTGAATCTGTCTTGACTTAGGCTTTGGGACCGGTATTGTTTTGAGTTGGGTAAGATTAGGTGTTCTCTGCCCTGTTGTAGAATGGGAGTACCTGTCTTGCTTCCTGTGTATGGTTCTCTGCCTTCGTGGTACCTTGGCAACCTTACCCGGGATCTCTCTATCTGTTGCCAGGCTCGCCTGCCTACCTGCCAGCCTGTACCCGTCACAGTGTCGCTAAGCTCACTCTATCCTGTTTCCCTATGCTGTGTTCTCTAGTTACTACTGGCCCCCAGCTTGGTTGGATTCCTTCCATCAGTGAATGCTCCTGGATAAACTTCCAAGCCAGTCATTTCAGTAGGCATGTCTCATTTCCCAGGACAGCTTTTCGTTGGTATCTGAACCCCTGTTCTGAAGTACCTGTGGGCTTTCAGAAAGGACAAAGTTGGTTTGTTACACAGAATTTCAAGAGAAAATAGGCTGCGAGTAAGAAACCTTTTTTTTCTTTAAGGAACTTGAGTAAAAACATATCGAGTGTTAATATTCTCTGGTGGTAGTTTATTCTAAACAAAAATATGATCACTAACTGTATGCCATAAAAGTAGAATTATAAATCTTTTATATTTAAAATTTGATTTCTTAATCTCTTAATTTTATTCTTCATTTTGCATTTCATATTATTTTGTCAAATTTAATTTGACTAACCAATTGGATTATTTTTATATAAGATTGAAACATTACCTAATTAATTTCTTTCATTTTTTAGTTACTACCCAGTGATTAAGTTTTGTAAGACAGCAGAAGTTGCACTGTAGTATGACTGGTTAAAATTTAGTAGTAGGAAACTTTATAAATTGATGCAGTAGTTGTAAAAAAATGTTTTCCAGAACAATGCATTTTCGTCTCCATGAGCTGTACTTTCAGGTATAAAGGCAACGAGAGCAGTACATGCATTAGATACCTTTTCTCAAATAATTCTGTTTTCAGACTGGTATCTTTGAGTAATATTTCATTCTTCTGAATTTCCACACCTTCTGGCTTATATAAGTGTGAATATCCACTTTTTACTTAAAGTATAAGAGTGTGTATATGTGAATTGCCAGCCCTTTAAAGGCAAATCTTACCTTTCTTCATTCCACAGTCCCAAGATCAGTGCTTGTCTACAGTGCATACATAGTATGGCTTCAATCGATGTTTGATGAGAAATCAATCAGATGAGCTAGCATTAAAGGTTAGACTCAGAATTCTCACGTGTCTGTGTTTGCAGATATGTAGGTAATTGTAAGATAACTACTTTCTTGTAGTTCTTTATATCCAGGTATTGGTATTCATGATTAATTTTACTTTTCACAAATAAAATACTAAACACCAAAGCGGTTTCTATCATGTTTAAATAGATCTTTCGAAATTTAATGATCATTATACACTTTATTTCTTTAAGCATAATTAAGACTTATAGAATCACAGACTTCTCAGGCTTTCTTTGTCTTATTTCGGAACAAGTAGAAAATTTGGTTCCTTATATCCTTCTTTGTTTTAAAACTACACTGCAGCAAGTTTTAGCTGTTAAGAGCGGACTTATTTTCGGCTCTACATCATATGGTTGAAGAGAAAGACAGTTTCTGCCTCATTCATTCATAGCATAAAGGATTAAGACAGCCCAGACTCTGGTTAGCTACTCAGTTATCGTACCTGACAAGAGTTAAATCTCAGAGTTCCTTATCTCTTAAAAAGTTTTGTGTTTCTGACTACAATCTTGTCAATATTATTGACAACAATCTTAGAAGAGTATGTCTTAAGGAAAGAGCAATTTCAAAAAGTGATTCTGCTGGATAGAAGAGGTAGAAAAGAATGTTCTTGGGGAATACTGATGGAAGAGTGAAAGCCAGAATTTTAGAAAGAGAGGGATCAGGAGGCAGATGAAAGTGTGACAGTCTGGTTATCGTCAAGTGTGGGTGGATAGAGCTGGGTTCCAAAGGTTAGGTAAAGAGGAGGGGATATTGTTGTGTTTTTCTCTGCTGTGGATGTTTCTTTAGGCTTTGGGTTTATTTTATTATTGGAGATGGAATACACCTCATTTTTAACCTTTTCCATACATAAATTTGGTATATTAATAAAACTAAATTGACTTTAATTCCTTTTCCGTATATTATCTGTTACCTTTGAAAGGAGCTATGTAAAATTTGGGAGCAAACTTTCATCCTTCAACAAACGGAGGAATCTGTATGATTACCTTTTCTGCTGCTTTCAAAGAGACCCGTGTTCGTAGTTGAAAGTTGGCCTTGAGATATCATACTTCAGCCGCTTCGCTGAAACCTTTTCATCACACCTCTTTTTGTTGGAACAACAGGAGCAGTAGGAAGTAAGCCATACTAAGTAAAGCAGTTATAACTTTTTCTTTTTACCTTTGGCCAAGTTGTTATGAGGATGCATCTGTAGATATCAGAGGCCTGTTTTCATGATTTCTGGGTAAAAATTTTACAGGCAGCTAATATCCTCTTTTAGATTAGAAAACTGGCTCAGTGGGTGAGGTGTTGGTGTTAGACCCTTATTTTTTAGGGATCATTAATCAGCCACAAGTGCGAACTGTGCAGAAGGCAGAACAGAATGTGTACTTTGCGGGCAAAGAAGCCTAAGATGTGGTCGCTGGTCTCAGTAGATCCAGCGCTTGCCAAGAACACAGTAGAAACTAGGTAAATTTTGTGACCGTTGTGCCAAAAGGAGTTTATAAATTTGGCTTCAGATGTTGTGGCCTGCATGCTTGAACCAGGCATCTGTACGGCCTGAACTTCCCTACTTCCAGATATTGCGTGGTCGGTATCTGACATCCAGGTCACTGTGCCTGTCACCTTCATAAAGGCCTTTTCTGTTTCTCCAGTTTGAATTAGCCTCTTAGGTCCTATCATACACTCTTTTCGTTCCCACGGGATAACCTCTCAATACTTGATGTTTTCTTCTTCTGTTATTTTGCTTAGAATTTGTGCTCCAGGCCAGCAGAGACCTTGTCTCTCTCATTCACCTCTTTATCCTCAGGGCCTGGGTGAGTGTCTGGCACCAGACATGTACTCAGAAATAGTCACTAACTGAATGTGTACATTTTCTCATCCAAACCTTTTTTTGGTTGTTGTTATTTGTTACGACGGTACTATGGGAGTTCTTATGTGATAAAGGGTAGTTGAGCCCTAAAATATAACAAACAGCCATATCAAATTAAGGCTCTGAGGTCAATACAGAGTTTCATTAAGTCATCAGCAATATTAAATTAAGCTTTGCTTTTGTATTTCCTTGTTATATTGATTATACATTTATTTCTACTCATAAAAATTGAAACTTGGCTAAAATCCTAGAATGTATACAAAATTTCTTTTTTAAATTGACTTGGTTATTTTCAAAGAAAAGAGACATTTTTGTATCGCTGCCCAAATTCCCATCAGGGCTTTTACAGCAGTATGGCTTAAAATGCCAAGGATGGACATAGTTACATATTTCACAGATTATATTGTTGGGAAAATAGTTAATGAACAACTACAACAAAATTAATGAAAACAATTAATGCACAACCACTAGAAAGTAGAATAAAGTTTTCATTTATATCCAAACTAAATCTAGATTGTGATAATGAAAGAACACTCTAGATTTAGTTGGAATAGAAATGAAACGGCACAAAGTATGTCAAGATTAATATTTCATCTTACTTTTGGAAAGAGTCATTTACTTAGACCTTTAGTATTTATTAACCACCTATAATTGAAGGGATTCTTCTATGAGTTTCCATTCAATAGAAGTAGCCGCTTTTAAAGCTTGTCATTTAGTCTGATTTCTTTATTACGATGTTTTTGGTACTCCTGTGCATAGTGGTTGTGTGCAGAAAAAATTATCCAAGAATTATATCGATTTTAAAAATTATTTAAAGTTACAGATTGAAATTTCTAGTTTTACCTTGGCTTATAAGTTTGGTTTGTAGATCATATTATTCTTGTTATAAGTCTATGAAATTTTAACAATTTAAAGGTTTTGAATCATATTTAGTCACATTTACAAACCTAAACACTGTAAGTCATTGAAAACCACTTTTATAAACTTCATTATATTTGATTTAAGTACTTTTCTGCAAACCAACATAATTCTTTTACATCTTACAAATTAAGCTTACAAATATGGTGACTCTAAAGTTCCCAAAGTATGTCAACAGTATGTATAGCACAAGTGAGGTTACTACTTCTAATCATTGGTCTAGATCAGTTACTCTGTTTTATATTTTAATTGGAATTACAAGGCTAACCTATCACTCTGATAGGTCAAATTCATTTAAAAGTTCGGCACTTAAAATATAATTGAACTTCTTATCATAAAATAATAATGATATGAGTTTGATTCGCCTAAATATTTTTACATTAAATTTTAAATCTCAGGATTATACCTTTCATCTCAAGCAGTTTTCTCAACCACTTGAGGCTGCACGAGGAATTTGAGCAGGAAGCTTATTACATTCTTTTCCCTTCACTTCATAAAGTTTATTTATAGATGACAAGGACCTATTAAGTTAGTCCCTTCTTAATCATATATATAGCCTAATAATCATATATACATCCCTATTCTACTCATGTATGGAATGTCATCTATAATACTTGGTTGGATTTTGTATTTCTTTGGCTCATAAGGTAATTCAGTATCTTTTCACTAAACTTTAAGGAACTTTGAAAATTGATGGACTTTAACTTTTTTTAAATGTTCTTTCTGTCTGACTGCAGCACAAAAATCTTACTGATTAAAAATATCTGATTGAATGCTGGCATTCTGTCAAGATTTCATTCAGTCACAACTTCCAAGGTCATTTTAATGATAGTAAGTAGAAATGACCAGTGAACTGTCTTAGACTCTTGACTCTTCTTCAAGGGTTTGTGTATGTCCTCTGTAGTAGGGGGCGGGAAAAGAAAGTGCTCTTAAAAGGTACATGGATGCTAATCCTATGATACTTTCATATTATAAACAATAGCCTCTGTTCCTTTTGGTTTAGGTCAAAATAAAAATAAAGAGAGAACTGTGAAATTCTTTGAGAAAGTAGAAGATGAAAGAAATAACATTAAGTTGTATACTTTGCTAGGTGTTTTACATATATTATACAATTTAAATTCATTTTATTCTTACCATATACCTGCCGGGAAGGTATTATTAGTTCCTCATAACGTGTCTTTATTTGTAGAGTTCAGTGAGGCTGACAACTTGTCAGAGGTCATAAAACTGTTAAGTGATGGAGCCAGAATTTGAATCTAAATCTGTTTTGTGTCTAGATCCTCTCCCTGCTTTGTCAGAAGATCAATGAAAATAAAATGGAGATTGTGTTTGTCTTAAAAAATGTTTCTTCTTGTTGATGCATCTTCACATTTGCTTGTTTTCCATGCTAATGTACTTAGTGAAAAAGCAAAGTTCAATGTATTTCTTAAATTGTCCCTGTTGGTTTTGTAGTCTCACTTGTTGTCAGGGAAAGATGCACATTCCGTAGAGTGGACATCCACTTGCAAGTTTCCGTGGCCTTTTCTCTGTGTAAATTAGTTCGAACAGGTAAAGGGGAGAGTTGAGTAATGCTATGATGCTTCTAGTCCCCAAGAATCACCTGAGTTCAGTAACTTCCTGGCTCTGGTTTGTTCTCTCTCTCTCTCTCTCTCTTATTTTATTTATTTATTTATTTATTTATTTATTTATTTATTTATTTATTTATTTATTTATTTATTTATTTATTTTTAGGTGAGGCAACCCTTGATTGACCTCACAGATTGCAAGGACCTTGTCAGCTTACAATCCCTTACTTTTTTATTTTTTACACCTACAGCACTTGGTCTTCCTAGGTGGTTTGTTATCTCTCCGTCTTCTGCTTAATAGGAAACAAAGCTGACCAATAAAGTCACAGTTTTGCCCTTGAAGGGAACTAGGATGTGCTACCACCAAATTTGCCACTTTTGCACATGGATTATTTTGAGCTAAAGGAAATTGAATAAACAGAGGCAGAAAGAATTCTATGTACCCCGTTACCTACCTGAAAGCATGGCATAAATTTTCCTTGTGAAGGAATTCTCCTTCCTGTACAATGAAGAAGAGAGTGACTCATCACCAGATTTGAGAGTCTGCATAAATAAACCTTTTAAAAATAGGCCTTGTCTTCCATTAGTGTTCCCCATATATTTCCTAGTCACTTACCAACGATTTATTGTCCCTTGAAATCTCAAACCCCCTTTCGTTTGTTTAAATGGTATATAAGCCCCTGAGTCTAACCACTTCTTTGAGTTTCGCTTTTCTGTGATTTTCCATTAAAAAACAAAATATTAATGAAAATTAATGCTTTGCTTCTGTTAGTCTATATGAGTTTTTAGTTTAATTTGCAGGTTTACCATCACTGAATTTAACAAGAGTAAAAGAAATGTTTTTCCTCCTTGACATCTAAAAGAGAAGCTTGAACCTTGTGAGGGGTAATTCATTTTTTTAAAATATAACTGGTGTATCTTTTAGCTGTATCAAATGCTTATGCTTTTCAAAATGGTACCATGACGAATAATATTATTAGTATATTATTATTCTAATATAACCCAGTGGATTGGATTGGACAGGTATTATTCCTATTCCGTTATTAAGTAAGTTTTAAAAATGAATAACCTGAGTCACCTCAGCCTAATTCAGAGTAGAAGGATTAATCTTTATAATCTTTTAAACAAAAAGGAAGACTATGAGGTTCCTTATAAATATAAAATTAGATAGATTTAGGAGTTCTAGCTGATTATAGAGATTTGGAGCACCTAAAGAGTTAAGGTTAAATTTAGAAATGACTGGCACCCCCTTTGCAAAAATTATTTTGAAATATTTGTATCCACTGTGGTAGCAGATAGTACCAAATTTGGATGTAAATGGCCTCTTAGACAGCAAATTACTATTTAAAGTTTGTGTTAAAGTATTTGAAAAATGTTTGCCTTAGCCTTTTAACACTTGGTTTGCTTGTGATTTAAGCACATATCCTAGAACAGATTTTTGTTGGTATAGCTAGTGTATTTGGCAGAGCCTGGGAGTAACTATGTCAGAGGATGCTCATTTTGCCTTAATTTGTGAATATTGTTGATTATTACAGAAATACCTGAATGCTTATTGTGTGCCTAATATGTTTCTTGCGAGAGATATATTAAATCTACTTTTGATTCTTCAGGTCTTTAGGATGGAAACTTTTAGATTCAAATGAATTTTCTGAGATTCACTGCAGATCAGCTAAACCCTTAGTTTTTATTTAAATCTCTTCAATTATTAGGAGTGGGTGGTTTTTTTTTGGTACAGTTTGCCTGGGTATCAATCCTTTATATAGAATGAGTTTTTTAAAAAATACTGGTTTATGTGTAATTCATTCTCAGATTACTTCTGTGTAATTTACTGTTCCTAAAGTTTATAAATAATAAAAATGTACCACTGCTCAGATATCTGTTATTTGTTTCATTAAGTACATACTGTCAATTTTAATGGCTTAGCTGTTCTTAGATTTTAAAGAACTTCTTGATAAAGCAAGATTGTTTGATATTATTATATTGGGTTGTCAGTTGAAACTAGTAGGTTTAAAAAAAATCCACTCAATGGTTTTACAGATATTCAAAAGAGTTTTTTCTCTCTGTGTTGGGGTTTATGACATATGACCCTACATTGGATTTCTTTAACCTCTTCCCCATAAGAAAAATTCACTTTTCTGTTTAAAGAAATGTAGAACTTATTCCTTATAAGGAGAAAATCTAGAGTTCTATTTATAAGTGTATAGTATTCAAGTAAAAACAAAAAAAACCCCTTGTCAAAAATACAGATATATAGCTAGCAAAGCCATCTTACATTAAAAAATACATTGAAATGATACATGTAGAACCTAAAAAATAAATATACCTTGAATGCAATGAAATCCACCTTACTTTTTAGGCTTGACCTTGGGAGTCTGGTGACTACAGTGTCAGTGACTTGAGCATAAAAGGACAAAGTACATCCCCACTGGAGTCAAGCTAGCATATTAACACAGCACCTTTTGAATTTCTGTATCTGTGGGTTTCAGTGTAGGCAGAAGACTTGCCACAGAATAGCAGGATAATACATGGTAGCTCTTAGAGAAAGAAATTTCCTTTTCTGGATTTGCTTCCTCTTCATATATGCTTTACCAGTGAAACAATTTACTTTTGAATGTACGAAGTCCCAGCATTTAACATTTTCAAGTAGAAGTCATTTAAATACAGCAAGTATCTTTCTATTCAAGATGATTAGGGAATCAAGCATTCAGGTTTATAGAATCATGTAGCTTTTACATGGGCAATCAATTCTAAAAATATTAAAATATATTTAGTATCAAAACTTACTTGAATGTAAGTACTGTGTGTGTGTGTGTGTTTTTTTTTTTAATAATGTAAAAATGACATCTTTGGCATTTGAAATGAATTTACCAGTTAAGCAGCACTTAACCTTTATTGGTGAAACAAGAAATGAAAGTTTGTGAAGGAGGATTTCCAAATTCTAATGTGCCAGATAAATCTGTTTTCAACTATAGTTACTATTTTTTATAGCTTTTTTGAGATAGAGTTCACATACCATAATTGCTTTTAGTATATTCACACTCAACCATCACCACAATCAATTTTAGAAATTTTCATCACCTCTGAAAGGAACCCTATACCAAGGGTTCCCCAAGCCTCATCTCACCCCAACCCTAGGCAACTTCTAATCTACATTCTGTGTCTTGATCTTCATGTTCTGTACATTTTATATAAACATACAGTTTGTGACCTCTTGTGTGTGGCTTATTTCACATGTAGCAAAATGTTTTCGAGATTTATCTATGGTGTAGTATGTAGCAATACTTTATGCCTTATGGCCAAATAATGACTTTATGGCCAAAAAAGACATACCATATTTATTTATCCATTTATTAGTTGATCGACATTTAGGATTCTTTCCTCTTCTTGGCTATTATGAATAATGCTGCTATGAAGATTCATGTATAAGTTTGTGCAGGGACATAGTTTTTTTTTTTTTATTTCTTTCAGATATGTATCTAGAAGTATATAGTGAGTATTTGAAACCATTAATTTTACACTGTTAAAAGTAAATCATGTTCTGTATATAATGAACTATAACATAAGGAAAAATCTTTTAGTGCAAATGAGTATTTTAATCCTGGCTCTAGTATTTAAACCACTTATACCTCTAATTTCTTAGATGGTAAGTGAGAGTTGAACTGTGAGATCTCTGTGGTCTATTTAAACTCTTAAACTCTTTTTCTGCATGTGTTTTCTCCTTCAGCAGACGTTTGTTAAGTATCTATTCTTTGGCAGATTTGTGCAAGGACTTGAGGATAATGAGTCTTCAGGGGAGATCAGTGGCCAGTAGGAAGGTGAGACGTGGGACAAAAACAAACAAACAAACAAACAAACAAAAAAACACAACACATCAGAATTTGTAAATCAGAAGTTAGAAGCCAGTGTGCATGCCCAAAGGAGGGTGGTAGTCACTGAGCGCTAGTGGACCAATGAGGGGTGCACATTGCCCACTGTGTGCCAGGGGTGCGGGGAGGAACGTCTGGGAAAATATCTTGGTGGAAATGACACTTAAGCAACCCTCTGGAGTCAGCCAGGGGATCAATGGCTAAATGGCTTTTATGACAAAAGTACTCGGTAATCATTCATGCTTAAAATTTTGAGTAAATGAATCATTAAAGTTGACCAAGCAAGAAAAGATGAAGTTTTTTCCCCCTTACTACTTACTCATTGCCAGACTTCCTAGTTATTTTTCTTATTGTAGAAGAATGTAAAACAAGCTGCTTAAACTTAAAATAACTCTTAGCTACTTGAACTCTTACTTGAACTATTCTAGTCACCTTCAAAACTTACTTGAACTTTTCTAGTCACCTTCAAAACTATTTGGGATCAGCATGAGAGAATTCAGTTGTCTTTTTTTTTTTCCAAGAAGAAGTGAAATTTTGTTTATTAATCATTTAATTTTTTTAGTAGTTAATCTTCTCCTAAGAAAATGCCTGAGAATGGCCTTGCCTGAGGGTTCCTAGATGAAAAAGCCTCAGAGTGGAGTTGTTCGGGTTAGGAATGCAGATCTTTGTATAAGCATGGCTACCTTCCGCCTGGGCATGGGTGGGATGGTGGCTGAGCCCGAGTCTTGACTGCAACACCAAATGTGTGGAGGGCAACTTTCCTTCTTGAGACCTGCCAGGTATAGAGCCCTTTTTTTGTTTATTTACTTTTGAGGCTCTTGGCCTCACCCAGTCCATTCGTCTATCCGTCTATCTGTCAGTCTATCCTCCCTCTCTCCCTCTCTCCCTCCTTACCTCCCTCCCTCCCTTCCTCCCTCATGCGTTCATTTTTTCCTCCCATCCTCCCTTCTTTCATTCCCCCCTTCATTTTTTTTTGAGATATAATTGACATATAACATTCTGTAGGTTTAAGCTGTACAGCATGTTGATTTGATACATTTATATATTGCAGTATGATTACTACTGTGGTATTCGCTAACAGTTCCATTACCCCATAATTATCATTTTATTTGTTGTTGTGAGAAATTTAAGATCTAGTCTCTTAGTAATTTGGAGGAATATAATACAGTATGGTTAACTATAATCACAATGCTGTGCATTAGATCTCAAGAACTTGTTCATCTTCTAACTGGAAGTTTATACCTTTTGTACAAACGTCTCCCTAATTCTCTCCACCCCGCCCCTGGCAACCACCATTCTACTCTCTGTTTCTGCGAGTTCAACTTCTTTAGACTTCACATATAAGTGGTAACATATAGTATTTTGTCTTTCTCTGTCTGGCTTACCTCACTTAGCCTAAGATCCATCCATGTTGTTGCAAATGGCATGATTTCCTTCCTTCTCATGGCTGAATAATAATCCAGTGTGTGTGTGTGTGTGTGTGTGCGCGCGCGCGCACACGCGTATCATATCTTTATTCATTTATCCATTGATGGACACTTAGGTTGTTTCCATATGTTGACTCTTGTGAATGATGCTGCCATAAATGTGGGAGTGCAGATAGCTGTTCGATATCCTGTTTTCATTCCCTTTAGATATATACGCAGATGTGGGCTTGCTGGATTGGATGGTGGCAGTTCTGTTTTTAATACCGTTTTCCATAGTGGTGGCACTGGTATACATTCTCATCAACAGTGTACCAGGGTTCCTTTTTCTTTATTTCCTCACAACACTTATTTCTTGCCTTTTTGATATAGCCATTCCAGGTATGAGTTGATATTTCATTGTGGTTTTTTATTTGTATTTCCCTAATGACGAGCGATGTCGAGTACCTTTTCATCTTCCTGTTAGACATCTATATGTCTTCTTTGGAGAGATGTCTGTTCAGTTTCTCTGCCATTATAAAATCAGATTTTTCTTATTGAGTTGTATGAGTTCCCTCTATATTTTGAATATTAATGCTTATTAGATATGTGGTGTGAAAATATTTTCTTCTATTCGGTAGGTTGCCTTTTCATTTTGTAGATTGTTTCTTTGGCTGTGCAGAAGCTGTTTAGTTTGATGTAGTCTCACTTGTTGAGTTTTTCTTTTTTAATGAGAATTTACAGTTTCCTATTCCTTTGTAGCTAGTGGGTGAAGCTTTATAACTTTGGATCCTCTGTATGTGATAATCTGTAGTAATCAGGGTGGTGTTCCTATAGGAGTGTTTGTTTG
Organism: Pteropus medius; assembly: GCF_902729225.1. Taxonomy (NCBI): domain Eukaryota; kingdom Metazoa; phylum Chordata; class Mammalia; order Chiroptera; family Pteropodidae; genus Pteropus; species Pteropus medius. Next base: position 13,315,946 of record NW_024347791.1, on the reverse strand, counting down.
CAAGTGATTTTGGATCACTGGAGAAACGAACAAAACATTAACCAAAAGTGTACTGAGAGTTGGTCTAAGTTATAGAAGTAATAATCTAGTTGGAGTATTTTAAAAACCTCTTTAGTGCTATTGAAAAGAAAAATTCAATGAACTTTGTTTGTAAATTGAAACTTAACAGGATTTTAAAATTGGTCAGGGTATAAGAATTCTTTCTTCTCCTCCTAAATTCTTCCGTGTCTTTTACAACCATCATTTCCTTTAAAACTTGATTTAAAGCTCTGCCTCGAAGGAAGCCTTCTGTCATTAAAAACTCCTTTTATGATATTTTCTTAAATATTGCTCTGCAGTTTATTACCTAGTTTGTAGTCTCATAATGGATTGATTTAAAATAACGTGCACACAGAAGGCCCACACTGAAGATGACTATGGGACATGAGCGACATTTGATTTTAATTAATAAATGCAGTTTTTTTTTTCCTACATCCTTGGCATCGTGCACATTATTTCAGGGTCTTGTTATTTTGATTACGCAGTTTGTCTCTTCTAAGTTTTAGTTCCATGTCTATTAGTAGGTAAGATTCACATTGACCTCGGGTTTCATGATTTATTACATCGATGCAAATCAAACATAGAACAAAGAGAAAAGAAACAACCTTTCTTAGTTGAAGCAATATATTCTTAACTTATGCTAAGATTCTTTTTGCTAGGATGCATAGTTCGTTTGGCTCCCTTCAAGTAAGTAGTGATTCTATCGTGGCCCTGACTGAGCTGGTTTGAGGGCCCTTTGTGTAAATATTTTCTCAACCTTCAATTTGTCACAAGTAGCTAAGCATTATTCCATGAATAATAGATTTATGATTTTTCTAGCATTAGCAGAATGGCTAGGATACTAACTTGTTCCAGCTGTGTTTCCTGTATTTGGTTTTTCTTCTCAGGAACTGGCATTTCTGAGCAAGAAGAAAATGGCCAGTTAGATAGATTTGCAATAGGTATGTACTGACTGGCCCAGCCCTGAGGAAGGTTACTCTGAAGATAGATTTAGAGCACCTGGAATACTTTAATTAGGCTTTTGATGATCTGAATGTAAAGTGTTGCTAAGTCATGGGGCCAGGTGGTCATGGGGCTAGGTAACTACCATGTTACTGATAGAGAGTGACTATTAGAGAGATAGAGGGACTTGCCAGAAAGTTATCCCATTCTGAATTTACTACGTTCTTTTTGACTTCAAGCTCCATGTTCTTTCTATTCCATCATCGTACATAAAGACCAGTGAAATAGTTTTTTAATGGTGAGAAAATAACTACTTCCTGGACAGCGTAATTAAAAAAAATTGAAAAAGAAATTAATTACTACACTTTCTGCCTGTTTGTTATTTAAAACAATGGTGAGCTTTTAATTACTTTTTTAACTATGAGATTTTTGTCCCTTAAGTGCTGTAAAAACAAAGAACCTTCATAAAACATAAATTAAAAAATAGATTCAGTACATCATAAAAATAATGTATGTGTTTGTGTATTTTGGCTATTGTTTACTAAGTATTTTATATCTTAGATTTTACATTTTTATAGTTAAAAGAGCCAAACTGTCTGTTTAAACTAATGATGCTGAGCCTTGTACTGTGTATTGAAAGAAATATAGGATTTTGGAATGGTAGAATGGAAGGAGAAGATCATTCTAGATCAGAAGAGTAGCTTGAATAAAATCATGTTTGGGGACAGTTGGGATTAACTGATTTAGTGTCGTTGATGGGGCCCTATATGCTAGCCCTGGGATTTGGACGGTAAAGACCAATATTGGCTATTGTTTAGAGAGGGCTTTTTAAAAAGCGCCTTAGTAAGATTGCTATTTAGGAGATGTGAAGTGAATAGAAGGCTAGAAGAATGACAGCAGTTGCAATAACATGATAGGTTAAGAGCCAGGGAGTTTGGAACTTAAGCTTTTCTTTGAAGGATGCATAGATGAGAGAGGAGTGGGCATTATGGATTTTGGGGAGTTGAGTTGGTGGAGTTTGTCGGACTAAAATGAGTACAACCATCGGATTATATTTTAAATGAGAGTTTGTGACTGGAGTAAAGAGATGGCTTGGGATCAGATTGTAGAGAGTCTCAAAAATTAGGAAGATGAGTTTTGATTATGGTATGAAGTCAAGTTATAGAGCAGAGAAAACAAAAAATGGTGTTTTAGAAATTTCAATTTGAGAAATTGTTGACACCATTTAGGAAATTGACTGTGGTTTTAGGATCTTGGATTCTGGTAGCAATAGGATTTGAGAGAGGAAGGATGTGATATTGAATAAACTGAATGGATTAAGAACAAATACAAGGTAGATGTTCTCAAACTTGAATGTGCATCAGAATTACCTGAGGAGCTTGTTAAAAATTCCCAGATAACAAACATCCTCTGAGGTCCTGATTTTGAAAGGATGAGTAAGGTACTCTAGGTAATTCTGATGTTAGTGGTAAACAAAAATTTCAGCCAGAGATGCTGGGATTATTGCAGATGAAGAAATGGAAATTAAGGGAGTAATTCTGTGAGGCAAATAGCGAGCTTGGTTTTGGACAAGTTGAGTGTGATCTTTATATGCCACAGTGAGTTTGATTGTAGGACATTCAAGTGGAAAGAGCTGTCTTGTAAAAATAGGTTTTTGCATTGGATAGAGTGCTTCTCTCTAGTTATGAGTCTAGATGGCGTATCAAGAGGAAGGGTGTTGGAAAAAGAGCAAGAGTATGACCTTTTCTTCTGATTAATTTACCTCAGAAACACCAGGGCACTGACAGATCTCTTTACTTAAGCCAGCTCAACCCAGCGTCATTTTTGTTTTTCTTTTAAAAGAATGTTGACATTTCTTGTTTCATTTTTTTTCAACTCCTGGGAGAGGTGTGTGTGTGTGTGTGTGTGTGTGTGTGTGTGTGCGCGCGCGCGCGCATGTGTGTGTGTGTCTACACACACAGTCTACACACAAACACACATATGTGTAAATAAATAGCTTGGCAGAATCAAGCTTGTCTTGACATAGCTACACTGTTTTCAACCACTGTAGACAGCTGTTTGAGCTATCGGTTGAGGCACATTAAAGTAATTAAATAAATAATGCAATATTAATTATTATAGTACTAATCTGTGATAATATATCAGTGACTTATTTGGCTCTGTGCCCTCCATTCCTTAACCTATCTCAATGTCGGCATTGACATCATTATTATGTTTATAGTATCTGAAATATCCCTGTTTATAAGTGATTCTTAACCCATTTTTTGGACCCCCCAGAAAGCTTTTCAGATAACTTTAGCTAGTATTTTGAAATTCTCAAAAATTAGTTCCAATTTTTTTTTTTTAATTTGGAAAACAAATACTGTGTTGTACTGTTTAGAAGAGTCTGGGTATATAAATTGCTCTGGTCTCTAAATCAAGTAAGTAGTGGCATTGTCCTTCAACTGCCAAATTGATATGAATCACTGTGATAAAGGAAGTTTAGTCTAATCCATTCATAGAGGAAGAAAAGTAGCCTGCTAGCTTAAAGCCCTTCTTTTGGCTTTGGTGCAGATTTTATAAAATGGTAATCAAGCTCATTCACCTCTGGACAAACTAGAGGTCTTTGAAACTGCTCCATCTGAGTGGAAAAGGCCTAATACAAAGTGACTTATTCTAAAACATATTCAGGAATGCCATGGACCAAAATGAATCCCATGAAACCTAACCTATATACAGATAGTTTCCAGCATATGAGCCAGTTATGTTTCAAAAGTTTATGTGTAAGGCAGCTGTTTGGAACTCAGAACACATTTTTTTCCCTCTTACTGAAATAGTATAAAAAATATTGGCGATGTTCCCAGGCCAGCTTACAAATCATTTTTAACCCAAAGTGTACCGTGAGTTTTAACTACGGTTTCACTTTATTAAGTGGATATTTTTGTTTCTGTGGGGAAAAAGACATCCCAAATCAGTTTGAAAGAAATAGCTCATCTTTGCTTAGCCGGGTTAGGGTCTTCTCAGATGTTGCTGGTCAAGCTGGGCACCAGTAATTTACTAGCTGTACATTCATAAACAGCTGTCTACTCCCCATGATAAAGGCATATTACTAGGTTGTTCACTCATGATGTTAAAGCTTGTTTGGGAATTATCTTTTATCTGGCAAGGATGATTGGTGTCCAGGGCAAAAAAAGGAAATACCTACTAAGTTATCAGTGACATAAAATTATGTAAAATATTATAGCATTGTTTGTTATATTGGATTTTAATGCTTTGAGCTTTGGTGAACCATCTATAATAAATTATCTCTATTATAATTAACACGTTTTATTATTAATCTATATTTCGTTTTGACTGGTCATGGTTGGTGAATTTTTTCATTAAATGAAAGAGACTCTGTAAAAGAATGATTAAGGCTGTTTTAGTTTCAACCTTAAGGAATGTTTTACCTTGATGGGATTGCTACCGTTCTGAGTAGAATTGAGGATCTGGAACTTCTCATCGAGTCATTTAATTATTCACTCCACATATATTTTCGAGTGTCTCCTCTGTGTCAGGCTCTGTTCTAGGTACTGGGTATGCTGCAGTGACCAAAACAGGTCCCTTCCCATATGTAGCGTATGTTCTTGCTGGCAGTACAGAGAGTAAACAATAACTGAATAAGTAAATATGTCGTGTCTCTTGATATATTGTGAAGGTAGATCCCACTTGGCTAATAGATTGGCTGTGATGTATGACAGTCAAGGATATCAGCAGAGATTTAGGCCTAAGCATCTGAAAGTATATAATTGCTTTTCCCTACATGAGGAAGACTGAGGAGATGGGAGCCTGAAGGTGCTCGGGGTAGATAAAGAATATCATTTTACGTATTAAATTTGAGGTACCTGTTAGGCATTTAAATTGAGATATTCAATAGGCAGTTCAGTGGAGTTGAAGATATAATCTGGGTTGAAGATATAAATTTGGCAGTTGTCACTAGAGAGTGGATATAGAAGAGAAGAAGTCCAAAGTATGAGCCCTGGAGCACTCCAAAACTGAGGGATTGGGGAAATACAGAATCAACAAAGGAGACAAAAAGAGTCACTGAAGTTCAAGAAGAACCAAGATGGGTGGTGCCGAGTTAAAAAGTATTTTAAGAAAAAGAGAATGATCAATTCTCTTAAACGTTGCTTGTAGTTCAACTAATATGAGAATTAACCATTGATTGAGCAACAGTGAGGACATCGGTGACTTCTGACAAGTCATTTTCATGGGAAGTGGGTACCAAAGCCTGCATTGGGTGGGTTCAGAAGAGAATTTAAAGGAGAGAAATGAAAGTGAGGTATACAGACAGTTGACAAACTGTGAGTTGCAGAGGGCATAGTGGCAGTGTTTCAGGGTCTGAGGGAGGATGAGGGGTGGGACTAGATCAGGGAATATAGAGAGCATACCAGGGACAAGAGACCAGGTGGTGAAGGATGATTTGGGCTCCTTGGGCTTTTTATGGTGACTGATGTGAAGTGGGATAAAGAACATGATGCATTTAGCCCTAATAGTCTTCAAAGTAGATTGTGATGCAAAGGTGATGAATGTGGAGGGTTTGGAAAGGGTGAGTGTCTGCGCAACCTCACCTAGAGTTCTAGGTTGTAGCCTTGATCTTGGCCAATAATGGTTGCTTATAGAATATTTTGCTAAGGAATAATCGAGGAAAGTAAATTGCTCCAGTTTACCTGAGATCGAATTGTACCAAAAAGCCAAACTGTGGCTACCTAGTAAATACGGAGCCTCCATGTTTTTAATCAAGTTATGATTATAAAATAAACTAAGTTTTTGTATGCCATGTAAATGGCCGTTGAAAGAATAAATGATTGTGAAAGAATGACTAAACGTTACAGGCTCTTCCAATAAATTTCTGAAGGCTTGATAAAGAATTTTAGGTGTGAATAGTATTTTTCTTACACATTTACTCCTTTTCTCAGAGGTTGCTTTAAAAATTCTGCATTGCCACTTCATTTTTCAATATTTTTTCTGTCATGGTCTTCTTTAAGGGGCTGCACTCATTTTCATTCAGGAAATTTTTGCTGGGTGCTTTTCTCTGAAATAAACACCAGTCATTTAGAATGAAGTCATGACCCAGTGTAAGAATTCTGAATCCTGTTTCAGCTTTTCAGTGTTAATAGAAATTCTAGATTAATTCATTTTTCAGTATCCATTTGATTTAGGTGTTCAGAGTGGAATTTCTTTCCCAAACATCAAAAATTTTAATGACAAAATTTGAGTTAAGTTCATAAAACTTTCTAGGCAAATTCTAAAGGAAGAAACGGTTTCATTTTACTTTCAGAATTTGCTTGTTTGAACAAATCCTATTATTTTATAAGTCATATCTGTCATATATTTGTGACTGCAGATCAAATTTTTAGTTTTTCAGTGATAAATTGTCTTAATTTCAGTTTTATAATGACCAGGCATATTGCACATATCTCTGTCAGCGAGTCTTCGTAGGACAGTACAGCTATGAATCAGTGCCATCTCATGTGAATTTTGTTGGAGGTCTGTCAGTGGGACGTGTGTGAATGTATCACCCTTACATTTTTACAGAAGACAATAAGCACTGATGTTAAATGCTATTTAGCAAATGAATGCAAGGGGTTGACAATAATTTTAGGTTACATCTAGATAATGTGGACTTAAAATATTTTTTTTTTAGAAAGCTGTTTTCACTTGACTTGCAGTTACTTGTAATCTGTTATTATCAAGGTCACTCCATGGGAGATCTCTGAATACTCATTGAACTATGTATAGTTATTACCTCTTAATTTTCTACAGAGGAAATATCAGATTCTGTGGTGGCTTAGGTGGACCAGTAAGGCTCATTACTCAGTTTTTGTTTTGAATGGTAACTGTGCAGCTATCTTCTGTATCCTATGGCCAGTTATTAAAATAGTGGAAGCCAAATTCTAGCTTGATATTATATAGGCATAAATCACAATTATCTAATAAGTGGAAGGTAATTATATATGATTTATACTGGTTGACAATGCAAAAATTATTATCTTTTGGCTTTGGAATACTTTGTAGTACTTACCTGTAAAGTACTACATCTAATAGATCTGAAAATTAATATTTGTGAAGAACCATTGGTGTAATTGACTGGATCAATGTTTTTTCAAAAAATTGACCATAACTTATAATTCATAGTAAGAATTTATTATACTCTAACCCAGTGTACGGTCTTGCACATTTATGTGAGTGTATATGTATGTGCATGTATGTGTTAATAATTAGTTATAGTATGTAATATGTAATATATATAAAAGTTTCATGAGATATTTACCTTTATATCATGTAGTGCATTAACATATTTCTGTTTTAATTAATTTAAAAATATCGAGCATGAACTAAATTGATTTTATAACCCATTACTGGCTCACACCTGGCTATTTGAATAATTCTGGTCTAGCTGATCTCCAAGTTACTCTACAGTTCTGGAATGCTTTACTACGACACTGCATATAAAAATAACTTTTTTTTGTTCTTACGAGAACGGTGGTAAAAGCATTGGATATTTACTTAAAGCCCACTGATCCTACGAAAGTGATCTTCACTGTTAGATAATTTTATAAATGCTGAAGATAGAATCATTTATTCGTACAATTAATCTTTACTGAGTGACAACTGTGCATCAGGCTCTGAACTAACCGCTGGTTTATTCTGAGGTGGAAAACCAGCGGTTATCTCTAGCTCGGAGGAACTTCCAGTGTAGTGGAAGAGATAATAAACAAGTAAATAGATATTTGTAAATTACTGTGGAGCTGTGAAAGAGAATGGAAGATGATTGTTTGTTCACAGTTTTTAATCACCCTATTTATGTGTAGTTGAAAGAAGGAAAATGGGAGCTAGAAGCCTAGGTTTTGAGTCCCAGATAACAGATATTATTTCTCAGGTAGGGAATTCTTCTCTCCATATGCCCTCTTAGACGGGAGGTCTAATGCACAATGTTTAAAAATCTTATTAAAGATAATTTTCTTTTGGGTATTTTTTCACTTTGTATTACAGATAATTTTCTTTTGGGCTTTTTTTTTTTTTTTTTTTTGCTTTGTATTACAGATAATATTCTTTTCAGCCTCCAGTTTCTGTTTAGTATTTTGAAATGAAATCCTCATCTTAGGTGGTTTGCCATGGTTAACTTATAATTATGTATGTATAAACACATACTCTAATACAAACAATTTTCAATTTTTTTTCTACAGTGATGTCCACATTTCCATAGCAGTCATGAAGAACAATTGAGATTGTTACGAATTATTATAGAGGAAGGTTTCTTTTGAATGAGAATGTTTCCCCAAGCTCCTCTCTACATCTGTATATGAAATGGAATCATAAAATTTTCATATTTTCTAATTCTAATAGCTAATAGTGTTGCTGTGTATGGATGTATATGAGAAACTTTTGAGAAAAATGAGATATTACAGAAGATTTGGCAGATGGGTAGAGGGAAAATGATAGCCCTTTTTAGATTTTCAGTGAAAGAGGGACTGTACAGTTTTTTAAAGCTTTGGAAACTAACTTGAGATCAGCAGGTAGAAAATACAAAAGATAAAGCTTGATGGATAAGGAGAAAGCTTTGTTCCCTTTTGTCAGTTGAATAATATTAGATGTAATAGATATGTTCTTCCATGGTTGCACACAACTTTACCACGATTGTTACCCTCTTTTTTGTTAAATCCGTAGTTCTGTTGCCCAAATTCTCAAAGGACCTGGTCTGTTTTCTCTCCTTTCCCCAGTATTCTTGCCCACCTGATTTCATGCTCTCTTAGAGTAAAATAAAATTATTATCACAATGGAGTAAAATATTGATATTCAGAGATGAGGTTCATGATTCTGACTTTTGGATAGAAAGTATATCTTTTTAAAAGATGACATGCCTAGTTTTTAGATATTTTGATTTGTCTTTCTAGAAATTGAATATTAAACCTAGCTTTGGCTATGCCTCGGGTGTTTCTGTTAAATAAAGTAGTTCATTCTATTCGACAGAGAAGCAGCCTTTCGAACTTAGTTTTGAAGGAAAAAAATTGTAAATCCAGTGAAACTACAAAAGTAGTTGAAGATTTGGAAATCAAATACTATTAAGAAAACAGTATCTTAGCTGTAGAAAAAGTAATATTCCTTTTGCATTAAATATGACAGCAGAAGAGGCATTTTCTCCAGTAAAAATCAAGATATATTCCTATCCTTTGAGCTAGTAGGCCTACTTCTCATAGTGTCTCCTACATAAATAAGTCAAAAAGAAGAGGAAGTTCTTTGTGGCATTATTTACACTAGTGAACATACTTCTTATCCGTACCCATATATACATCTGTCTGCCTGATTGCCTGCCGGCCTGTCTATCATCTATCTATTCATCTATCCATTCTTATCCTAAAGTGTTACATTTAGATATCTTCCCAGAATGCTACATTATACAATCATTAAAAGGGATATATATATATATATATCCCATATAGACACACACACACACACACACACACACACACAAATTGTTATAGCAACATGGGTCATGTAAAAATGTTTAACATAAGTTTATACCACTTATATATGAGCCATTTTTAAAATTCTTAAAAATATTCTTACCTTTTGAAAACATTTAGAGTATTTTTCCCTTTTGACTTATTTGCAAACTTAACTTTTTAACCACTTGCTCCTCATCCCATTACAGACATTTCTGTTATTTAGATTTCTAGCTTTGTTCTTGTAAAACATTAGTTGTCCTTTGAACTATAGCTCTTTTGTATTCTAAATTATTTACTATCCTAGTTTAAAGATGAGAAACACATTCTTCTGTATGTAAGTTTTTGTTGTATTTTAAAAATAGGTAACTAGCAATTGGGTCAGAGGTTCATTACCCTGGACACTTGTGGGCAGGAGGCCTAGGAATTTGTCATCTGTGTTTCCAGATGAGGAACTCTTACCTTCTGATATTTGTATTTCATTACTATTAAAATATCAGAAAATTTTGTTAGAAACATCTGTTGGGAATATGTAGACATAGCCCAAATGTGTATATTACAACTCTGGAGGAAATAATTCAGTTAAACAAAAAAAAAATCAAGAATATTAAAGACTCTTTATAATTTGATGAAAGAACTTTTGTATCTTCTTATACGCCAGTATTTAAGACATTCATAACTTAACTGTTTAAGAAGAAACCTATCCATTTTTTTTTAATTGCTGGATAAGAGGCCAGCTCAACAGTTTTGTAAGTTCTTTTTTTTTCTTAATGTTTCCAAATGGTAACACTGTGTGTATTTAAGTAATTAGCAAATTGAAGAAACAAGCCAATTTCCAGCAGATCTGATTAGATTGAAAGCCAGGCTAAATACTTCTTATCGAATATATAAACAGGATTCGAGTAGTATTTGCATTATTTAGGTAGTTATTTCTCTTTATTTCTCTTACGTTTTCTTAATCTTTGTTGAAAATAGTGGAAAAGTGAAATGAGAAACTTCTATTTATAAAAAATGAGGGGAGGGAGGAGAGATGAACAGGCAGAACACAGGATTTTAGGGCAGTGAAAATACTCTGTATGGTATTATGGTGGATATATGTGATTATACATTTGTCCAAACTCATAGAATATACACCAAGAGTAAACCCTAAAGTGAACTACGGACTTCTGGTGATTACTATGTGTATCATAGGCTCATACTTGGTAAAAATTGTACCATTCTGGTGAATGGTATTGACAGTGGGGAAGGCCATACATGTGTGGGGGCTGGGATATATGGGAAATCTCTATACCTTCTTAATTTTGTTGTAAACCTAAAACTGCTCTTTAAAAAAAGCCTTTAAAAATGAAAAAAAGAAAATTATGAGTCAATACATGTTGAGAAAAAAACATTCTTTAAGTGTAAAGTAGAATAGTTGTAACTCAAATCTTTGTACTTTTCCTTATCCTGACATCTTGACGTGATTGACATTTTGCTTCACCCCCTTGACCCAGGTGGTGATGTATTAACCTGAATTTCTAATATTGCATAACTCCTGATTTAGCCACATTTTTCAGTGCTTAGCTGTTCAATACTTTTAAATTTGCATTACATCTTTTGAGTTATTTACTTCTTTATAAAACTAACAAATATGTGATCTCTTTAATATATTAGGGAAAACAATCAAAATAAATATAATTAACATGGTTAATTATGTTATTATCTCAACATGGTTATCTCAATTTTAAGTAATTTTTTAGCCTAGAGTTTTCAATTTTAGCTTGCATCAGAATGACCACAAAGGCTTGTTAGAAAAGATCCCTGGCCCTTGTCCCCAGATTGTCTAATTTAGTAGGTCTTAATGTAGCCTGAAAATTTACATTTCTGACAAGTTTCCAAGTGGTGCTGATGCTGCTGATTTGGGTACCACTCTGAAAACTCCACTGCTTTAGCATATGTACTGTACAACTCATTCTTGAAGTTTCAAAAAGAGCTAAAATCATCACTGTCATAAAAATATATAACAGTTTCATAAGTATTGAACACATGTTAAATCATTACTGAAATCATTATTAATGAGAGACCCAGATAAGATATTATAACTGATTCAAAGGAGAAGTCAAAAAAAGCAGATCTGTATGGTGTGAAAGGAATATTAAAGTGAATTTACAAATGGTCAGAGAAATTGGCCTTTTCCATTCTTAGACAAAAGAATAATTTGCATTGCTGTAGTTTTCTGTGACAGTTATCTACAACTTACTTTTGAGTTGTAAAATAATTTTTTGAGTTGTAAAATAATTCCAAGTCAACAAAAGACTAGAATCAGCTAACAAGGAAGGGTGTAAACTACAAAATCCATATTTTCCATTGGAGCACAGTGTAATTTTTTTTCTCATTCCCAATTTTCATAGAGTGGTGTACTGTAGAGTTTGCTCTTAAGGTAGTGATTACCTTTTTGGCTACTCAGGTGATTCTGATGTATTCTAAAGTTTTTCAACATAATTAGAAAAAGGCTGTGTTTTGATCCATTTTAAGATGTGCTTTAGAAAGCATTTGATTAATCAAAACATTAAAAATTTTAGTTGAAGATTTTACAGTAAGATATATCTTAAATCAGCTTTTTCACACATAATAAAATGTGTCTCATAATTCTAAAAGGACCCAGTGATTTTAAGAGGCCAAGTGGTGTAATGTAAAGAGCACTGAATTTAGGAGATCAGGCCTGGTCTGTTCCCCTTTTGCAACTAGTAATTCATGATGGTGGCGGGAACACAAAGATAAATGCAACAAGGCTCTTGTGATGACAGGAGCTTGCTTTTTGCACCTCAGTTTCCTCAGTACCAAATTGGGATGATAGAGCCAAGTGAGATGCAAGGTCGTCTTAAGCACTAACATTGTATGAGACTTCAGATATTGCATAAAACATTAAGTGTGTGCTAAATTTTAGTTGTTCACCATTTCTTTCTCATTTTCCCCTTTGCTTTTCAAAGCCTGATTAGATATGGTTTCTTCTGCAATAGCTTTATTGAGGTATAGTCAACATCCAAGAAACTGCATGTGTTTGAAGAATACTATTTGGTAAATTTGAACATAATGTTATACCTATCATGTCATCACAGCAATGAAGATAATGAACATATCATCACATTCAAAAGTTTCTTTGAGTCCCTCTGTAATCGCCCCCTCCCGTTCCAGACAACTACTGAGATGCTTTCTGCCATTATAGACTAGTTTGTATTTTCTAGAATTTTATATAAATGGAATTCTAGAGCATGTACTTTAGGAGGGGGCTCTGCCTTTTTGTACAGCACAACTATCCATCTTGTGCACATAGCAATTCTTCATTCTTTTTTATTGCTGAGTAGGACTCTGTTTTATGTTATACTATAATTTGTTTATCTGTTCACTTGGAGTCTTACAGATAGGGTTCCTATGAAGAGTATGTATATAAGTTTTTGTATAAACATACACCTTTTTGGGTAAATATCTAGGAGTGGGTTGATTGTATCATATGGTAGGTGTATTTTTAACTTTTTAAGAAACTGCCAAACTGTTTCCATAGTGGTCGTGCCACTTTACATTCCTGCTAACGGTGTATGAGAATTCCAGTTCCTTTAGTTCTGCACTGATACTTGATATGGTCAGTCTTTTTAATTTTAGTCATTCTAATAGGTATATAGTAGAATGTTGTGGTTTTAATTTGAATTTCCCTAATGACTGATATCGAGCATCTTTTAATGAGCCTTTTTTTTTTTGCCGTCCATATATCTTATTGTGTGAATGTCTGATGAAATATTTTTCCAATTTTTAAAATTCAGTTGTTTGTTTTCTTATTGTTGCATTTTAACAGTTCTTTACATACTCTGGATACAAGTCCTTTATCAGATACATGATTTTGCAAATATTTTCTCCTAGTCTGTGGCTTGTCCTTTTATTCTCCTGGTCTTTTGGATAGAAGCAGCTTTTTAATTATGAAGCCTGGTTTAACAGATGTTTTCTTTTATGGCTCATCTACTCAACTTTTTGACTATTTGGTATAGTTATGATGGTTTCATGTCTTTATCTACCATTTCTAAAATTTGTGTTGGTTTCAGTTGATTGATTTTTCAATATCATGGTTCAAACTTTTTAAATCTTTGATTGAATGCCAGACATTATTGGGTGTTAGATAGTTTTGAATTTCTATGAATATTTTTGAGCTTTTTTACTAGGATACAGTTAAGTTACTTGGAAACAATTTGATTTTTTTGATCTTGCTCTTTAAATATTTGTTGGGCAGGACAAGAGTACTTAGTCCATGACTCATCATTATTCTTCACTAGTGAAGCAAGGCCCTTTGAGTATTCTGCACAATGTCCCATAAATTATGGTGCTTTCACTCTGGTGGGAACAACTGGATATATCTTGGAGAAAAATGTACCTTGACCTCTAGCTCATGATATATACAAATATTAATTTGTGATGAATTACAGGAGATCATAGGAGAATATTTTCATGGCTTGAAGATAGGAAATGATTTATTATACAGAGCATAGGAACACAAAGCATAAAAGGAAAAATTGATAAATTGGACTTGATAAAAATTAAAGTGTTATCAGAGGTACTGTTAAAAAATGAGTAGGAATACTAGAGACTAGGAGGAAATATTTGCCATCCATATCTGATAAAAGTCTCCTATGTAGACTATTTAAAGAACTCCTAAAGCTACTTTAAGATTTTTTTCTTTATCACTGATTTTCAGTAATAAGATGTTGATGTAGTCGGGTGTGGTTTTCATTGTACATATCCTGCTTGAGCTGCTTCTATGAGTTTATTATTTTTATAAAAATCTGGAAAATTATTGGCCATTATTTCCTCAAATGCTTTTTCTGACCTTTCTTTCTTCCCTTCTCGATTTTAATTTCAGACCGTTTAATATTGTCTCACATGTTACTTAGGCTCTATTCATTTTTTGCAGTCCTTTCTTTTTCTTTCTTTAGTTTTTGTTAGTTTCTGTCACTATTTTTAAATTTAATGATCTTTTCATATCAGACATTTTTCTTTATCTCTGTAAAGTTCCATTTTATGCTTTCCACTTTCCTTTTATCATGTTTTATTTTAAATACTTGAGTCTATTCATACAAAGTGTTTTAAAGGTTGCTTGTTTGATAAGTTTATTATTTTTGCGTTTTGGGATCTGTTCTGTTCTTTTCCCTCCCTCTCCCCCCATTTATGGATCACATTTTAATCTTTTTACTCATGCCTGAAATTTTTTGATCGGATGTCAGATGTTATGACTATAATGCTGTTAAGTGACTAAATTTTGTGTTTCTTTAAAGTTTTTGAAATTTGTTTCAGGTGGCAGCTAAGTTAGTGTGTTTGAGATTAATTTTTTTGAGGTGTTTTTCAAAGTTTTGTTAGGGTGGGTCTAGCGACACCTTCATGTATGCTAGTTTAGTGCTGCTACTAAAATGTGACCCCTCTGAGGTATCTGCTTAATGTCTGGGGTGTTCAATGAGTCTGGCCTCTGATGTCCATCGGAATTCAAAGTTCTCCCAGGCCAGTGAGACCACTGGGAATTATTTAGTTTACAACTCCCTAAAAGTTAGTCCAACCTCATGGAGTTTTCTCCCTACATATGGATAGCTTAATAGTCAGCCCTAGACTCAAGGGGCCTCTGTGCAGATTTTGGGATCTTTTTCTCTGCCAAGATCCTAACTCTCTGGAATTCTGCCCCTCAAACTCCAGCCTCTTTCGTCTTCCCCAAATTTTATTTCTATCTCCTCAGCTAGACTGCCATAATCAACTTTCAGGAGGTCCCCTCCCTGTACCCTGCTATGGAAAGTGCCTCCTGGAAGAAGAGTGTCACTCATTTGTTTAGTTTTCTTCACTAATGGATCATAGCCCTGGGCTTCCTTTTGTCTCATTGTCTGAAAAAATATGTGTATATTTTTACAGTTTTCTAGTTGTTTATGGTGAGAGGGAATGATCAGTTCTACTTATTTTATGGCAAAAGTGGAACAGTTTCTGTTTTTAATAGAAGTATTTATTGCAGTCTTGATTTTAAATAAATATGATCTGAGGTTATTTATTTTTGTTGTTTTCTGAGTAATTCTTTTCAGCAGCAGAGCCCTTCCCCCTCTTTTTTTTTTTTTTTCCCCAAATAAAATTCCACACAAGACTCCAATATAGAAAATAGTTAAAACATCATCTGCTCTCATTTAAGTGAGGTTTGGTGCTGGCTTGGTTTCTACCTAACCTTGAAGCAATCTGGTACTCCTGAAAATAAAATTTGAAGACCAGTGAACTATTTACCCCTCTCATTTTACATGTGAGGAAACTAACTTCTAAAAGGGTCAAATGTTTTGTCCTAAAGTAATGAATCTTAAACTACCTTGCTCATGTGAGTTTTTCTGCCATTTGAAATAAGACCTCCTATCTAAACTCAGTCAGTGTTTTATTCTCCTTAGGTCAGCTCAATTTAAAAAAAAAAAGAAAAGAAAAAAAGGTTTCTTCGATTTTGAGCTGTTTTAGCATGAGATTTTCAGAGAACTCCATTTCCCATTAACCTCTGTGTTACACATTGCGCCCACATGGTCAGTAATGTAACTTCTGTTTAAACAGTCTTAGGAGGTTTATTTTAAACCAGTCCAGCATTTTGATTAATTCTGCTTTGTCAATGTGTTAGATTTCTGCGTATCCATTTTATGAGAACTTCAACTGAAGATGGCCACATATAGTTGTTTTATTCCTTCTCTTCAGTTATTGTGGTTATGTTACTTAATCTGGAAACTACTTGGACTGTATTCTAAAGAATGCTGTACTGTGAACTCTAAATAGTAGATCATTGGTTGTGACCTTGAATTGTTGGGGAAGTTTTCATACTGAAGGAAGCAGAGTGTCAACAACTTGTACTGTATCTCTTGGCAAAAATCTGCTTTATGTGCACCTGGGGCCATCTGCAACCAGAATGTAAGAGCTTACGCTTTAATTATTTCATCCTGAAAGCCATCTTGTGTTCATTTACTGCTTTGTTAATGTGCTCTATAGTATAGAAGTGGGGCAATCACCAGAGATGGATGAGAGGTAGCCAGGGAGGATAGATGTAGCATTAGTTCACTCCTTCAGTCTACTGGTTATAGCCAGACTTTAATAATGAAGAATTATGTTGTTGCTTTTTTATTTTACTTTTTCCCCTTCTCACTGAACAAGGAAATCGAAAGGAAACACCAAATAATTTAGTTATGCATTATGTCTTTGTTGTGTAGTCTTAAAGTTAAGATCTTTGAGACATATCTGTAGTGACTATTATGGGCTCAGTGAATATTTGTTCAATGAATAAATTAACCTAACCCAATAAAATCATGTGGATTTTTGCATGCATTAGTAGCCATTTCTTTTCTGACACTGATTAGAAATTTTGATTTTTAAAAAATCTTATATTTTTAACGTAGTGGTTGATGCTTTTTTGTATACCCTTCTTATAGCCTAAATAACTTGAATTGATTAATTTTTTTCCTTTCCCAGGTAAAAACTTCACACCTATTTGTAATACAATTTGTAGCTTTTTGACTGATTATGCCTTAAATTCACAAAAGACAGAGCAATTTAGGAAAGGTTTTCGTGTGTATTATATTGTTTGCTCCCTCAGCTTCTTTATAAGTTAGATAGGAAGGTAAAGTAAGTGATGCAGATAGATTGTCTCAAAGTTGCCCACCTAGTTAAGTTCCAGGGTTAGGACTCCAAGGCTAGTATTCTATTTGCTGATACTAAACTGTCTCTGGATATTATGTTTCAAGAAGTGACATAATTTATTTGCTTCAATTATCTTTTATTAGAATTGACTTGCAGTTTTGATTAAAGAAAATGATAAGGAAGCGACATTATTTAGTACAGATAATATAATTTCAGAGGTTGAGTCTGATCTATCATCTATCTATCTATCTATCTATCTATCTATCTATCTTTCTATCTATCTTTCTATCTATCTATCTATCTATCACCCAGCTGTCATCTTTATATTAAGTTGTGTAATTATAATGCTCTTGTCTAGGGCCTTGTGTCTTAACATCCTTAATTCAACAATTTATTTCTGATACAAGCAGATGGCGAGCAAGTGTTTCCCAGATCTGTTATTACTATGGTGGTAATTTGATGTTTTACAGATAAAACTTTTGACTGATGGGAGACTAGTCTGGAATTCACATGTCTCAGGGGACCCACGTTATTTAAATTTGAAAGTGTACTTGCATTAGAACTCAGGAAGATTGTTGAAAATGACAACTTGGCCTGCATTATAATTAAAATTTGAATTTCTCTTTAGCTATTTCTTTGAGCTACTAAAAGTTAAAAAAAAAAATTACTCTATTTTTGGGATAGAAAATTTGAAGGTTTTCAAAATGGTCTTTTCTACCATCACAGTGATAAGAATTCATTTGTATATAAAGGCAGAAAAGTTGAAAGTTGGAGGTATTAATCTTTGCAGTGAATAAGAACCTTTAAGTCACATAATACATTGAATATAAGTAAGTTCTGAGATTCCTAATCTAATTGCCATGTGACTTTCACAATGGACTCTTGTGTGAGAATAAAATGCTGTGAGATTTTGGCAAAATCAGTTGTAACACAAATTTTATTTTTATTTGTTAGCCTTATTTATTTACAGTTAATTATTTACCTTTCATTTCCATATTCCCCACCTTTTGATTGATGTTCTTTTGTTTATCAATTTAAAAGTCAATTTTGACTGCTTTCTGAAATTGACGCTACCTACATCGGAAGTTTTCTAAATGTATGAAGATGTAGAAGTCTGTTAAAATCTGATATTAAGCTCTTATTTTCCTGAGGCACATTTGAAAAACAAGGGAAACTTTAGTGTTCTTTCTAAGTGGAGTTAATTCAGGTATATATGTCTACTCTAAAAGTTAGTTATTGACAAAATAAGTTGAAATGTTGTGGTATTCGTGAACATCAGAAGCCATGCTTTTTAGAAAAGAGAATTTTGTAGTAAGTTCACTCTCTTTGGTGATTGTAAAGTGGCCTCATCTATGGTAAATACTGATGTTGATTTATCAAGGGGAAAATAGCTAGCCTTTCCAAATACTTTGTGGGAGTGAAAGTTGTATTTTATACTGAAACTTGCTAAGCCCTAGTGAATAAGGGGGGGCTCCGAACTGTCCAGAAATACATGTTTAAAAATATATGAGTGTGGAATTTTAAATATATGAATATTACTACAAAAATTATGATATTACAGTTAGGACTTCTTTATACACTGAAGGTATAATATGTTGCAAGTAATAATAGTCCACTTAAGAAGGCTTTTGAAGCAGAAGTCAGGATTATGAACCATCTGAGAGTTCATCCAAGTCCTGCAAGTTCCAGGAAGGAAGGGAAGGGAGGAAGGAAGAGTTGAGAGGAGGTTGGGGGCGGGTGAGGGGTGGTGTCTAGGTAGGATACCTAGAGTAAGCTTAGCTTTAGGGGACCTAAGAAATGTGCTAGGTGCCTGAAATTTAAGGAAAGTCTAGTTGGGCATTCCTATTAGGAGACTCCAGGGATCTTCACTGAAATTAACTCTCAGGTGAAATTGAGGAGAGCAATTTAGAGCTGTGGATGGACCTGTCTGCTTGGAAGCCAGAGTTAATAGAACTAACTATATGGAGTTGAAAGCTGTTAACATAACCTAAGAGCAGAAGTAGAATGATCTAACAGGAAAAAAAGTAAAAGAGGAAATATCTCCTCAGAAAAACAAAGCAGTAGGGGATCAGAAAGAAATCGTGGTATGTTTTCAACCTGAGATTAACCTGAGAATGGCATTATGAGTGTCTAACTTACCTGTAAATACTTTGTGTACTTCTGACGTCTTTATACTCTAATGAAAGTGTTCATCTGAATTTACTCTGTGTTTACATTCCGTTAGTGATAGTTGTAATAGCTACGTCTAGAAAAGGCAGGGCCAGCCTCATAACTCCTTGGGTAGCTACACTGCAATAGTATCTAGTAGATATGTGCATGGGAACCTGATCATGAGACCTTCTGACTGGGGAGTGTAAGTGTCATCGTAGCATATTAAAAAGCCCCATCAGGTACATGTCAAGGACGTGTGTTTAAAAAAGTAGAGTAAAATCAGCAGAAAATTGCCTTTTAAAAATTATTTTCTTCTTCTTAGGATTCATTAATGATTATATTAGTAAGATGTTATTTTTAGTGACTAAACAATGGTTTTCTTTTTTCAGTAAGAGTCAAGCTTGTTATGGAAAACTTATGAGTAATTATTTTTATGTCTCAATATCAAGACTCATGCATACAATATAAGTCCATGCTTCTCTCTAAAATGAACAAGAAAATTCAATTTCCAGGTTCTGTTAGTTGTTACAAATTATGGTTAGTCAGCTATTATTCTGTACTTTGGGGGGAAAAAGTTTCCTTATTGATTCCAAGTGAAATCATTTAGAAATTAAAGCCTACCATGTGAATGTAGAAACACGATCTTTTAAAGGGTACATTCCTTCAATCTGAAAACTCTGATGAGACAAAAATATAACATTTGTTTGGTCTTTTGATATTCAAATAAAAATTTTCTCTTTTGATGAGAAACCCTGGTTTTAATTTTTATATAAATTTTTTTTACAGAAATAATTTAAAGCAGGGAGAGGCAACTCTTAGTCCCAAACATAGGCCAAATAAATACGTTCTGATTTGTTTGACTTGCGATATTGGTTCTCAGCTATGGCTATTTTTTGAATCACTTGGAGCGCTTCTTAAAATGACCAACGTGGTCTCAATCCCCAGAGATTCCGGTTTATTATGAGTTGGGAGTGGAGCTTGGGAAGAGTTGCGTTCCACAGGTGACTCTAATGTTTACTCAGCGTAGAGAACCACTGCCCTGGAACATTCAGTTGAACTTTTGTTTGTCTTTATACGAAACTGGAAGGGGAAAAAGGAAGAAAAGAGTGACTGTTAGCACTAGCTACCCATCTGTGCTTATTCTAAGCGATCAAGGTCAGGGAGCAGGTGAAGACCTGGATTTTGCATCATGCGCATGAAGGAACATGGCTGAGTGTGCAGACTGGAGGAAATGTTCTTGAATGTCACAGTGTGGTAGCATTTCTTGCCAAGAGTAAAGGGAATGATAGGTTATTTGTGCTTCTCTGGTGTTCTATTTGACTTTGAGTAAAAACTTTACTACCTCCAGCCTTTTTTAGCATTTTAGGAAAAAAAATTATGGTGCCAAGAGTATCAGATAATCTGTCAAAAAAAATATATGAATGGAACAGATCTGAGTGTATGTATCAATTCAAACCAGAGAAGGTTAAAAGCATTCCTTTTTGATTTCCGACTAAGCTATGGAAGTGAAATCACTGATAATTTTGTAAAGACGTTCATTTTAAAAAACAGGAGCCAAAAAAAAAAAAAAGCTATTAGAGGAAGAGGGGAGAGGACACACTTGGGTTCCATTGTGTCTCTTTTAACACTTGTGAGAAGAGTTCAAAATCTTTGAAGAAAGCTCACTTTGTTGTGATCCCATTTCTGCTATACTTTTTGTATAAACCTAATTATACATTTGTAAATTAACAAGTTTATGAATACATATTTATTGAGTGCTGTGTATATGGAATTGTTTAAAGACTATGGAAAGAATAGAGATCTGTCTTGTTAATAGCAGTTCAGGACACTACATGCCTAAATTCACTCTCTCCCCTCCGCCCGCCATAATCTGGAGTAGTATATACTATAACTGGTGTCCTGTTAAGTATTGCTACCCTGTCATCATTAGTTAAACACTCATTTTACCTGACATTTGATGAGGCACACTGCCATGTTTAAGGGAAGGCCACACTAGAAATAATTTCTTCCCACCGATGACAGTACATATTCTGTCAGAGATCTGATGGGTGCATCTCTGTAGAAAAAAAGGAATACATTTTCCCTTCAATCAATTGGGTAAAAATTTTTGATCATTCTAGAACAGAGGTGACTGAAGTAATTTTTATGGAAACATACTCTTTGTTGGTAAAGTATGTTAGGATTTGTGTTCTGTTGTTTGGGTTCCAAGCCACTAGACTCTTAAGTTCCATCTGGACAGGAATTTTGTCTGTTTTGCTCACTATTGTATCCTTAATGAAAATTAAACATTTAAAATTTTGATGAAGTCATTGATTTACTTTTTAACTTTTTCACTCTTGTTATTTTACCATGTAATTATATATGATCCATTTATAGTTTTCTCCACAGGGCTAACTATAGAAACATTTTACAATTTATTAAAGACAGTACAACCGATAATTTGTGAATAATTTATGAATTAATTTTATAGAGAATAACAGTTAAAAAAATGAATGACTTGAATCTTTCTCTTATAATAATCTTTTATAAGAGCTTAAGATTTAAAAATGTTCCAGGGCATATGATCACAGATATGAAACATATCAAAGAATTCCATTCACATTTAAAAATACTTAACTGTGTAAAAAATTTTCTATAGGATGGTTTAAAATTACCTAGTGAGTTTAAGCCTAATTTTGTTTTCAAAAACTCCAATTTCAAGTCATTGTAGGACTGTTCGTATTATATAATGTGATATATACTAGCATCTGGGTATGGTCAGCATCAACCAGAAAAGTTGATATAGAATTTCTTTAAGATAATCTGGTTCAGAAAAATATCCTGGCTCTATTTCATAATAGCCTGTGTAAATAAGTGCTATAAACTTACCAGCTCACAATGTTTGTGAATTATTTCCCCCTCATGAACAGATGCTAATAGAAAAAATAATTACCTTTTTCTTTTATCTGGCATAAATTATTCTCACTTAAAGATGCACAAAAAATTAATGATGTACAGAATCATACAATTTTAGAGATGGAGAAGGACTTAGAAATAATCTAGACTTATTTTTAGCATCTTGATTATAGACTATAATTTTGTCAAAAGCTTAGTGGTATTTTTATGGAGGATTTTTTAAAAAGCTTTTGGTCCCTTAAGGTTTTTACAGTAGTCTTATTTGTTAATTTTTGCCAAGAGGCCCATTGAGAGATCTGAACTACTTGCTCAGTTTTGTAGTTTATATAAGAATGAAAATAGAGATCTTAACATTTTTTATGCCTTTGATTTTTGAAAAGAGGGCCCTAAATAAGGTAATATAACCGGTTCCAACTGATGTTTAAAAATATTTTCATAACACGAGACACTTCCTTTTCATTCAGTAGGATAATGCCTTCTGATAACCTTTTGAGAAAAGTAAAAGTGACTACTTATAAAGAATAGTTTGCCAGAACCCTTCCCCTTCTCAATTCTGATATGATATACCTGAAGTCAGACAGGGTTTGCTTCTTCAACAATTCAGTTACCTTACCACTCTCCCTTTCTCCCATCCTTTGAGAAACATGTTTCAAGGTCTAATTCATGTGTGGGTGTGTGTTTTAAATACACAGTCTACCCTTCTATCTTTTGTGAGCAGTCTTCTTTCTTTGAATGGTCATCCTAAATTTTAGGCGTTTCATTAGAGTATAGAATTTTGCCCTAGATTGTAAATTACTCTAGGGCAGGGTTTTTCAATCTGTGTACTGTGACATTTGAACCAGATAATTCTTTGTCCTGGGGGGCTCTGTTATGCATTGTGGGATGCTTAGAAGTGTTTTGGGCTTCTACCTACTAGAAGCCAGTGGCACCTTCTCCCCCCATGTGTGACAATCAAACATGTCTCCAGATATTGCCAGATGATGTCTGGGGGCCAAAATTCTGGTTGACGACCACACATGTGTCTCTCCTAATTATATATAATATGTTTAAAAAAATGCATTGTTACTGAATTGAAATAGTAACTTTATTTCAAGGCCTTATTATACTCTGCTTAAATGGTAACTTTTATTTTATGAGGTTTTGTGTGTGTGTGTGTGTACTTTTATTTTGTGTGCCAACAAATCCTTAAAAACTTGGAGAGGAAATATGGTGCAATCCAAGTATAGTATAAGTAAGAGTTAGTTTTGTTTATTTACTAGTTTTAAATTCCATGTCTAGTTTTCTATGTGTGGCTGTTACAAAGTTGTGGAAACCAAGTTTCAATTTTTTTCTTCTTTTTTCATAGCTTTGTTGTGAGGACTAAATTTCTTGATTGCTGTAATAGGCTTAGCCCAGCTGAAAGTCAGATGCCTTAGTTGGGTGTACTTTGATGGTCCCATTCCACCCACTTTAAAGTTCGCATTCTCTGGTTTACTTACATAAAGGATTTCTGGGAGCGAAAAACCTTGAAATCCAATCCCCCATTTTGATATATGAACTTTTATAATGCATTATAGAGAGTCCTTATATATTTCTGCATATATTTCTTTATATTTTAAATTGCAAGAAGAGACAATGGATGAGAGAGAGTCAACCTTCCTGTGGGATCCTGTTTCAGTTAAGGTAGTCTGCAGTCACAGACCCAAATGATTAATAGCTTAGTTCAGTAAAGGTTATTTCCTACTCACATAGTAGTCCAGGTTACCTCAGGTTGGCATGGCATTCATTCAGGAATTGAGGCTTCTTTCACCTAATGGAGTCACCATCGCCATTGTGAGCTTCAGCGTTGTCCAGAAGGCAGGAGAGGTAAGCGTGTGGAAGAGTCACCTCTTCTCTCCTAAAAGCAATGATCTGGCTGTGGAATATATAAATTCTGCTCATACTCTATTTGTTCTTTCTTTGGTGAGAATTTGGTTTTATGGTCACACCTACCCCAGTGGAGAACTGAATGAGGTTGGATTTAATGTCTGCAGTGGATGCTTTCCACACAGAAAGAGGATGTTGCCTAGTCTCTTCACAAGAACTATAGCATTGTTCTCTAGCATTCATTCAGGTGTGTTGTAATTCTTACCTTTTGACGAGTTACAGTGAATTCCAATGCTACCAGCATCTAGGTATTAGAGAATTTATTGGTGCCCCTTTGATTAGCACCTCTCTAGGCCCATCAGGGCTGGATCTAGATGACTTGTGATGGAAAGTAGAAGTCAGAAGTAATGCATGGACTCTTGCAATGCTCCTTTTGATTCTGGAGAATACTGGGGAGTTGTGTACCCCTGCCAAACAGTGGGCTTCTGGCAGTCAAGTAGGTAGGGCTTAGAGTTGTTGACCAAGCAACTGGGAGTAGAATCATTGAGAGCCAATGAGCGAGAAATGAGAAAAATAAATATATACTCATCAGCTGCTGAAGTTTGAAAGATCCTGGTTATTTAGATATAAAGAGGCTAGAATAGTGTACATGGCATACGGCTCCCTCCCTTAGTAGGCCAAGTATCCCAGCTAAGTAGAGAGGAGGACAGAAGGTAGAATGACTTAGCAGAGAAGCAGTGCTCCTTGCCAGATAAGGTAAATAGCCCTTCAGGTTTTATAGGTGTGGTCAGGTGGGCAGCAATTATTTGATTATAAGAAAAACAGACCTTTATATTAAATCACTCATTTAATGAATGATATATCCTATTAAGAACCTTTGTATGCTAGGGAACTTATCAAAACCATTTAGCATTTTGGGTACTATATGTACTATTCAGAGGGTACAAAATGTTAACAGTTCTAAGAATGTAAATATCAAAGACTATAGATATTAAATTTCATACCTTCTTCCAAATGCAATCTAACTTCTGAATTTACCCTATTTTTTTCTTTGGAAGTTTGATAATTATCTCTACTTTTAAATGAAAGGGAATTTGTTTTTTAATTTACTCTCTTTTTGGTTTCTGTCACTGAATCCCACTCATAATGAATTTGTAGCAAGCAGCAGGAGGTTAAGTTATATATTATTTAAGGTGAAGTTTGTGTCTTTTAGTGTAGTTACTCAGTATTGACAGTGTATTGTGAGCAATGCATGAATACCTTCTCTAGTTAGTAGGTCTTTGAAGTTTGTTCTTGGCTTCTCCTTTGGTTTACCTTAAAATACATAAAGTACATCTTTTTAAAAAAAAATCTCATGTACTCTTTAAAAAGACTAACTATTTTAATCAGGAAGAAATTCACCAAATTGCAGATGCAGAGTGATTATATTTTAAATACCTTTCATTGGTAGAAATAATATACATACACCATATATAATATATTATATATACAGAGACTTTGGGGAAAATTTAAAAAAGAAGTTCATTCTGAGCTTCTGCCTTCTGTTGCTATGACAGATAACATTTTCAAAATTTGAGGAGAAACAAACTTTTGTTAAGGGAACAATATTCTTGTATTGATATTTTGCATTTGATTGCATATGATGTTATTATACAAATACACAGGTTCCACTGATGTCAGTATTGCACATATCAAGTGGACAGAAATGATGAATTGGATGATCTGCCTGATAGAAATGCAGTGTGAGAAGAGAATTTTCCTCTTTGAATAGAACTCTCTTTACACTTGGCCTGAATTTCTTTAAGATAACAATACGGCCTTTCAGAATTCAGCCTTTCTCTAAAGATATTTTTCATATCAGCATATTACATCTAAAATATCTCATGCTAAATATTGTTAAATTTAAAATGAGATTCATTCATATATTAATATCTGACTTAGGTATATTGAAATTAATTTTATACTTTTAAATGTGAGAATTACAATAGAGCATTCTTTTACAAGGTTGAGTTTTAGACTATCTTACAAGTAAAAGCATCTGAAAAATTTTGGCAGGCTTGGTCTTTTTCAGAGTGAGTATGACTTTCTTTTTGTAAGGCAGATTTTGGTCTGTTTTGTGAACTACTGATTGTAGGGGGAAATAAAGATGCTCTTTATTTCTTTGATTTTCTTTAAACTGAGCAATCAAGTTAGAGCCTACGACAGTGTTTCAAAAGTAATCACCATATGTATGTTTTTATCCTTTTATCTTTATTTTCTCCGTAAACTAACAAACTGATTATAAAATTTATATGAGCTCAAAAACTTAGAACAACCAAAGTTTTTTTTAACTACAGATTGTTTATAAGCTTCAGTAGTTGCTACTCTTCATAAACACAGTATTACAACTCTTTTCATTAAAACTTTAGAAGAAATATATATTCCCTGTGACAGAACTAGAACTTAAACTCTGCAACCTTAGGGCATGACACAACAAGTCGTAGCAATATGATTTTATAAAAATAATAAACTTTTTATCTTTAGAAAATTAATTAGGGAACAAAAAGGCAAGACTGGGAGAAAACATTTACAAAACATATATCAGACAAAGGACTTGTGTCCAGAATATATAAAGTACTCTATCATTTTAATCGTAAGAAGACAAACGATCCAATTAAAAAAATAGTAGACAGCTGTTAAGATACTTCACAAAATATATGAATGATCGATTAGCACATAAAAGGATGACCAGAATAATTTGTTATCAGAGAAATGCAAAGTTAAATCACATTTTTTCCTAGAATGGGGAGCATGTGAAGCAACTGGCACTTTTATACATTGCTGTACATATGAATGTGATATAAAATGATATAACTACATTGGTAGACAGTTTGTCAATTTCTTAAAAGGTTAAATATACGTGTATCCTATAAGCCAGCTGTTCCATTCCTAGTTATTTACACAAGAGAAATGAAAACTTGCCCACACAAAGATTTGCACACGAATGTTTATAGTGGTTTCATTTGTAATAGTCAAATTTATTTGCAAACCTATTGAAACAACCCGAAGGTCAACAAAGGCTAATGGATAAACAAAGAGCCTCATACCTGTCCAGCGGACTACTATTCAGCAGTAAAAAGAAACACACAGCCGATACGTGCAACATTTTGGATGAGTCTTAAAATAATTGCACTTGAAGAAGCCAGATAAAGAATACATATTATGTAATTCTATTTGTATACAGTTTTAGAAAGCCCAAATGAATCTGTGATGACATAAAGTAACAGAGTAATGACATAAAGTAGATCAGTGTTAGCCTGAGATTATAAGTGTTGCAAGAAAGATTTGGGGCTGGTAGAAATGTTTATTATCTTGATTGTAGTAATGGTTTCATGACTGTATATGGGTTAGAACTCATCAATTTGTACATTTTTAAATATGCGTAGATTATTATATATCAATCAAATCTCAATCAAATTGAAAAAGGATAACTTAATTTTAAATCAAATATTTTATTCTTTAGCATATTCAATTTTCTAAGTTCAGCTTTATTATACAAAAGAGCTACATTTTTATTTGCTTCATATATCTTTGATTATGGCCTCGAGTGATTTGCCTGTATATTTACTTGTAGGTGTCCATACAGTTCTGCATATTTAGGTTTGAGGATTATGTAAAAGTAATGTAATTTCAATTGATCTCACTTCCCTCAACTATAAAATCCTATAAATTAGGATTGCGTCAGATCACCAAAGATTCTTCTATCACTGAAATTCTGTAATTGTGATTGTGAATAAATTCATCTTTTGGGACTCAGAATCAACTCATAAAAGAACACCACAGAGATTAGGAACATCTAATTGTAGAGATCATGTTAATTTTTTCAGATAATATTTTAAATAATTTTAGACAAATGTGGTAATGCGGAGATGGATGTCTGGAAAACAGCCACCCAAAGATGAAAACCCAGTCCGTCTGGATTAGCTAGTATTTATAATCAGGAGTATAAATGAAATGTAAGAAAAATGATTTTTATTATATAAAAATGAATTTATATCGTTTACTGTGTATTTGGTATGATTTAGAAGAGCAATCTTGTGCTTTGCTCAAGGAAATTTTAAAGTTAACCCAACCAATTTTATTAATATATTTTTAATGTAACTGCACATGCCAATGTGTAGTGTTCCAGGTAAGTTTTAATTAGAAATCATGTGATGATACAAGTATTCGATAACCTGAGGGATGGGGAAAGAATGTGTGTCCACTTGGCTAAACAGAATGTGAAGCTCGGGTGTGGAGAATCAAGATAAACAACTTTTTCTTTTTTATTTTTTTAATGTTTAGAATGTGGAGCATGGATGTAGAGAATCAAGAAAAAGCGTCTTTTTTAATGTAAGGAAAAATGCTTTTTATGAAGTTTAATGCTCTTAGAATACTCCTATAAGTTTTACTCTAACATTCTTGTTACATAAAGAACATCCTGTTTAATACAATAAATTTCATAGACAGACTTTCCCAGGTGACAGAAATGAAACACCTACAGAAGTTGTTTGTATCAGGGCTGCAGTGATATAATAGCCCTCTTTGAGTGGAGCCTGAAGCAGGAAGATAGCTTTACTGACCAAACGTTGTGGTTTCACTCTTTAGGCCATGCTTGGACAAACAAGGAGGTCAGTGTGAACAGTCTATTTACGGATTGGTCTCAGAAGAAATTCTCAGAAGTTATTTTTAAAAAGCCAAAGAAAATAGAGCTCCTGTTTTTGGTGAATATGTCACAGCTGAGTCTCTCTGTTTGAAGAGCTTCATTTAATATTTTTTGCCTTTTGGAGTGTAAGCTCTAGACTATATCCTAGACACTGTAGTATTGATTAAATGTTAATATATAGAGGCTCTGTGTATTCTTTGCACTAAATAGTTTCCTTTCTCACACTGCTCTGCCACAAATCTTTTTCATAGGGTGAGGAAATATTTTAAGGATGGCCAAGCCAGTTTTTAAAGGATGGTGTGAAAACATCAGTTGAAATTTATTATTATTTTTATTACTACTACTACTACCACTACTACTATGATTATTATTATTTATTTGTTGCTAGTAAGTCTCACATTGGTGGAACCTTCTAGTATTCTGGAAATGTAAGCAGGTTTTGAGCCCATTGAAAATAGACCAGATTTTGATATAGAAAAAAAATCAAGAAAACAACATATTGAAATGATAATTGTTCAATCATTAGTGAATGAAGGGAGCCCAAAAGGCCTCCTTCTTCTTAAGAAATTACAGAACAAGCCATGTGTGTATGTAAAGTGAAATAAATTTTTTTTCTTAATAAGTTCAGTAAAGTACAGTTAGATATAGCAGATTTATAACACTCTACTGCTGGAATTATTATAATTAATTTTTAAATGAGAGTTTTATCTAACAAATCCCAGAGAAGAAAATCCTGTTTTGAAGCATGTCTTTTCTTATTTGCTTTTTTGGAAAATTATTTCTGTATTTGATTTCTTATTTCTGATGCATAGTTTACTGAATTAGAGCTGACATGTTACCATTGGTATGTACTGTATTAAATGGTTATTACGTGTCTTGTAATTTTTGTGTTACAGTGTTTAAGTGACAGAGGGTATAGTCTGAACATTGTGGCTGGTATGGGCACTAGGGCTTCCTCCATTGCTTCTTAAGGGTCTGTGTAGCAAGGTGAAAGTGGTAATGACAATGTGAGAGCGGGTCCATGGTCACATGTCCCTTCTCAGACGTGTCTTTATCTCATTTCTCTGAGCACATCCTTTAGTTAGGCTTCTTTTGTGCTGTACCTAGTGCCTAGCCCCGTGCTAGTGCTCTTTTCCAAATGTCGTGTTTCAGTATTTAAATCCAGCTGTCATTGGACATATGTCAGAGCATCAATTTCCTCATTTGTGAAATAGAGATAACATATATCTGAAGTTAAATGGTCAGATCCAAAATGAGCTGGTATTTAGAAAAAGCCTTTTCTAAGTAAAAACATTATTCAGATGTTATTTATCTTAACTGATTGTTTAGTCAGTAAATTGAATTGAACTCATAACCTTTTTGCATCTGGTAGTATTCTAGAAAGCCAGTAACTATTCCATTTAAGTTTCTCTGAGACTGTAGTTAGAGAAAAACTGTATATTTTAATATGTTTCATTGAGAATCATTTTTGTAATTTTTTTTTTTTTTTTTTTGCACAGATTGAGATGAGGGAATGAGACTGACACATGCTTTAAGATATCTGATTTCCTGGTAATCAGGAAATTTTTTAATTTCCAGGTGCCAGTAATCTGATCAATTCGTCCAACAAAATGGTAAAATTTGATATCAAAACCACTTACCCTCTTGTTTTTCCTTTAGAATGTAAAAAGATATATTTTACTTCTGGTTTACTTGACTAATTATCTAAATACTCAGCAATCAGTATGGACGGCATAGGAACTAAGATTTTAGGACTGGAACAGCATGCTGGGGACACCCTGCCCTACTAGTGACGATATCTTTAGTTGTGGAATTGTGAGGCATTTAGGGCAAGCGGCCCATGCAGGGCTTCTGGCTGAGGGTACTGGGCAGCTTCTGTGGGAAAGTGGCACTTGGGCTCCCTGTTAAATATCAGCTGTTGGCCAAGTAGCACAGAAACCTGTATGTAGCTATTGAATATCAGCCTCAAGTTCACCTGAGTGTGTATATCTAAAACTGGATTCATTATACCTCATTTTAAATTTAATTTTACAGAAACTTGTTCTTCTCTCCCCGACTTCTTTAATTAGCTGTGGGAGATAGTTGTACGTATAACTTAATATAACATTAACTGCCTTTTAGGAAGGTATATGTAAACTGTTAGTTTTCCCAGAGCTTATATTGCTATTTATTAAAGCTATTAAAGAAACCTTATTTTGAACCTCTTCGTAAGATGTTGATTTTAATTTATCTTAGTTATAATGTTGAATTTTTATTTATTAGGTTTGTTATAAAAGCAGTATTAAGAAAGCATAGAATCCTAGATACTGTATAGTTTTCGAAGGGCTAATTTACATATAATTATAGAGTTGGGGAAAGAACCAGAATGGTCCAGTTCACATATGGTCAGTCACCCAGCTGGTAAATGTCGAGCTAGAATATCTAATGTGTTTCCTATTTTTTCTACTGTACTTTACTTGTGTTAAGAAGCAATGACACTCTTTAGTCTGTCTTCCTGAGATCACTTTGGCAACAATTATGATACATGGCCTTCAAGATATGTAGCATGGAAGTTACTGTTTTCATTTGAAATTTGGGGTAACTGAGGTCTAGGATTTCTTGGTTCCTGATCTAAGTTCACTGTTCACACTGCGGGAGTCAAAACTTGTCACTTTTCCTGCATAGTCAGCCAAAGATATCCTCTGTATTCTCTTAGTTGCTTAAGATAACAGTGGGGCCGATGTATGGACTTCTTCTCAAATATGAATGATGTGAAATATATCACCAGTGAGAGAAAACTTGATACTGGCATTTTTACTAAGGCATAATCCTTTTTTGCTTTTGTTTTTTAATTGAATGAAAAAAAAAGTACCCAGGGAAGCAAGCTCACTCAGGAAGAGTTACTCCTCAAACTGATAGGGTAAATAGAACTAATTGAATCCTTTCCCCGGTCCACCCATACCTAAGTCTTACCCAGTAGACCCAGACCAAATGATACCTCTTTCATGTGGCCTTCTCTGGAGAAAGTAATATATAACAACAATATAACAACATGGTCAGTCTGACTCTAGAACAACAAAATGAAATAAACTTCTAGAAAATCTGAATCCAGAAGTTTTAAGGGGAACCTTTTTGGGGGGGGTGTATAGCCTGGATTATCTTGAAAATTGTCACCATCTGGTCTGAATCTTTCAATACACTGAGGAAAATCTGGTTTTATTATAAAATATAGCATATACACAAAAGTGTATAAAACAATTATACAGTATATATAATTATGAATAATTATAAAATAAACATCCAGGTAACCACCTTCCACTTGAAGAAATAGAATATTGGGGGAAAAAAAAAGAAATAGAATATTGTCATCACCTTAGAAGTCATTCTGATTTTTGGAGGTAACCAACATCCCTGACTTTAATGGTAAGCACTTTGTTCTTTTTCAAATAAAATTAGTTTCCAATTTTTATATGTATCCCTAAATAGTTCGCTTTGCTCTTTACTTTCGCCTATTTGTAAGTACATGTTCAAGTTCTTTATTTTTTCAGTCCATGGACTGTCTGTTTGTCTTAGCAATTTGTAGAATTTCTGCATAGAATTTGACTGGAAACCCTTTGTTGCTTATATGGGTTACAGTATCTTGTCTCACTCTATATCAGGTCTTTTCACTTTGTTATATTTTTTGTTGAAGAACAGTTTATTATTTTTAATTTAGTCAAGTTCATTTATTATTTTCTTTCTAGTTAATGCTTTTAGTATTTGTTTAAGAAATCTTTTCCTCCCTCCAAATCATAAATCCATTCTCTTATATTTTAAAAGCTTTATAGTTTTGTCTTTTACATTAAGGCCTGAAAATTTACTGAAGTTTTTTGTTTTTAGTTTTTAGTCCCCCCTGCCCCCGAAAGTATGAGGGGATTTTTTTTTTTTAATATGGATATCTAATCGTCTCAACATTGTTATTGAAAAGACCGTCCTTTCTGTACCTTCATGAAGTGCTACTTTTGTCCTAAGCCAACTCTTCGTGTTTCTAGGTTCTCTAGTCTATCCCAGTGTTTTTGTTTTTGTTTTTGTGTTGCTCAAACAGTACTGTGCTGTTTTAATTGCTCTTTATTATAATAACTCTCTATCTGATAGAGATCTCACTTTATTCTTCTTCAAGATTGCCTTGTTTATTCTTGGCCTTTTTCATTTAAGTTTTAGAATCAGCTGGTCAATTTCCACAAAGACCGTTTTGCAATTTTAGATTACGTTGAATCCATAGAACAATATAAATGGTTTATCTCTTCATTTATATGTCTTCTTAAGTGTCTCAATAAAATTTTATAATTTTATCTTTAGATGTTTATATATGTCTTCTATTAGATATATTCCTTTTTAGCAAGGTTTCTGGTATACAACATTAAAATAAAAATTAGTTATATCTATAGCAGCAACAAACAGGATAAAATTTAACAAGATGCAATTGGCAAAAACATTTATTCTAAATATATTTCAACTTAAACTTTAAATTTACCACCTTATTATATGCTTCCCACTCTAAAAGTTTATGCTCTTTGATTCTACAGAGTGCCCCACTTACCTATCAGTTGTTTGTATAGTTGTTATCAGTTATTCAGAAATATTCTAAATGAGAAGTAACATATTTAATTTTATAGTGTTAGTGGCATTACTGTATTCTCTTGTATATAATCATTTAATTCTTTTGATAATCTTATGAGTACAGCATCATGGTTTCTGTCTTATAGCAGATGAAACAAATGTAGAGATGTTAATTAGTTTGCTCATTATCACAGGGCTAGAAAGTTACAAGTACCTTGATCTCTGAACCAGGTTGTGTCTAAAACCAGTGTCCATGATGTTTTCACTTTTAACATATTGTCACATATCAAGAGCTCCTGAGGGCAGCACAGTATTTCTAAATGGGATGGTAATTGATTATGATAACGAGAAAGCTGAAGCATCATAAAACTAATTAATATTCATTTTATTTTAAGAAAGAAGACAATACCATTTGGAAATATTTCCATGTAAAACATTAAAATCAAATGCTTAACTCTACAGAGCTTTATGAATCAAATTAATTCAAATAATTTTTTTCCATAGAAGGGAGGATATATATTATAATTCATGAAGATAGTACTCATTAATGCTGTCTATCTGTTAACATAGAGAAATATTTTATAGTTAAGAACCCTACTTTTTATATAAAGCTCAATTCTTTAGGATAGAAAAATGTGAAACTTTAGCTTATATTTATATATCTTTTCTCCTTCTGTCAGTGACTGCCACCTTGCCAAATCTGTGGGAGTTTTATGATCTGTTATCCTCGGAGATCTGTGGATTCATTTAACATTTTGCTGTGATTTTATTGGTTTTGGAATCAAGAACTAAAAACTGAATATAGTTCACTATTCATATAACAAGATTTAAGGATGCTTAGTTTTTAAAAGTTCCATTGGTCCCCATTAGATTTATTTCTGTTTGACTAATGAATAGATGGAGGGGAAAAAACCAAACATTGCATATGGTTTCTAGAAGTTGTTTTAATAATAATAATAATAATAATAAAAGACTGGTCAATGAAAGCTTTCAGAAGATGATTTTATGAAAAACTTTCATTCTTTTAAATCAAGAGCAGTTTTCCCCAAAACCTAAATGTCAGTCATACCACTTTCCTAGTTCTCTGTTCTCCATTTTTGTGTTTTGTTTTTGTTTTTTTTCTGTTTTGTTTTGTTTTGTTTTTTAGATCTTTCTTAGCTGTGTGCCTGAGACCTGTCAATAAAATGATAGCTGGAAAAACTCCTTATTGTCTACCATGAATGCTACAATGGAATAAAAGAAAAATAAGTTAATGCTGTTGTGATTTTCTACAATATACTCACAGCTCTCTTAATAAGACTATGGTGTAAGCTGTGTCTTTTAAACTGAGGCTTACAGCCCATGGATTGGTTATGAAATAGATCTAAAACTTTGCAATCAGCATTTTATTTAATTAATGGAATAGAATAGTAAGGAAATTTTATTTTAAAAGTGAATGTAAATTTAAGGGAATTTTAAATGGGAGAAGTAAAATAGAAAAATTAGCATATCACATAATTTTGTGAAAAATATCAGTTCCATAGACACACTGATATATCAAATAGTATATGTCAAGATTTAGTTCAAGAAACAGAAACAACATGTGTTATAAACAGGAAGATATTTAATACAAGGGAATTAGGTGCTTATACAGTTGATTTAAGATATAAAGGATGGATTCTTGGCTGCTCCTATTAGAATGATTTACACAGAGAATAAAACTCATCCACTTAAGAGCTGTTTACAGCTGAGGCTGTTGCTGGAGCTGAGTTTATGAACATACTCTATAGCTGCAATTCAGTAATCAGGAAGCCAGAATTAAACTGCTGCTGCTGTGGTGCCTCTTGACGCCCAGAAAATTGGAAGGTGCCACTGTTAGCACCTCTGTACAAAACCTCACATTTCCTTGTTTTTGTTTGTAGTTCAAAACAGCCCACAGGGCGCAGGAAAATGGCCTGTGTCTCAATTTTGTTTTCATCATCTTAGATGAGTTGCTTCCATTTACAGAATTAGTTCTCATCCAGAATTCTGAGTACAAGAGGAATGTTCTTAGTTTATCGACCTGTCCAGCTCTCTAGATGAAAGTAGAAGGGCAGATGAGATCAGTGCAGAAGAGCCAACTCGGTTCACCCCTTTTATTTCTTAACACTCACACACACTTTTGTACTTATGCTTGGGTTTCCAAACAACACTAGTGGCAAAGACATGCGTCTGTCACTCCTGTACAGGAAATGAGCTTACTTCTCCCCAAAGCGGATTAGAACAAAGTCTCTGTACCCAGTAAATGGACTGTCTCAACCAGTAGAGACGCGCACTGAAGTATTTATGTGTTATCTGGGATTCACTTTAAAATATTCTGGGGGGAAAAAAGTAGGAGGGAGAGACGAGGCAAGATTAGCAAAAATGATAATTATTGAGACTGGATTATGGGTACATACTGGTCCATTATTTTTGTATATGTTTGAAAATTTCCATAAGTAGAAATTTTAAGACTATATGTCTTTGCTTATCCTTCTTTAACTTAAAAATTGGCTCTTACTTTTGGGAAGAGTAACAGACAGCAGCAGTGAAACAAAGAGACAGAAGCACAGTGATAAAGGCCTATACAAAGGAGACTATTTTTTTGCCTCATTTTCTAAAAATTTTTCATTAGTGATTGCATTCATAAATATAAAGCATTGTCACTCTTATCTTCTTTTAAAATGAAAATTCCACCTGGGTTATTATAATAATAACACCTGTATATGCTGTGACCAAAAAGTGATTTTCTGTCTGTCTGATTGGATTAAAATGAAAGGAGTTAATGGAAGAAGTGTGACGTATTGCATCTGAGAAGTCTCAAGGCTAGAGCTTCTGACTCTAAATATCGGGTTTGCACTGTTGTAATACACTTAATGTTATCATTCATTAGCAGCTTTGAATGTGTTCTCTACATGCATTTTCTTTCCTCACCTCTTTTTGAGAATAGGAATCTGAAAGAATGGGTATGTATGTGTGTGCGTGTGTGTGCGCGCGCGTGTGTATTTTAACACCACATTTACATGAAAAGTGGATCTTGAGACTTCCAGTTTCAGCTCTGACATTTAAAGTTCTTGGAAATTGTCACTCTCATTCTTACAACAGGAAAAAAGCTGGATAAAATTTTTAAAAACTGCTGTCTCCCATCATAGAACTGAGATTGCAGGGTAAACCATCACCCTGAATCTGGAGATGGGTGTATCTGGAGGCGTTAGCCAAGATCTGCTTACCTGTAACAGAAGCTGCCGAAGCGGGTAACACTTAATAGTAATTTTGATAAAACGCACAGGTGTGAAGTAGAAACACCTGGGGGCTGCAGTCTTAGGGCGGATCCCAGTCCTCACATGCTCAAGCACTTACGTATGGGTTCTCACAATGAAGATCTGAGAATGATCGCTTCATGGCTCTCACAGGAGAAGAGGATGAGTAATTACCATAAAATACACCTACAGCCTTCTCCATCAAAAGCCGACTCTTTAGAGTGAAAGACTATCAGATCCTTCTCCTAGAGCGAGGGGTAGGGCATTCCTCCCTAGCCCCCTTGTAGCCTTCCTGTCTCACTTAAGGAAGTAGGAGAAAGCTATTAAAGAGGAAACACTTGTAAAAGTCACCAGCCAGAGACATAGGCTTGCTAAAATTCTGAACTTGAGTTAAAAGATTATAGAAAGCTGCCTCTCACCCACAAATTTGCCACGACACTAATGGGTCTCTGGTATAATAAGTGGATTACAGCTGAAGGAACTGTAAGACACAGACTCATTCTAAGGTGGAATATGTAGGGAAGCCTCAAGTCAAGAGAGGAGACAAAGACAAGGACACTAGAGGAATTCGATGTCTCTGGCATCTATAGCTTTAGCAGACATCAAGCTCAACGCAATCAGTGGCCAGATGAACATAAATCCTCACTCTGAAGGCCTCTTACACAGTTCCTGTTTTCCAGTACAACATGCCCGCTTTCAACAAAAAATGACAAGACATGCCAAAAGACAATAAAGAGTCTGAAGAGACAAATCATCAGAACCAGATTCAGATATGACACAGGTATTAGAATTATCGGACAGCCAGTTTAACTATGATTGATATGTAAAGGGCTCTAATCAAAGAAGTAGATAACATGGAAGAATAGATGGGTTATATAAGAATGAAAACGGAAACTCTAAGAAAGAATCAAAAGAAAATGCTGGAAATCAAAAACACTATAACAGAAATGAAGAAAGCCTTCAGTGGGTTCATCAGTAGACTTGATATGGTTAAGGAAAGAATCAGTGAGTTTGAAGATAAGTCAATAGAAGCTTCCCAAATTGAAATGAAAAGAAAAATAAGGGAGCATTCAAGAATGGTGGGATAATTTACACACACACACACACACACACACACACACACACACACAAATATGTGTATATATATGTGTGTGTGTATGTATATAAATGAGTGACATCTATTTATACTTTCAGTTTAACAAGGGTGTTTTAAATGCCTGCTGAATGTCATATTTTATGGAAGGTAATACAGGCCAAATAAGACTTAATAACCTCCCTCTTCCCCAATCAAGATGTTAAATCTAGTAAAAGAAAGTACAAAAAGTATTGATAACAATAACACAAATTTTAAAGTTATCACAAGGGAGGTACCAAAAAAGCGTTATAGGGGACTTAGAATAGGAAAAGATAGCACTGGCTGGCTGGGTGCATCAGGAACAGCTTCGGGAATGATGATAAGCAGTTCTTTTACTTAAGTAGTCGGCTTCCTTTTATGTTTCCCATAGGAGTTGACCCAAAACTTGACCTTCACCATTTTCCTCACGTCTGTTTAAATGTTCATCTGCCCCTCACTCAGGTTATCTTACCTTCTATTTCCCTGTGAGAACAGTCGTACTAGAGAACTCAGGCCATCTCCGTTTCTGCCGTTTTCCTCATGCCACATCTGATTCTCACGAGGCACTTTTCATTCTCGGCAGAAGTTGTTCAGCATGCCCTCTCCTCTCTGTTTCTGCAGTTGTCTCCTCGTTCCTGGCCTGCGTGGCATGATTATTTTGAGGATCCTTTCACTCTTCCCCCAGTACCATCTTTTCAGCATCCTATACATTTTCCATGAAACAGTTACTCCTATCTCGTCCATGCTTAGACTCTTCTATGCTTCTCGCATTGCTGGCAGAATAAAATCTGCCTCTTTTAGCCTGTCTTTCAAGGACCTGCACATTCTGCCCCAAACTATATTTTCTGTTTTCTGGGAGGAGATACCTCCGGAAATATTTTCCAAACTTATTTAACAGAAATATCCATTTAAACGTCTCTTGGGTCTCTAATGTCTTACAGAGTACAGTTTGGGAAATGCTGGGATTGAATGAAGAATGTGAACTTATGAAAATGGGAACAGGAGGGAGAGCATGACTAAA
Source organism: Pteropus medius (assembly GCF_902729225.1). Lineage (NCBI taxonomy): Eukaryota > Metazoa > Chordata > Mammalia > Chiroptera > Pteropodidae > Pteropus > Pteropus medius. Next base: position 13,277,302 of record NW_024347791.1, on the reverse strand, counting down.
GTCATCTTGGTGGTAACGAGCAAGAGAATAGGCCAGCTGCATATGAGATCATGACATGCATCAGTACATGATTCTCAAAGTGCTGATTTCTTCTCCAAGATTTTTAGGAGTGATCCTCTGTGTCTATTTATAATCTGCAAAGACTCTGTCATGCAGAAAAATAGGAGGAAAAAACTTTCCGCTCTTAATCTCAGGAGAAAAAAGATTTTAACCATGTTTTTGGAAACATGTATTGGCAGAATTTAAAGCCTTCTAGAGAGCACAGTTTTATTTCACTCGTAGTTATATTTCATTTTAACAATATGAATGTAGGATTATTTGGCAGAGTTGGGAAGAAAAATGCGTTTTCATTTCTTATGAATATTTGTTCCACTTTTTACAGCCTCTCTAAAGTATTATTTACATTTATCCAATTTTCATCCTAAAATCTGAATGTGTATTTGATAATGTTTCTGTCACTAAAGCTGTGGTTCATTGAGTATTCTCTTATTGAAATTTCTTGTGACTGGAATGGTCTTGCTTTACTGGAATAGGGATAATTGAGTATTTATTATCCTGTCCTTAAGGACTACTAAATCACTCTGAAATGAAGTATGACGTATCAAAAATATTAATTATAGTTATTATATATTATGTTTTAGTGAGACTTCCAGGACCTGGGCCGCGGGGCCAGTTTCGGAGACTGGATGTTGCAAATGGAAATTGCAACTCTTTACATAGGACCTCTATGTAGTTAGAGGTCAAAATGCATGGCAGGTCACATGGTACATGCTTAGGAACAGAAGACAATAAGCAGGCATCACTCAATCCATCTGGGTCTGGCTCCATTTTGTTCCATGCCTGGGTGTGGCAGAGCCTGTGAGTAAGTAGCAGGTGTTACCCAGGCTGTCAGCGAAGGCAGGTACCTAGGCCCACTCTTACTGCCCCCATGGAGTTCCCAGTCTCGTTGTGCATGAAATATGCCTATGCCTGAACATTTAACTTTATAATTATACCATAATTATTGACTTTCAAAAGATGCCAAATTAGGAGCGGAGAAGGAGAGGAAAGTGTTTGGGGAACCCATGATACAAATGCATCATGACAGTGAAATTGATCTCTTTCTGAAATTTGGCTTAAAACCCTGAAATTCCTATTCATGCTACTTACTGCTTTTTGAAAGTGATATACTTTATTTGGAGAGTCAGAGGGCATGTCTCTTTAGTTAGAGAACTTTTTGTATCAGATGAATTTAAGAATGCTCTCTTATGCTCCTGTTTTTGTGTTGAGGTATCTTCACCATTTTTAGTTTCATCAAATGAAAATATCAAATTTTGGTAAAGCCATGCTTTATTTATGATTTCTTGATAAATAAACTAGACACCGTGATTCAAGTTTTAGATATTGGCAATGTGTCAGTTTTCTTTATTACATAATCTCTAAATATCTCTGCCTGTATAACTTACCTGTACTTCACAAGTATGAAATAATGGGAACCACATGATGTCTTGATATAAAGTAAAACTTATTGATGTTAGTCAGTAGATTGTCTCGTTATTCATGATCAAGACAAAGAGAAAGATATCAAACTGCCAAAATAGAATGCTTCTAAAAGCATTATTCACATGTAGAAATAAATTTCAAACAGTCCTAGACTTTTAGCTGATAACTCTAATTTTGGAATTATTATATTCCTACTACGTATAAATATATTTTTGCTGAAAAATGTTCTGTTAAGACAGATTTTAGATGTTCTGTCTGCTATACAATTTCACAAACTTAGAACCATATTTTAAAAATGCTTTTCCTTCCTAGCTAGAGACATAGGAATTTTGCTACTGTGCAGTCACAGTAATATGTATAAAAAAATAAGACTGCTAAATTAAATCTTTTCTTTTTTACTTTTAAAAACTATATCATTATATTCGTTCGTGATAGTTCCATCACTTGAGGGAATGAGATTCAAATTAAATTCTAGAAAGACTTAAATTCCCCTCAAGTTCTCTTTCACTGGAGGTAAATATATGCTGTGAGGTAATTAGTGGTGCCTCATTAGGATAAGACAGGCAGAGTGGTAAGACTCAACTTCTGCCTTGAATAATTGTGCTGAGAAAAAACAGGCATGCACTACTAAATAAATACCCTTGTTCCTGCTCTCTATGAAATTAAAATACTGTGGACAGTAATACACAGCATACAGCACAAATGAATGAAAAACTTACAAATGATATATTCCTCTAAACTGTTAAAACATCATTTCTAAACATGGACTTAACTTTCTACCTACCACAAACTGCCCCAAGCCATTTGTTTTCTACTCCTAATTCTACTTTTTGTCTTAATAATTCTCCCCAGTTCTGTCCTTAAATACCTAAGACTCCTATTCACTAATTTTTTTAGCTTTTGAAGTAATTCACAGGTAAGATGTAGTGAATCATTCTTTAGCTTGGACAAGATTTAAATTCCACTTTTCTCAGAAAAAAAATAACACATTGGAGGCTTTCAGTGTGTTTCAAAATTTGACTGGAAAGAGAAACACCAAGGGAAGCCTTGGGCTAATTGAGGGGGAAATTAAGCAGTTACTGGTTTTTTTTAGTTGTTTGTAGTTAATTTCCGGTCACTGTCCCCCAGTGGCTGTTCTAAACTGCTTCCTCTCTCCTTAAATCATGAAAGCCACACTTTATCCATCAGTCTCACCTCCTGAAAAGATTGAGGCCACCTGAAGTGACTTTTCTCCACTTCCTTCTCTTCGATCTTAGCTGTTGTTCATCAACATGCATGTTCTTTTTTTCTTTCTGTCTCCTCTAAGGTATGTAAGTAAATGAAGTTTAAAAGAAAAAAATGTGAGCAGTATCGTTTAAAAGATCTGTTTTTTTGTTTTTAATTCAAAAGGTTTTAATGCTAAAAGAAAAAGAAATATGAAAATGGCTTAAAACCTATAAAGGGCTGTACAATAAATAAGTTACTAACAATCTTTTATTGTTTGAGCTTGATATAGTTTAATTTCTTGTTAGTGGAACAGGCTGATAAGAACAGAAATAGGTCCTAAAAGTAAAATTAGAAAGGTTTGAGACTTTATTTTGTCCTTATAAAATTGAGTAAGATAACTAACTCCTTCAAGCATATAAAATATTTTTTATTGACACATACTATGTCTCTTTAAAAATCAAATGAAGAAAATGGTCTTGAATTGCAGCAATAGAGAATAATTCAATTTCCATTATTTTTAAGGGGTTATTAAATACTGCAACAGGTTACTAAAAGAAGTTGTGGAATTCTCAGAATTGAGTAACATTACAATTGGGTATCGTTTCTGTTAAATATTTCAGATATTTTTTTCTAAAAGCCGATCACTTGCTCACCTTTTTGCATTGCCTATAACCCTCTGTACTCTTTTATTTTTATGACAGCAGATTTTGGAGCATCGTATAAAGCACTTTTTTTTTCTCTTCCACTCTATTTAAATTTTTCCTTAATATGCACATTTTCTAAGAAGATACTTTTTTAGAAAAAAAGATGGAGGCCTGCATGGGTCGTAATTGGATGGAGTCTTTAGGATTCTCTGCCGCGCATTCCAGATTATGGGGACATCAGCTGTGTTTGTTTGCTACTGACTTCTCACCTCCCTATTTTTCATACGTTTGAAATGGGTTGTTTATAAATAATCCATCATCTTGGTTTAAATTAGACCAGAAATAAAAGCCCACAGATCCTCAAATAAAATCCAAACGTTCGGGTCTTTTTGACCCTGCAATTCCAAAATTATTTCCGAATATTTATAACCAACTCAGTTGAACAAGTCTTCTTTCCTTTTTCCTACTCAGAGAGAAAAATGACCTCCAGCCATCCATAACCACTCAGCCAAATGGATTGGGATGTTTGTAACTGAAAGCTTTTTGTATATCTTGGTTTTGGTGCTGGCCTCTCCTCGATTTGTTGATTTCAACAATGGAGGAATTCAGGAGAGTGGGGAAGGACTGTTTTGAGCCCCCCAGGTTCTGTGTAATGCACACCAGTGTTGGCAGCAGATGGGAGTTATTTCACATTTACCTCCACTGGTGATATAGTCGTTACAGCCCCAAATTAAAGTCAATGTGTTATCTCGTATTATTTTTTAATGGCATTTTACCTCTGTAGTGTAAATGAATAACATATCAGTAGGGATTATTGAGTTTTTCCGAACAAATTTTTTAAAGTACATGTTTTAGTTATTTTGTACCATGTCAGTTATAGAGTGCCATCAATATAGTTTCAGTCTGCAATGACATAATCTTTAACTATCATTTTCAACTCACTGTAAACCTTTCCTTTTTAAAAATCCACATCTTGAGCCATAATTGCCCTAGTTCTCTCGGATCTTTTTGTCTCTGTTTTGAATGAGCTCATTGTTTATTCACAGTAAGAAATGTTTCTGATACTGCTTTGTTGTAAATATAGTTGAGCACCCAAGCTGACATTCCTGCTCAGCCCCAAAAGGCTATTCTTAGTACACATTCTCTCAGGCTCTACCTTTGCTGAAACCAAGGAAGGAGATTTTGAAGAATTTCCCCAACCTCACTAGGTTATTTTAGATGTCTTCGGTTTTCCTTTTGGATAACTTTTGCTAGGTGTGGAGATTGATTCATTGAGGACCACTTTATCTTTTTACATTGTGGTATGAGGCATAGTAAATAAAGGGGACACATTGTCAAGGCAGCTTTATTCTTTTAGGCTTTGGCAGTTGGAAGTAATCCATACAGAAGGTGTTTGAAGGTTTTTTTTAAAAAATGTATTCTATAGGCTAAACAGATATAACAAAATGTAAGTATAAAGGGATGTTGGTTAATATTTTCTGTTTTTTTCTTAGAATATAGTTTTATTTTTATGATCAAATTTAAAAAAACTTTAGCTATATTTTTCCATTTGAATATTTATTTTAAAAAAGAACAGGTGTTAATAGAATAAGAAAGACTTCATTGTTTTTAATTCCTCACCTAATTTTACATGAAACAAAATGTGTATTAAATGGTAGTATAAAAAGTCTAACATAATATCAGCTGTAGTACAAATATTGAATTTATTTTTTATTGACTAAGATGATGAAAGTCAGGAGCATTTTCCTACTTAGTAGTTAGCATCCATTAAATCTGTTTCATGACTTCTTGTGATATAGCACATTCATTTCTCAATTTTAAAGTGCTCATTCAAAAAATTATGTGACTGACAGGGTTTTGAGATAAATAGGTGAGTCTTTTCCTCAGAGCTCACTTGAAAAACTTGGATGTTAAAGATAAAGAAATATTATGCAAGAAATACAATAATAGAAATATTATAGTAGCGTATTTTGCACCATCTCTACTTTTTAAGGAAACCTCTGGGATATGCTTTGCCAGTGATTTCCAACTCGTATTTGTGTGGTGAGTGAATTTAAGAGTTCTACAAATCCCAGTGTTAATTATAGGTCGAATTGATAATTTGTGACTCACATATGTATTGCTGTTTTCCAAATGGAGGTAGAAGCAATCTTGTTCAATGAAATGTGAATTTATTTATAGAGTTATCAAATTCATAGTAGCTTTTTGGTCATTTTATACCTTTTCAGTCAGCTGACACTAATAGTACATCCACTATCATGTGATGGATCTGTGAAAGTTGTAGATTTTGAAAATGAATGTCCAAACTCTTGCTATTGGATTCCAAGTTTTAGAGAGCATGTGTAGCCACTCTCAGGACTGTCATAGTTTGAAAGAGAAGTTTGAGTCTTTGCTGAAAATGGCTCTTTGGTTTGGCCTTCTTTCTGATGATCACATCTTTGGGTGGTATCATCAACTCTGTGCGTAATGCTTTGATTTGGATCCACCTGCATTTCTATTAAGCTCCTCCTAGAAAACTAGAGAGTTTATCTTGCCTGTTCTTACCTCATGGTCAAATGTCGCCGTATTTCCTAGAAGCCCTGAGCATTGACTTTCCTTTCAGAGTAAGTTTTACTGAGTACTACTGTGGTGACCTGTTGCTTTCAACATGAGTCATTTCTGCCTTTTCATTTTCACGAAAGGATTTTTATCTTGCTCAGAGTAGTCTAAGTATGATACCAGCCTAAGTCATCTTATTGACCCCAATTCTTTTTGTTTTAAATAAGTCTAATTCCTTCTCAGTGATTGAAAATTAAATGTTTGTGACAAAGTAATAGCACATCATAAAACTATAACAAAACTTTTTTCTAAAAACAATGGTGTTTAATGTTCCTGAAAATTCTGCGCTGAGTCATTTTTTATAGGTATCAGCATTCAAAAAACTTTGAGTAGGTTTTAGTTCTCTTGATTGTTTATGTACCTGAGTTGACATTTAGAGAATTAGCAGTACTCATAAGAAATTTTGGGGGGAAACATTTGTCAGATATGTTGTTTGGTAAGGATGGGTAATTAGAGTATCCTTTTTTATTAAAGATACATTTTTTACTGCTGCACTGCTCCTTGTATAAAATATAGTGAGTTTATAGTTCTTTCTTTGCTTAGGACAATGGAACATGGGCTAATGGTTTTTTAAATTAAATTTATTGGGGGTGATATTGGTTAATAATAATATAAAAATTTCAGGTATATAATTATATAATACAATATCTGTATACTCCATCGTGCACTCACCACCCAGAGTCTAGTCTCCTTCCATTACCATCCATTTAACCCCTTTTACCTGCTTCATCCTTTACTACGCCCTTTCACCTCTGGTAATCACTACTCTGTTGTCTATACATGTGAGTTTGTTCGGTTTGTTCATGTGTTGCTTTTTCTTTTAAATACCACATATATATGAAATCATATGATCCTTATCCTTTTCCATCTGACTTATTTAATTTAGCATGATACTTTCAAGATCCATTCATATTGTTGCAAATGGCAATATTTCATCTTTTTAATGATGAGTAGTATTCATTGTGTGTGTGTGTGTGTGTGTGTGTGTGTGTGTGTGTATGTATAAATGCACCTATATATGTATCCAGTCATCTATTGTTCCATGTTTTGGCTATTGTGATTAATGCTACTGCAATGCATGTAGAGGTATGTATATCTTTACAAATAAATATTTTCAAATTTTCCAGATAAAGAACCAAAAGAAGGATTGCTGGGTCATATGGAAGCTCTATTCTTAATTTTTTTGAGGAACCTCCTTACTGTTTTCCATAGTGGCTGCACCAGTTTACCAGCAGTGCATTATGGTTCCTTTCCCCGTGTCCTCTCCAATACTTATTACTTGTCCTGTTGATAATAGTCATTCTAACAGGTGCGAGGCGGCATCGATTTGCGTTTCCCTTGTCTCTAGTGATGTTGAGAAGGTTTTCATAGAACCTTTGGACATCTGTATGTCTTCCTTGGAAAAGTGTCTATGTACGTCCTCTGTTGATTTTTTAATCAGATTTTTGTTGTTGTTGAGTTGTGTAAGTTCTCTCTATATTTTGGATATTAACCCTTTTAGCAGGTATCAAAAATATCTGCTAAATACAAAAATCTTCTCCCATTCAGTTGGTTGCCTTTTTGTTTTGTTGGATGATGTCTTTTGCTATGCTGAAGTTTTTCAGTTTGATGTAGTTCCTAGTTATTTGTTTCGCTTATGCTTCCCTTGCCTGTGGGGTCAAGTTCACACAAACCTTTCTGAGACCAAGGTCCATAAGTTTAGTGCCTGTATTTTCTTGTATATATTTCATTGTTTTGGGTCTTATATTCAAGTCTTTAATTCGTTTTGAGTTAATTTTTTGTATGGAGTCAGACAGCAGTCTAGTTTCATTCTTTTGCATGCAGCCATCCAGTTTTCTCAGCACCATTTATTGAAGAGGCTTTCCTTTCTTCGTTGGATGTTTTTGGCTCCTCTGTTGAAAATTAGTTACCCATATATATGTGGGTTTACTTCTGGGCTATCAATTCTGTTTTATTGGTCTGTGTATCTGTTATTCTGCTAATCCCATACTGTTGATTATTGTAGCTTTGTAGTAAAGTTTGAAGTCAGGTGTGTGACACACCTCTGTTCTTTTTTTCACAGAATTGCTTTGCTATCCAGGGTCTTTTGTACTTCCATACAAGTTTGAGGATTTTTTGTTCTATTTATGTGAAAAATGCAATTGGGATTTTGATAGGGATTGCATTAAATGTGTATATCGCTTTAGGTAATATGGCCATTTTAACAATGTTAATTCTCTAGTCCACAAACGTGGAATATCTTTCCATTTCTTTGTGTCTTTTTCAGTTTCTTTCAACAGTGTGTAATAGTTTTTAGTATACAGGTCCTTCACTTCCTTTAAGTTCATTCCTAGGTATTTTATCCCTTTTTTCTTCACAATTGTACATGAGATTGTTTTCTTCATTTCCTTTTCTGATATTTCATTATTAGTATGTATAAATGCAATGGATTTTTGTATACTGATTTTATATCCTGTCACTTTACTGTATGTTTATTATTTATAATAATGTGTTGGTGGAGTATTTAGGGTTTTCTTTATATGGAATCATATCATCTACAAGTAGTGACAATTTTACTTTCTCATTCCCAATTCGGATGTCTTTATTTCTTTTTCTTACGTGATAATTGTGGCTAGGACTTCCAGTACCATGTTGAATAATAGTGGCAAAAGTAAACATCCTTGTCTTCTTCCTGATCTTAGAGGAAAAGCTTTGCGTTTTTCACCATTGAGTATGATACTAAAGTGAGTAAATATCCTTTCCTGAAAATCTCAGAACTCAGATATTCTGCTAAGCATAGCCAGTAAAGAGCATACCAAAAAATTCATGTTTCAATTATTATATAGTTTCTCCATTTGTTCTTTGTCTGTTGTAATATATTTGAGCCAATTTCTCCCAGATCAATGTGAAAAGTCCTTATTCTTGGACTTAGAACTTTTCAGATGTTTATAGTATTAATGTAGTTACTTAATACTCACAAGATTTAGCATCCATAGTTTTATTTTTTAGGGGCTATGGTTTGAAAGTATTACGTTGTATATAATTTTCTAGTGTGGCTTTTGTCCTTTGATTCTCAAACCACGGGTGTTAAAAGCAAGTGAAGATGTAGACTTATTTTATCCTTTATAGCATAGAATTATATAATATTAAGTCATTAAATACCCTTCTTCCTGTTAGGTGTCTCTACATGGGTGGCCTGTCAGCGCCTTCTCTCCAAAGCCTACTCTTTCTTCTGGGTTTCCAGTTTTGGTTATTGGCATCAACCAATAGTCAGAACTCAGGACAGCACTCTTGGAGTCATTTCAGTTTTCCTGTTCCCTTCCTTCTGTGTCCAGTCATTTGCCAAATGTCATCAATTCTAAATCTTCAACATTTCTTTTACCTTCACTCCTTTCTCTTGTCACTGCTCCTGCTCTACGTTATGTTCTCATTATTTTTCCTCTGGAAAAGTGCAGAAGCTTGCTTGTCCTCTCGTCTCTCCCTCTGCTAATTAATTATTGACTAAACCCTTAGAGCAGGCTTTGTGTATGATAAAATATGATGCCTTCATAGAAGCTAGTTCATTGCTTTTTAGTAGGGTTGGTGGGACTATTCTCCTCTGTCCTCATGCTCCCATTAAAGTGTTTTTCAGAGTTTGGGCCTCTATGTATTGAGATGGATGTGAGGTATCATATTGTTGAAAGAAGTGCCAACACAATAATTAAAGTTTTCATGAAATCAAATCTGATGGAAGGTAACAGAAATGGGTTTTGGCTCTTATCAAGAAGACTCTGATATGTGCTCATTAGAAAATTACAAAGCAGAGAGAATCGGGAGTAGAGTAATGGTAGAACTTGAACCTCACTCTAAAGAAGCATATCTACATTTTCTCACAATACCACTGACTCTGGGTGAATTTCTTTCATTACATGAAAGAAATATTGCAGCAAAACTCAACAAGTTTTAAAATTTCTCAAGACCAGAATATAAAAAATAAAAATACATAATGGTGAAAGCAATATTGAAAACTGCATGGAAAGACTAATCTTACTAATTGTACTTTTAAACTCCGGTGGGAGAGAGAGAGAGTGGGAGTCAAGTCTAGCACACGCTTTTTGGAGAGAGCCCCTGACAACTTGGATCTCTAAAGCTGCAACGATGGCAGCTCAGTCCAGAACCTCTTTATGAGCCACTCGCCACATTGCTCTATGTCGTGGTTTGTAGAGCAGGCCACAGGACCTTTCCTCATTTAGATTTCTGCTGCCCTCACCAAACTTCAGAAGCCTTATCAGCTGTTCTCTTTGGGCATCAGGTAGTAAGCACGGAGAAAGGGAGCCACAATGTTCTGGAAAACCCCTTAGCAGAATACCTTACAGACAGCTCTCTAGAGGTATAGATAGTTCAGCTCATTTAGATATATTGGAGATAGGAAAAGTTTGAAGAGTAATCACAAAACTATATTTAGCTCCAAAAGATAAATCTGATGATAGAGAGTGTTAAAAAAAAAAACATCTAAAATAAGCATATCTAGGTAGCTTATGTTGGGTAAGTACAGAAGCATCACATTTTAGAATGATATATTGATCATTTAAATTAATTCATTATGTCTTCCTCCAATGATTCCCCATTGTATTTGGGGTTTAATTCTAAGTCTTTATCCTGCATTGCCTGGAATTAAGGTGAGCATTTAATTTATCTTTGAAATCAGAACTCTTGAGAGTGAAAGGAAGTGCTATTACCAATTGCACCTGAAGAACAGGAGTACCTAGCCCTGTCCTGGGCAAATTAGGATACATAGTTACGTGAACTCTAAGGTCCTATGGGTCCTGACTCCCTGGTCCCTGCTTGCCCCTCCCGCCTCATCTACCACTTTTTCCGATATTCTGTATTGGCCTTTTTATTCTTTCTTGACTGGTCTAGGTTTGTACTTGCCTTAGAGTCTTTATACTTTCCTTTCTTTGCCAGAAACACTTTGCCATGGGATCCTCACATGGCTAACTTCTTTCTTGGCACAAATGTGATTTATCCTGGCACAAATACCATTCAGGTCTTGGCACAAATATCATTTCATCAGGGAGGCCTTTTCTGTCTATCCTTTTAAACAAGCCCTTCTCCTTCCCAGCACACCAATGTTTACTTTTCATAACACTTAACACTGTTTGAAATGTGTGTATGTGTATTTGTTAACTTTTTTGTCTGTCTTTTCCCATAAAGGATTGTGTTTATCTTCTTTATTGTCATATTTCCAGTGCTTAGAACAGTGCCTGGTATGTAAGGCTCAAAAACATTTTACTCATTTGTTAAATGAGTAAAGCAAGTTAATTATTACAACTTAAGTGATCCACGCCTGAAGAATTATATATCATGGTGTTAAAGTTATTTTGGGAAAAGAACCTTCGTATAAGAGGCAAAAAGGACCAACTTATTAATATTTGGTATACATGATTTATAAAAACAGAAGCGGGAGGTGGGATTTTCGTAAATCCTTTAGGGAGTCAACACATATTTATTGAGCATTTACTATGTCCTATACACTAGGCTCAATGCAAAGATGAAAACTACTTCCAAGAAGCTGATAGGAAACAAATTAGAGCAAGACAGTAAGTGTTTTGTGCTCTGTGACTGGTCAACCACCTCTTCCTAGAGGATTTGAGGACTTCATCTCTGGACTAAGCTTTTGCTGACTCTCCTTCTCCCCCGCCCCAGCTCTCAGTCTCTATATATGTTAAGTGGAGATGACACTTGCATTGCGCATCTCACTATTATTAGTATAAAACAAATGTCTGGGAAAAGACTATACAAATTGTTAGGGCGTTTTTATAATCAAAAGGTGTTAACCATACCTTTTCCATGTCTCTCCAACTTAAAATATTGGCATTTTCCAACTTCTTCATTTCTGTTAAGACCTCAAGGCTAGAAACCTTAGCAATATCTTAACTCCACCTACTCTTTCGTTCTTGACGTGGAGTTAAGCCTCTCAGCTCTGTTAATTCTTCCTTTGGAACATCTCCAATATCAGTTTTATTACTGCTACTTGACACTCAACTCTGTTGCCTCATCGCTTGTTCCTAGAGTACTATGGTGGCATCTCACATGTTTGTTTTCTCTTCTATATCTGTCTCACCAAACATAGGTTATTATTCCTTGGAAGAGATGTTTGACATTATCCTCAGCGATCTCCCACAGCCTGTTTGAAAACAAGCGCATTTCTCAGCCCAGTTTTTGGGATCTTCTGAAGTCATACTCTGCGTGTCAATCTCTTCCTCATGTCCATCTCCTCAGTTTTTTATTAATACACCCATTTCTGTGTCCCCCCCACACACATTTTTTCATTCTAACCTAGAATGTTCTTCTACTCTTCTACTCTTTTCCTCCAGGAAGCCTTTCCTGACAGCATATCCCACATTTAATCTCAACATACTTTAAAAACTTTTGCACTTATTTTTTGTTGCATAAACATTGTGCACCTATTCTAGTGTCCATTTATTGAGTACCTGCCATGTGCCAAGAATGATATTCTAAATTTTTATTTCATAATTTCAAAAATGAACCCAAAGCCACCCAAGAAAGGTGTTAAAGCAGTTATTTATGAACTTGTGTTGTTATTTAACTGTCATATATAAATGGGCTTTCATCATAAAAAATTCAAAAGCTTTCAGAAGACAAGACTCATGTGTCATACTTCTTCACTTACACATACTATGAGTAATATTAAGTTCTCAGTTATACTTGTTAAAATTGCATATACGTTGTATAATTCCCAAAGGCTGACTTTCTTATCATCCAGCACACTTAATACCTATGAATTTGTGTGCTATAGAACTTTAATGGTCCAAGAAGTTCTTATCTAAACAATTAAATTAGAATGACAAAAGTTTAGTCAATTTGCTAATTGCCCTGTAATCATTCATTATCTAGGAACAAGTTTATGACCATGGGATTTATGTGGTATGCACCCTCCCCCACCCCCAGGAAATTAACACTGATTCATAGTCATGCAAGGATAATTTCAGTATAACAGTGGAATACTTTGAGCGGCATGGCAGGGGTTTTTATTCCTTTTTTTCCCTCTCTCTTAATACTGGTTACTTCAAACCCTGGAGCTCACAGTGGTTTGAGGTTAATGAAGTGTTTCATTCTTATTAGCCATGGTGAGCTTACGGCGTTACAAAATACTGGGGTTTTCTTTCCATATGATTTTGCTGCATTTTTCAGTTTGTGAATACTGCATGCATTATATTACCATATTCCCAGAGGTTGCTTGGTGATAGCCAAGTTTGCCTGAAGTAATACTAATGGTATTTACAGCTGTATATAATATCAATTCACCTCATGAAACTTATCACTGATCTGTTTAAACTAGATATTTTAACTAGTGTATTTTTGCAGGTATTTGCTGTAACAGCAGCTCTTAAGAAAAATTGGATTTATACAATACTGAATCTTGAAAAGGCCAAAATCTAAATGAAATATTTATGTTTGGACATTTTTTGTGCAGTTCAGCCAGGGCAGTTCTAAAAATAATCAGACACACCATCACTAAAATTTGTGAGACAACTTCAGATTACATATAAATGTTGATTAAGTTACTGATGCAATATACTGCTTTTTAAAAAATTGTTAAATTTTGATCCTCTCTTTGTGACACATACCGTTTGGAGACTTAGAAAAGAAAAAGGAATTTATGACTTCATCAAAAGGCTCATTAGGGAATATGTTTGGCTTTCATGCTGAGTTTCTTCTTTTTTTTCTTCTTTTTCTACTGTTGTTGTTCCCAAGAATTTCAATCTTTGCACATACATAATTTGAGGGATTTCAAATACTGCATTCTGCCACAGCTGTTTTAGATATACCACAAATCATAGTTGTATGAAATTGATTTTTTTCTCTGAATATGGAGAAAAGCAAAGAATACAGAAAAGAAAACAAAATGGGAAATTTAAACTGTCTCCATAGTAATTGAATGATTCATACAGCCTAATGCTATAGTTTAGTAGTAACTACCTTGCTTTTAATACAATATCATATACTAGTGGTTTGTTTCTCATTTAGTGCAGATGTGGAATATTCCGTATCTCTAGGGTGGTTTATAAGAAATTATGGTCATGGTAGAGAGGTTTAATTTGGGTTTGCTTCATGAACTTGAGGCATTTTCCCCAAAAAGGAACTGGCAGATGAATTTTAGGTACATTAAAGAAATAAATACAGACAGCTCGGACAACCTCTAAAACTTGGAAAACCACCCCTGTATTTTATTTTTTTCTGAGTCTCTATGAGCTCATTTGTTAATATCCCCCTTCTTTATTCACTTTTGTCCCTTCCGCTTACACAGCGTTATACTGGAAGTAATGTTATGTGTAACAGAATCCATTTGATTTGTTTTTCCTATACCCATTCAGTAGGGTATTGAAGAGAAATTAATTATATTGAACAATTTTTCTTAAACTTATTTCACTTTCCCTCTCCCCAGTCATCTATTTTTCTCCTCATTTGGAACTTTAGTTATGGGTAGTAGTACATCAGGAATTAAAAAGACTTTTTTTTTTCCCCTGAATACTAGAATGACCACACCTGCCAATTAGAGAGCTACATGCAGCAGTGGTTAGAAACCTGTCTGAGGACTAGAAATTCATGGAGAACGTTTAGGAACACGTATTCTCAAGTGTGTACCCTGAGATTCTAACTTAGTAAGCTCAAAGTGGCCCTGTGAATAAGTACTGGAAACAATTGACAATAGTGTTAGCTCTTAAGTACCCTTAAGTGGTACTCTAAGGATTGTTTCAAAAAGAAAAAAAAAAACCAACTTTTGTTTTTCTATAGATTTACTTCCCAAAGTCCTATTTTTATCTGGACTGTTTAGTTGGCTTATAAAAAAGAAAAAAAGAAAAAAGATGATTAAGGCTAAACTAAAATAATTAACTGGACTATTAATAGATCTGTTACTGGGTATTAGATGTTATACTGGGTAAGGTAAAGAAAATGCAAAGAATTGTAAAATGTTTTTCTGGACAAAGAAAAAACATGTATCAGAAGGTATATGTTTTTAGACTGGAGATGGAATCAACCTGGTAAATGAGACTTCTTAAGGGGAGAATATAAACTGAGAAGAGAGGCTGGCCTACCACAGCATCCGCAGGAATGCAGTCTTTAGCTTTGGATTAAATGGGGAAAGGGTCTGAAAGGAAGATTGTGAAATAGTTGCTAGAGAGTTGGGAAGAAGACAGGAAAGATGCAGCAGTCAGGGCCAAAGAACTTTTCAGGGAGGAAATAGTCAACTGTATGAAGCTGCCATCAAGGAAAGATAAAAGAGGACTGGAAAATCGGCTTTACCAAAGGCAAAAAAAAAGTGTGGGGTGGGGCAGGGCAGAAGTTTCTTGTATCAAACATTATTTTTCAGACTTTAGTTATTCATGTTCATGTATCATCTCTGTATTTTTTTCATTTATGATTACCATCCTATTTTTCACTCTTTCTCTTCATTGCTTTTGTAGGTGATACTGCATGGTTAAAAATAATCGAAATTTTATAAAAAGGTATATTTAGGATTAGCTTCACAATCATACCAGGCCTCTGATTCCTTTCGCCTCACTCCTTATAAACAACTATTCTTATTAGTTTCTTGACTGTCCTTTCATGTTTCTTTTTACAAAGTCCCAAGGAAATCTATCACAGCCTTTTAATTCTCATGAAAACCCCACTCTTTCTGAAGTACAAGAGAATAACAACATAGCGATGAGCTCTAGGTTCTCAGCCCAGAACTCAGAGAGCCTTGAGCCATGTGATTAAACTGCCCAAGTGTGTGGTCTTGAGTGCTGAACAGAACCTTGAAGTTCATGTTTTATTACTGAAGATCCGTATCTGTTAATCCTAGAACATAAGTGATTGGCATTTTGTGTGAGATTGAACATGACAATTTATGTACGTTAACTGTAAGTTTTAAGGAAAAAAAATTGTGACGTATTAGCCCCTACAAAATAATTTTGTAGCTCAGACTTGAATTTGAATTTTATTGAATTCCTTTGTTCCCAGTGAACCCTGGGTCCTTTCAAGATTGTGGAGACCCTGGCTCCAGCTCTAGACCCCCGCCCCCTCATTCAGCCCTTTTGTTCTTGTTCTGTGAAAAGCAGGAAAGGGTACACCAACATCAGAGAGTTTCTGAAAAATGTGACTGAGGTGTTTTGCCTCAGATGTTGGGAGGGTTTAAATTGAGGGAGAAGCTATAATCTAAGAGAAATCTAGCAGACAACTTGGAAATTACCTAGGAAATTGAAAAAATCCAGGACACAGACTGGTGTTTCTCTAAGCCTATCATCCCCAGTTCTCCCACATAGTAGAAGGCATGAGTCTGACCCTAAAACACCAGCTGTCAGTGCTATGGTGCCTTCAGGCCTCATTGGGCTAAAGCCCAGCCTTTTATGTGTCAGTTTCTTACTTAAGAAACTAAAATCCAAGTATTTTAGTTCTCGTCAGAAAAGTATCTGACAAGTAAGTGTCTAGGTAGGCCGAACATCTCACATTGGACACCTCTGACAGTGGGGTTTCAAGGCAACCATGCAGTTTGGCAGAGAGGTGGGGCAGAGCTGGAGATTTATATAAATTACTTTATGGAGCAGAGATTAAGATACGTGTTAGGAATCGAACTTGGACACTAACGAATAAAGAGCAGATATGTAAAAGAAAGGTGAAGTGGCCGTGACTAATCATCACCCAGGCCATGCCCCCTTCACCAGTGCCAAACAAGGGCCTTTCATTGCTGTAAAGTGAGATCAGCTATTTACATAAATTAGGTAAGGGAATCGCTCAGTCTTGGTATGTTACGTGCCACAGTTAAAGAGATAAAGTCAGAAACTCCCAAACTTTTCCAACAACTTAAAATTAGATTTAGATGCTGGTATCATCTTAGTGTGGTTTTGCAACCTCAGAAATTTGGTACTTTGACCTCCACTGAAACTCCACTGGGTCAGGTACCCCGATTAGCTATAGAAGGTTTGTATTCCAATTTAGATATGACTTTAACATAAACTTGTAGCATGTGGCATCAAGCTCATACATATATCACCTGGCTATATACTCTCCAGATGAGGCCTCTAAATGAATATTAATATTCCATTGATCCCAGCATACTCCGGACTGTGACTGTACGGTGGTTAGGTGAGGAGATATTTCTAGTTTATGGAGTAGAAGACTCAGGAATGTTGGGAGCCAGTAGTAATGGCTGGGATATGGAGTGGGGAGGGGGTACTCAGAAACTTTACCTTCAGCTTTAAATATGTATATTGAGATATAAATTTATTATAACAGAATCCTATAGTAATGTGGTATTTAAAAAGATCATTTGCACATTTGAATTATAAGGAGAGCCCTTTGTTCAGACAATGAAAATACCTGAACAAAAAAGACACCTGGAATTTTCAGGCCTTTTTTGCTTTCTTAGACTTTATGCTAGGGCTCCATACAACACTACCAATGGGAATTTATCAGTGGAAATGAACAGGAAGTTTTAAACATATGTGAGCTAACATCTATATAATAAGCGAATAGGGAGAAATTCTGTAGGTGATAGTCTAATAATAGTTGCAGTTTAGAATACTGTCACTTATGTGATAAAGTAATTTAAAAAATACAACGGGCCTTTAAAAATATGTCGTCAACATTCTTTGGTATTTAATAAGCTGTGGCTTTGTCTCTAGTAGCATCATGATGCAGAGTAATGTCACTGTTACCCAAGATACAATAAAACTTTATTAATACAGAACAGTGTCCCTGAAAATGGCTTGTAAATGAATGTTTTTAAAATAAAAACAGTGACCTACTCGGCTAGTGAATATAGAATTTGCTTAAAATACCTTAGTGATTTGAACAAACCTGGATTACCATGAAAGATGCTATACTAGGGCCCCAATTTTTTTTTTAATTAATCCACCAAGGCAGTTTAATTGAAGAGAGTCTCAGTAGCTTGTATCCTCTGGTAATTGTTTTGGTTCTCATTTCCCTTTGACAAGGGCAATTGTGTGTGTATCTTGAAGATTGAAAAGATTCTACTCCTTTGCACAGCTGACAGGGTGCTTGGATTCAGGGGAATGAATTTGATGACTTTTCAGGGTGAGTGGAGAATTCTGCCCAAGGCTTTGTCTGTTGTTTTACAAATTCAGAAACCAATGTCTTCAGGCTCAAATTCTCACCCTTGTGTTTAGGAAAAACACATGACCATCAACATTTGAGAGGGCGTAAGAGGGGATTCACAAACCCTAGCTTCCCAGTTTCCTTTGTGTTGGTGTGCAAGAGAACCAAAAATGTGCTTTGGAGGTCTTTCTTGCTTCTGCAAATAGGAGCAGCTCAGCTCATAGATGAGTGATGTGTTTTTCCCTTTCAGCTATGATTGCCATATGATTATGATTATAAAACTATATTTTTTCTTTACCCTTTTTTGCTTCAAGCAGAGCCACTAAATTTTTTTTTTTTTTTTTGAATATCCACAACAGGCTTTGCTGTCACAGAGTCCTTATAGCTGTGTTTCTCCTTTTATGAAAGGGGGAGTGTTGCTTAGTAGCGGTAGCGGCTGTGGGTGTTTGGTGGCAGATGGGTGGGTGACTGCAAGGCTGCAGCTGCAGTCTTGCAAATATTGTTAAAATAAACTTCCATTGCAGATTGACTGGTCAAGTAGTGTGTTATTGTGATGAAGCAGAGTTGAAAGTTTAATGTGAAAAAGAGTAAAAGCATTTATCTGAGCCATGGAAACTTTGATGGTGAGTAGTGTCAGTAAGATTTCTTGGCCGAGAATTGTTAGGCTGTGACCCTAAGAGGCCTCTAGGGAATGATTGAAAAAAAATGTCACTAATAGAGTATTTTGATGAAAGAGAAAGCAGTTACATTATTTATTCTGAGAAGGCTTCATTTCACAAACTAATCTTAGTTTGCGTATTAGATATTACTTTGGCCTGCACTGGCCAGTACAAATATATTACAAGCATAGTCATTGCGGTTAAAAGCGTGGTATCTGGAGCTGTATCGCCTAGGATTGAACCCTGATTGATACATATACATACATATGAATATATATATACATACATATGAATACATATATATACATACATATATTTGAGTTGGTTCTTCCTGAACTCTCTTTTTGTTCATCAGTCTGTCTGCTAGTACATTAGTAATAAGCAGTCTTAATTGTAATGCAGTAAGTCCTCACTTAACATTGTTGAAAGGTTCTGCAACCTTAAGTGAAATGACATATAATGAAACCAGTTTTACGTTAGGCCAATTGACATAAACAAGAGTTAAGTTCATAAGGCATCTCATCAACTTATAAAGAAATGGCTCTGAACTAAATGATGTTATTGAAAGACCTGTACTTTAAAATTTCTTTTGTACCTAACTATCTTCCAACACTATTTTTATGCAGAAATTTTTTAGTTCATTCTTTAGTATGTTTTTCTTGCAGAACTTAAATAAACATTGTCATATTTCAAAATAAAAGTACCATAAAATTTGTAGGTTATTTTAAGTGAGAATCCATTGAGTTTATAAGTTCTGTGGGACTTAATAGCTTATTCAGTGGGACTTAATTCCTGAGGTAATCATAAATGACATATTTTCTCTCATTAGATTTTCTGTCATTGTTTATATATGAGAAAACTTTCAGTTTGTATATATTAGTTTTATAACCAGACTCCTTCCTTAATTATTATGTTGCTAATATTTTCCATTTGATTTTTTTTGTTTTCATTGTACCACTTGCAAATTATAGCTATATTTCTTTCCTTCTAATATTTATGCCATTATTTCAATGTTTATATCTTTTATTTCTTTTTCTTGTCTCATTTTGCTGGTTAATTCATTCTAAAAAGTGTCACTCTACTTTTAACTTTTTTGAGTGACTTTATTCTAAAGGATCCTTTTGTGTAAATATAGTTGACTTTTAGTTTTAATCCGGTCTAAAATTCTTTTTCATGTAACTAACTGACTGTTCCATAAGCAATTATTATTATGACAAGATGTTTCATTGTAATTTTACCAGCTTTGTTATAGTTTTTGTTTTCACTGCTTTCTTTGTTTTCTGGTCTTTGCTTTTGTTGTTGTTGTTTTTTGTTTTTTGGTGTTTGTTTTAGTTTTTTTTTATGGTGATATTGGTTAATGAAATTCAGTAAGTTTCAGGTGTCCAATTTAACAGTAAGGCATATATATGTTGCATTGTATTGGTCTTTGCTTTATGGTCCATATTTTTTATTATTTACACTTAGTAGTGACCTTTAAAAATTCAAATTATATAATGTGATTATTTTTAATTAAGAGATTATCTATTACCAACTTGTTAATTGAATATGAAGATATCAGCATACTTTGAAGAGGATCAGAATATGCCACCCCAAAATGTGCCACTATGGTGTAAGGATTATTTTGAACTGAAGGCAACTGAGAAATAGCAGACATGAGGGAAGCTCTCAGCCCTTCCCTTTTCTGCCTAAAAGCAGGGAATACATTTTCCTTTGTAAAGGTGAAATAAAATTTCATTTGTAGAGATGCCCCTGCTTTCCTGTACCAAGAAGAGAATGATTCTTATCACAAGAGGTGACTTGAGTCTGCTTAACAAACCTTGCTAAAAAACCCTTATATGTCATACATTTCCTAGTCACCTTCTCACAATTTACCACATCTAGAGGCCCCAATCCCAACTCCTCCGTTTTTTTTTGTTTGTTTGTTTAGTCACTTCTCCACAATTTATTCCCTTTTGGTAAAATGATTGATAAGCCCCCAGGACTGATCACCCGTTTGGAGTCCTGTGCATTTAAAGACGTCAATGACATTTGTTTGCCTTTTCTCCTGTTAGTTAATGTCTTCTATCAGTTTAATTTCTAGTCGTCAGTCACAGAACCTAAGAGGGTAGAGAAAAAATTTCCTTTCCTACAACTTCCATTTTTCTTTTTTACCCTTGACTTCTTTGTTGTAATTTTGACTTTACTGTGTTAAGAAAGAGTTTTCAGAAAAGGGTAAAATCATGTCTTATATAGATTTAATAATGAACAGTTATTAAAGGATTTAATTAACTTGTATGACATGAGGGAACCAAGTAGACGTTATAACAGGTTCAGAGAAAGTCAGAACAGCACAGATTTATGTGAGGTAAAGAACTCTTGAGATGAGTTGCGAATGGAAGCAAAACTGGTTTTTCTATAGGGGATAGGAAGTCAATTAAAACACTATCAGGCAGGTCACAATGTACATTTCTACCAGTTATTTTTAATTTACAAATAGTTACAAAATAGCCCAAAGACAATAATGGGACTAGAATTCATTAACCCAGGTGTATACATAGTTTCCTTTGGAACACAATTTATTTTCCTTTGACTTTACTTTTACATAGGAAATATTTATGATATTTATTTTATATATTATTACATAATTAACAGAGTTGCTTAGTCTTCATTCTCTATATCAAGGGTAGGAAATTTTTTCTTTAAAGGTCTAGATAGCAAATATTTTAGGTTTTGTGGAATTCATACGGTTTCTGTCATATATTATTTGTTTTATTCTTTTTCTTTTCTCTCTGCAGTCCTTTACAAATGTAAAAACGATTATTAGCTTGTGGGCTATACAGAAACAGGCTGTGAGCTGTATTTTGCTGACTCTGCTCTATGTAAATGATTGAAGTTCAGCACCAGTCTTCATACTATTGGTTTCCAGTTCTTGAGATCTCCTTGATAAATTTCTTGGCTAACCAGTATTCGTTATCAAATGCACACAAACGCAAACACGTTCTCCTGAGAAAGCTCACTAAGGCAATGTACTTATTTTTAACCAGTCCCTGCATGTTTCTCTATGCTTTTATGCGGAGCAGTGACACACCAAGAAAACAACAGTGGGAGTGATGGACCCTCGCTCGGTACAGGCTATGTAGAGGGGTATAAGCGAGGAAAAGTTTTTCTTTTTTTTCTTTTTTTCTTACCCTTCTAGGTTCTTTTGGCTCGTGTAATAATTAAATTAACATTAGACAGATTAACAGGAATAAAAGCAAATTTAATTTTGTATGGATGAGAGCCCCAAAGATAAGGGCAAGTTGGACAGTTGAGGCATATATGCCATTCTGAGCTAAGGAATGTGAGTAGGGGCTTAAGACACCAAAAGGGAGGAGGATAATTCACAGAAGATAAGAAGAGCAGGCATTTGATAATTAGCTGTTTGCCCTGCCATGCACATAGGTCTTTCTGATAAAGTTATCTCTGGTAATAGCTTTCTCTTTCTTGTAATAGGCCAGGCCCCCTATCTAAATTCTTTTAAGTAGTTAAGAAAGAGATAAAAGATTTCCTTGAGTTGGCAGGATCTTGATTGACTTTAGCTTTAACCAATTCACATGCCAAAGTGGTGCATTTCGGGGTGGCATACTCTGCTCCCCTTCAGATGCATTGCCTGAAGACAAATTTAAGTAATAATAAAATTGAATACAAGTTGGTTTATCCAAGTTCATTTCAAGAGTAAATTCAACTTCCACTTCCATTTATGATGTACTTACAAAGATTGGATATACCTTCCTCCTCAAAACAACAACAAAAATGGAAAACTATGAAAAAATAGTAGTGAAGACATTGATATCAAAGCAGTGAAGAACAGTAACCCCTTTGAAATAGGGAAGAACAAGGTGAGGCCTACAATTGCCCAGTTTCACCTGAAGGAAGTTACCAAAATGTTGTGCAGTTACGTGGAACTCTGGCAGAGCTTGGCATTAACGCTGAGATGAAGTGACAGGGCAGGGAGTCTGGGGAAACCAAGACAGCTAGAGTCCCCAGGGCAGAGTAGTGATAAGGAGAGAGCTGCACAAAGAGCTCAGTGAATGAGCTGAATACTGATTAGTGCATGCATGTGAGAAAACCACCCAAAGTAGGAAAAATAAAACACTAGACGGGATCAGAGGGGCCAGTGCCCAAATGTTACATCCGGGATTGAATAGTGCTTATTTCCAACAGCAAGAGTGAAAAACCTCATAATTCTTTAGGTACAGGTTAGAGTATCAAAGAAGGGTCTCACCTCCTTAGAGGATTAAAAAAAATTAAACTTAGACTAAATACAGCTCCTTTTCTTCTTAATGAAGCTTAAAATCAGGACCTGAAAGTATCACTTTCCAAGTAACTTAACTGTATTCCAGAAAAAAATAATTCAAGAATATTTGTGAAACTACAAAAATATTCAGTTTTCAAGAATCTAAGATTTCCAATGTATGGCATTCAATTAGAAATTTCCAACCACACAAAGAAGTCGGGGGGTGAGGCGGGGTGGGGGGAAAGCATAATGGGGAGAAAAAAAAAATCAAAACTGACCTTGAAATGACACAGAAGGTAGAATGAAAAACAACTGTGTTCCCTCCATTTGAGATGTTAGAGAAAAGATTGAAAGTATGAGGTAGAGATATGAAAGTTCTAAAAAACATACAAATTAAACTTCTAGAGATAAGCAATGGAATGTTTGAGATGAAAAATGCAATATGTGGCTTTAACTGCATGTCAGACAGTTGACAAGTGCAGATTAGTGAAATTGAAGATATAGCAATAGAAACTCTCCAAAATGAGAGAGGAAAAAAAAAAAAAGACTGGTGGCTGGGGGAACCCCTACCTCCCTCCGCCTGCCCCGCCAGCCCCGGTAAACTGTGAGTTAATGTAAGTGGCCAAATGTATATGTATTGATATCAGTTGGAATGGTGGAGAAAAGTTTCTGAAAATCTTCTTCATAAAAGTAATACTGGCAAAAATGGTCACAATCAACTTTTTCAGAAATTAATGAAAGAAATTCAAGCAGAGGCTTGCAGCAATCATGAAGCATTTATTCAAGGAAAACTAGATCTCGGTAAGAACAGCAAGCTTTGTGGTGTTTTAACTTGCTCTCTTACGTCCCCGCCCAAACCCCTATGGCCAGGGTAGCCTTCAAAACCGATAACCTGGCAGCCATGTGAGAGGCCATATGGTGTCAGAGATCTTTCAAAACCCCATTTCCATAGAACTGTCATTATTTGACCTGTCCAGCGATTCTCTGGAAGACCCTGCTCACAAAGCTCGTCTTTATTTTACCTAACTCAGATCTCTTCCAGTGCAAACAGTCTCTTTTGGGGAAGTGGAGTATTTGTCATGAACAATTGTTTAACATTCCTGCTGCCTTAAGTGGTAGGTATCATTGTAACAAACAGTAGGCTAACCAAAAAGTTTAAAAGGAAAGCTGAGGAATAAGATGTTCATAGGGGACTTTGAAGAAGCTCTGTCATATTCCAGAAAATCTAGAAGGCTGTGCAAATGTTTAGGGCAGTGAGCATGCTCAGGAAACGCCTGCGAAAGCCCTAAGCTCTTGGCTTTGGCCGACATTTGAGGCTGAGCAAGGTGGGGTGAAGCAGAGTTGTCTATGAGCTGTTGAAAGTGTGCCCCAACACACACACAGCTCTGCTGCAAAGACCGGGAGACAGATTAGTTTCATGAGGTTAAAGAAATCTTGTCTAATTGTTAGCTAACTACTAAGCTAACCAAGCAGAGTGGCCATACAGCACAAAGAATATACACTCTATAGAATTCATTTAGAAAAGTCACTAACCACCACCCACCACCACCACAAATAAGAGCAAGAAATATAGTGTGAGTGGATTACAGCAAGGAGGTGGGGAATGAAAAAAAAATTTTGAAGAAATAATGCTGAAAAATTTTTGAATTTCCAAAGTTGTTAAAAACACTAAGGTCATAGATCCAAGGATTCCAAAGAACTCAGCTACCAAGAACTATAAGAAAACTATACTAAAGGTGAATCATAATCCACCTGTTTGTTTGTTTTTATTTATTTTCAGGCAAGGCAACCCTTGGTTGACCTCACAGATTGCAAAGATCTTGTCAGTTTACAATCCCTTATTTTATTTTATTTTTTTAATTTTTTACGCCTACAGCACCTGGTCTTCCTAGGTGGTTTCCCATCCAAGTACTAACCAGGCCCAACTCTGCTTAGCTTCCAAGATCAGATGGGATCAGGCTTGTTCAGGGTGGCATGGCCGTAGACATAGTTCCAATGTTTAAAACCAATGAGTGATAATAAGAAAATGTAAAAGTAACCAGAGACTACAGGAACATTATAAATAAGGGAAAAAAAGAAAGATGACAGCAGATTTCTTATCAGAAACAGCAAAAGCTAGAAAACAAAGCTAGGATATCTTTAAAGTCCTTTAAAACAAAACAAAACAAAACAAAAACTTTTCACACTTATGTAGCATGTATATGCCACAGGCATCAGTTTATAAAAGAAGAAAAATGGGGTACTGTTCACCAATGAGCTGACAAAATTTAAAGCCTATGTTAAAAAAAAAAGTCTAGGAGGAAATTTTGGATTTCTTAAGGTCAGAATTGGACAGAAAATCAGTCTGCTGTTACTGGATAAATGAAGGATGTGTACATGAGGGAAGAGAACAATTAAAAAACAAGTTGAAATAAAAAGAAACTTTAGTGAAAACTTGGGAAAATAGGCTAAAATTCACTAAGAAATTATTTCCATCAAATTTTGTCTACATATTTTTATTATAAAGGATTTTGAACATATTGAAAATATATAATATGACAACTTGGGCACTCATTACTAAGCTTAGTAAAATTTTAATGTTATATTTGCTTCGTACTTTTCTATTTAAAGAAATAGAATATTACAGACTCGGTTGATGTTCACAGTGTTCGTCACCCTATATAAAATCGTTTTTGCCGCCCTTCCCAGAAGTAATCACTTTTCTGAATTTGGTGTTTTTAGTTACCGAGCGTATTTATTTTTAAAAAACATATAAATATAATATTTTATTTTATGCATTTAAACTGTATGTAAATTGTATCAAATAAATGCACTCTTTGGTAATTTTTTTTCTCAATTTAAAAATTTTGAGGTTTGTTTTTATTGATACATTAACTATAACTCATTTAGTGATAGTCTATATAGTTAGTACATGTATTCTACAGTATGAATCTTCCAGAATTTATTTTCTTGTTATGGACATTAAGATTGTTTGTCATTATCACAAAAAATGCCGTGTAAATCCTTGTACATATCTACATATGTATGCAAGCAAATGTTTCTCTATACTGGTTTCCTCTGTGTGGACTAGCTAGGATTTAGGTATATGTATTCTTAACTTCAGCATCTGTTGCCAGATTACTTTTCAGAGGACTATACCCACTCACACATCCTTCACTAGTTCCTGTTGTTCCACATTCTCACCAAAACATAGCCTATATGATGGATGTAAAATGAAATTCATTGTTTCAATTTGTATTTTTTTGATTACTTGTCATGAGTGTATTAACCATTAGATTTTCCTTTCCTGTGAGTTGTGTTTACATCTTTCCTGTCATTATTCTATTTGTTTTATTTTTATTTTTATGAGTTTTAAAAATATATATTGAATACCAGTTGATCAGTATCTTATCCCAGTTTATATTGTGTATGGTATCTTATAATACACAAGTTTGAATTTAAACATAGTAATAATTATTAATACATAATAGCTTTTTTTTCTGTCATTTTTAGACATCTTCCTAAAGTCATAAAATATCTTCTGTTTTCATCTAAACGTTTTAAGAGTTTGCTTTTCAGCTTATGTCTTTAATCCACTAATCCACTTGGAATTTTTAGAATTGATTTTACATATGATATGAGGTAGGGATGGAATTTAATGTATTTTTATCTTTGTTTACCCTTTTCTTTTTCATATAAGTGACCGATTGCTTTCCCCAACTTTTTTTTCTCAAATAATTTAAAAAATTTAGAGTACACTTAGATTTGCAGGAAACTTGCAAAGATGGTACAGAGAATTCCTATGTACTTCACACCCAGCTCCTGGATTGTTAATATCTTACATTAGTATGGTTCGAAGTAGACTATGGAACAGGTTGTCCTACACATTCTAGAAGTATAGAAAGGGACCTTGCCTTTCTACAGCAAAAATGGTATGGAAATTTAGTTTAGGGTTCTTATCTCTTTTAAAGACGGTATACATATTTTAAAGGTGGTTCAAATCAGAATTGGATGATTGTGTCATAAACATGGACATAAGTATAAATCGATTAATTAAAGTATAGTAAAGATTTCTTGGACTGTGTGTGAAATGGGTCTGCAATACTGTTCTTTAGACTGAACTCCAACTGAACCATTCTGATTAAACTGTATTAAATCATAGTGTGAAGTCAGGGGAGAGGAGAAAGCTATGTGAATTTGAACATTTGGAGGTCCTGGAAAACTGGAATATAATGTAGTTTAGAGATCCTTGGATGTATTCTCTGCTTTCCATCTTCAAAATGGGTATGGATTTGTTGATGCGGAATCAGCCTCAAGAACTACTGGTGTTCAGTATTTGTAAACACTCCTTTAAGTGGAAGCTTATTGGTTTTTGCTTTGGGGAGGGGATGTACATTCTAAATTTAAAGTACAGCAAGAAATGGCTTCTTGGTTCTAGCAGAAATTTATCCTGTATTAGCATCTGTGCCTCCTACTAAGGAACTTTGGGGCCAGTGGCATCTAAACTGCGATATTTGCATTTATTTCTTTCTCTCTTGTCACATTGCTTCTAATAATCTATATTTTGGCTAAATAAGTTTGAAACCTAATACAGTCTTATGGTATATGTGTGTTTTGGGGGTGGGGAGGTATAGGTTTTCTTTCTACCATTTCATACTATACCTGAAATGATATCTTCACGAACTAAATTTGAGAGATTTACAAATGTCGGCATTAAAGATGAACAATCTCAGACACTCTATTCCTGTATGTTTCGATTATTTCTTATACTAGCTCTCATTCTCTTTTATCTAAGAAGGAATAATCTAAGGTTAGTTTAGCCTTAATTAGTGAAAAAAGAATTAAACAATAAGTCAGTAATAACAATAATAATATTAAAATGTAACAGGAGTTAACCTAAATTTAGTAATCCCATTTAGGACTGCAGAGAGGTTTATACTACAATTTATAAAAATACAGTCTTGTAAAGATTAATTTTGGTAACCTTTGAATGCCACTCTCATATTAGCCTCTCCTCATCCCTGTGTATGCATATGAGATACTGCCTTCATTTTCTGATCGTTGGAGACCTGCAGATGAGTTTGCAGAGGGATAGAAGAGTGTATATGCTAGATTATAATTGGAGGTATGTTAGAATTCCACATATAGGAGGGATCTGTTGTCTAGAACCTGACACTTCCAGGGGGTTAGAATCCAGGAATATGGAGAATGTTCCTGATCTTGGCAGTCAATTCTCGTTTGCACTTATTTGGAAATCAGCAAAAGACCTAGGACACAGTACCGTAACAGAAGGCTTTCAGGAAACTACTAGAAAATGTGGAATTGTTTGGTAAAAATAAAAAATTGGGGGAAGAATTTTAATCAAAAAATTGGGGGAAGAATTTTAGGATAGTTACAAGTGTGCCACAACAAGTGGTCAAGTGGTGTTTTGTTTCAGCCTGTTGTCTTCTTATTGTCAAAATGATGTTTGAATTATTTTTGCAGTATTTACAGCTATAAAGTTTGTTTATATAAGAAGTTGATTATCACCAAGGGCCCTCTCTAGACAGTTCTAAACAATAGAATGGGGAATAAAGATTTCTTCTAAAACCTACTCCTAGTTTTGCTGTACTAGGCCAAGCATTCTTTTGCTTACTCTTATGCTTTTGTACTGCATGTCAGTAATAAAATATACACACTAAAATGTGGAGATTCACAAAGGGATGTGTAATACATTTGAACTTCAGCTTAAGAGCAGTGAAAATAACGTCAAGGAAAATAGTGAACATAACTTTTTAAAGAAGTTGATACTTTAGAGAAGAAGCCAGTGAAATTCATGAAAGTGCTATTTCAGTTCATAAAAAGAAGTTTAGAATATGGACGGCCAAAAAATGTAAGGTTGATTCGTTATAAGGCTGATCAAATCTCATTTTGTTCTGTGAAGTCACCTAACACACTTACAGTTGTGCTGAGAATGTGAATCTGCCTTCTGTAACATTTTCTCACTCTTTAAGACAAAGAAGTAAACATAATGTAGATGAGACTGTATGGAACCAGGTGTTTACTTTTATCTCATTGAAAAATTGATGATGTGTTATGGATTTCTCTTTCTCTTATCAGACATGATCTCAGTAATTTATTTAAAGATAAATGCTTTACTTCTTGAAATGTAACATTAATTGTAGCTCATTAGATATTTTAGTCCCCTAACTCTAATCTCAAACTACAAATAAAATAAAATAAATTTCCTTTAGTCATAATACTGTTGAATCCCTAATATGGACAGTCACTTTGCCAGATCACAGGCTGTAATGGGTGAAGGACTGATCATTTCATGGTAAAAATGAAACATGATGAAATATTTATAGTAAGAGGATAAATAATCTGATACATTTGTTTTTCCCGTGGAACACTTCTTTAGAATAGTTACAGGTGTGCCACAACAAAATGTTCAGATAAATTCAGTCAAGTCTGGGCTTTGTATATTTTTTTTTTTTTTTTTTTTGGTCATCCTCAGTGTTTTGTAATCCCAGATCTTCTCTATGGCTGTGATTTGATAATACTCATTGTGAATGTAGTGTTTGATTCCCAGGTGTTTGTAGCCAGGAAATCCTTTTTTAGGCAACACCTGTGAACATCTGTACCCAGGTTACCTTGTTGAGATATGGAGGAGATTATAGAACATGAATGCAAGAAGCTCCTAACTCTACGTCAGTCAAGAAAGGTTCATAAATGAAGTTAGATCTACATTGAATCTTAAAGGTCAAGCTGTTTGTAAGGATGGATAAGAGGATCATGAAAGAGAATTCCTGTCATTTTAAGTAGTTTGAGACCTTGAGATTACTGGAGGTACTGATCCGAGCATGTCAGGGAGAGGCTGAGAAGAATGTTAAATGAGGGAATGTTAAAAACATATTGTAAAATCTGTTATATTGTTGGAACTTTATCTGGTGGTTTCTCTGGTTGAGAAACCATTGGAGGTTTTA
The DNA here is from genome assembly GCF_902729225.1 of Pteropus medius. Classification (NCBI taxonomy): domain Eukaryota; kingdom Metazoa; phylum Chordata; class Mammalia; order Chiroptera; family Pteropodidae; genus Pteropus; species Pteropus medius. The sequence continues at coordinate 13,247,433 of NW_024347791.1, read as the reverse complement.
AAAATTGAAACAAAAAAATTTTTTTGACTCTTGGCAGAGCAGAGTCCTGATGAAAGTCATGTTTTTGGAAGAGTACTCTAGTGACAGCGTGGGGTGATTTAAGTGGTATGCAAGTAGTAGCTGAGAATTGATATGTAATAATCAATATGATTCATCAATGAGAAGAGCATTTGTCACTGTGGAAGAAAGAAACTCAAGCAGTTTAAGGAGGTGGAATATACTGGATCCGATCCTCCTCATTTCTGCTTTGAGACTTAAATGGATGGTGGTGCCCTGACAAGGGCCTCATTTTTTAAAAAAACAAAACAAAACAGTATTTTCAATTACATACTTTCTAACTTTAAATTTTGTAAGTTTCACTGAAGTTTGTAAGTACTCAGAAAACTATGCAATTTAAAGATAGAAGAGGATCAACTACACTAATAATTGCCTGTGTTCTAGAACAAACTGTTTTTTTTGTTTTTTGTTTTTGTTTTTTTTTTGAAGTTTAGAGCTTGAACAATTCCTCTTCCTTGATAAATTCTGGACCACTTGGGAGATAACTTAATAAAAGTTATAGCCATAGAGATCAAAGTATTCCCTGCTGAATACTGGGCATGAGGATGTAGCCTAGATCTGCAGGAACAGTGGGCTTCCTAAATTCTGAACTCCAAAATTAGACTTTACCCACTCAGTCCCTGCTGACACTGAAAGACCATAGCCCAAGAGAAATCCCTAAAAATTACAACAGAGGAGCAGACCAGAATGTAGGCTCTCTGCAGACAGCCCTTTTTCAAAAGAGAAGAGCAGGATTATAGAGGCCTAGTTTCTTATCCCTAAAGGACCAGCCCGGGTGGTGTGCATGAGTGAGGGAGTGCTGGGGACATACACTAATTGATGTCCCTTCCCGTGAAAAGTAAAGCCAGGGTTAAGGTGGTTCCTTTTCTCCTGGTCAGTGGCATCGCTATGACTAGAAAACATTTAATGGAATTTTATGCTAGATTTATTATAGGTATAGTTTCATAATTCCAGAGTGAAAGTGATCTTGAACACCATTTACTTCACTCCTCTCATTTCTACAAATGGGGAAAATGTGGGCCTAAAAAGGTCAACTTACTTAAGATAACGCAAGTGGAAGAGCAGATCTTCTGAGTCACCGTGCCGACATCTATTTATAAGTAGGAATGTTAATGCATTGCTTTTTCAATAGAAAATTAAGTGATTTCCTCATTCTCATTTTTTGTATAGAAAACCAAAATATGAGAGTATTAAAGATAATAAAGCAATAATTCAGCTACCTTAAAACAACTATTGTTATTTTTAATATATATTTTTTCAAATGCTTTTTTAACACATAAAACTTATATGTGAAGTATAACTGTGACATCCAAATTAGAATTGTTTTCTGAGGAGGGCTCAATCTGGTTCTTGCAAAAGGACTTATTTTGCTACTTTTCTTTTTTATAGAGAACCATTCTGAAGAAATACAAGGTAGTATCAAGAATACCCTATGACACATCTGGAAATTATTGTCCTAACATCAGGGTTGATTGTATGATCTTGGATTGCCTCTCCTGAAACTAAATAAGAGATTAGACCAGATATGGCAAATATGTTTGTTTTCTCCTTCCCATAACTTGATCAATTAGTGGTGACTGCACTGAAGAATGCTGGGAAGATGGCTGGACTTAGCTCACATTATTCACCTGGTTAGTCTATCACAAGAAGGAGGGAGAATAGCGTGTGTGATGTTTATTTGCATCCCTATTTGGGCAGTTGCCAAGATACCTTCTGGTTGTAAAATTCTGTGATTATATACATCAGAAGCTATTTTTTTTTTCAGAGCTAAACTAATTTATAATTTTACTGGGATTTAAATGAAGTTATTCTTCAGACTAACTAGGATGGCATACTTATCTATAGATGTCAAGGGACCAGTCTTCTGTTTTCATATGATGAAAAAAATCATTCCATATAAACATATACACACAAAGCCATTGTGAACTAAGCTCTGAAAACTGTAACTGAAGCTTATATTAATTTTTTTGCTCAGCGTGAGCAGTGTTTTTCCATGGAGACAAATGTCTAAAAGGAGAGAATATACAGTTGACTTCCTAAGCATATGAGGAATTAAACCAGAGTGTTGTAGTAACTAAGCTATCTTGATAAGAAATGGGATCTAGTTCTTTGTTATTGAGGATCAGGCTTTGGTAGTGTTTAGTATTTAATGTCAAAACTCAAAAATGTGTTTTCTTTTGGTCAGTGATACCTTAGCTGTAAAGCATAGTTTCTAAACTGCTTGGCTCAAATATGCTTATTACATAAAAAAATTATAATGATTTTATGTTGCATTTAAGTTTTATAAACCGCAAGGTCTTTCTGTTCCTTAGTCTCATCATTGCAGGTATCAGTTATCGCTATATTAGTTAACACTGGAAGTGCTATTACAGTATATTTTAAATTAATATGTAGCCTGGCAAACTTCCTTTTACAGTATGTGGAAAGACTTATGCTCATCAATCATTCAAGATTTAGTAATGAATGCTTTTAAAATAACATTTAATATTTTTTATTTATTTACCAAAGATCTTATATTTTATAAAAAGCCAGAAAAATATAAAGAAAATAAAATTGTTTATAATCCTAGTATCCAGAAATTATTACATCTGTATGTATATACATACATCTGAAATTATGTAATAATTTCTGCACACTAGGATTATCCAGAAATTAGGATCATTCATATTCTGTGTGTGCACATGTGGTGTTATCTTTTCACATACCATGTATTTGAACATTTTTTGTATCATTAAGCAATCTCACAGAGCATGATTACTATGGTACATCTGAGAGCATTGGTGAGTTGCATCTTATGGATATACCATTATTTATTCATGCTTCCTTTTTTTGGACATTTAGATTGCTTCAAATTTTGTAAATAATACTGATTAGTGTCAGCGTACATAAATATTTCTGTATATCTATGATTTCGTTAGATTAAATCCTTAGAATCTATTAGGTCAATTGATACTAAAGTTTTAAAGATTTTTAACATATTGCCTTCCAGAAAGTTATGCCAGTTCACTTTATCCACAGTGTATTACAGAGCAACGGTTCATCTATCCCTTTGCCTGGTTTTAAATCTTTGTAGATGAAAAATACTTAGTTACTTTGCATCTCTTTAGTTACTAGTAAGTTTGAAGTTTTCCCCCTATTTATCAGCCCTTTGCAGTTGTGTGGTATGTATGCGTGTATGTGTGTGTGTTTATATATTTTGGTGTTTTTAATATGCTTCCTCTTCTAAAGTGGTATGGAATGGGGTAAAGAGTGTGAACTTCTAATTCATCCAGACCTGAGCTTGGCTTTTGGTTGTCACTTAGATATTTTCATGTGTCTTTGGGCAAACTACCTGTCATCTATGAACCTGAAGTTTACTGATCTGCAAAATAGGACCATTATGAGATTCATTTGAGACACTTATCTCAGAAGAGTCACTCAATGGTAGCTACACTTACCCTCCTCTTTCTCATTTCATCATTATTACCTACCTGTCATTATTTCTCTGTTTAGATCTTTTTGAACAAAATTGAGGGGAAGGTTCATTTAGGTCTGCTATTTGCCTGTAAACAGAGTAGGTAGGTTCTCCTCATGGTCTACCTAATGGTCTCTGTTGAAATCTTCTTTTCAGTATTGCTGATGGGAGCTAATTGATATATATATATATATTTACATTATATACAGTAAGAAAGGAGTGGAAAGAGCCAGCATTGGAATAGGCCCAACCACCATAGGATCAGCCTTTTCTATCCTGGGTCTGATACTACTTTTTCATTAAGGGTTGACTCTCTGTTTTGCATTTTTATGCTGCCTGTAGCTGCTGCTTAAATGCCTGAGCTTGTAGTGGAAGCCAGCAGGGTAGACTAGACAGTGAGGAAGATTCCTTTGCTTGTGTTGCCAGCTTATCTAGAAAACTTAAATGAATGAATGGATCATCTATTCAAGGGAATTTTAGTTATGGAATTTCCAAAAGAAATGCATTTTTCAGTCTCCCTCATAAGGCAGTTCCATCAACAAACATCTGTTGACTCAGTATCCTATGTCAAGCACAGTGTCAGATGTTGGCAGTGCAGTGGGTAATGAGACACTAGTCTTTTTGTTGAAGATGCTAGATAATGATGCGATTTAAATGCATATAATATTACCAAATAAAAGGCAGGCTATAAGTACTAATGGCTGATAGAATACTCAAGGAGTTCGGAGAAGGAAGTGATCGAATGTTGGAGGATATTGTCCTAATGAGTCTCTAAAATATTGGACAAATTGAGTCTGATATTTTAAAACAGTGTTTTTGTTTCTTCCAAAATGAAAGGGTGAGACACAATTTTCTTTTGTGTTAAACTTTGCTGCTAAGTGCTTTGGCTACATCAAGTTAAGTCACAAGAGACAAATAGTCGTTTGAGTACATAAAATTTAGAACACAAGGCACACTCATTTACTTTCCTGATGTCGGTGTGGCAGGTGGAGATGACATGGGAACAGAGACTTGAGCACTCACACACTGGATTGTTTGTGGTTCTTTATGGTTTGAGAGAGGACAGGCACCATCAAACAAAATTTCTCATGGGTAGACCACCGTGACCAGAATGCAAAACCGTAAAAGTGACGGCTGGATTTTAATCAGCAAATCTGCTACTCCAGATTACCTAGGGACAGGTGCCGCTCACTCACGATTACAAAGGGAGCCAACTACTTTTATATATTTACATATTTAAATTCACTGTCTAACCACAATTGAGATACTTTTAAATTCCTGCTGCCAACTCCTCAGAGAATGAAGGGAGTGAAAAGAAGTAGTGTTGAGTAGAGGCTGGCCGTTTAGTCTGGAGGCAGGTCTTGGAGAACTTTGATGTCTTTCTGAAATATTTGGGCTTATGCTTGAGGGAATGGAGAACATTAGGAGGCATTTTAGAGTGTCTTCCCCACTCTACCCCCATTAGAAAATAATACTTGGTCATTACAAATTGGAAAGTACAGAAGAGCTATGCAGACGAAGTGCAGTTATTTCTTATAAATTCACTCTTTTTGTTTCCCACCCCAATCTCGTTTCCCAACTCTGTTCCTGACACACAGCGCCATGATTCAAACACACTTTAGGAGTGGTACTTAGATGTGGTGAATAGTAAGTTGTAGGAGAGCAGAAATCAATGAATATGTTGCAGGATAAGTCAATTATTAGGGATCTGAGCAGTGAGGGGAATGGGAAGGAGAGAACAAGAATCCTTTTAAAGAGAATCAACAGGAGATTTTGACTAATTTTAAGTGAGTGTGTGTGGGGAAAGGAAGAGGCAGATTTGTTTTATGACTGACTGCCTTTTCAAGCCCACATGACCCAGTCGTCATTAAACGGGAGAGACCTTACAGGAGGTAGATGACAGTTTTGTTTTGGGGCACTTTAAGTTTCAGGTGCTGTGAAATCATCGAACTGGTCGGGAAGTGTGGACTGTCTGTATGGAATCAGGGATCCAGGTAGCAGTGATTGTTGCATCTTCTCTGTTTACAGAGTGTTCACCTGTTTTTAACAAATCACCACTTAGCTTTACTGGCATCTTCTTTTTTATGGACAGTTTCTGAGGTTGTGGGGACAATTGAATTTAAGAAGCGCAGCAGTTCACATGGTATTCACAAAGCAATTATTTCTGTTACAAGATATATGAGGTCAAAGTTAGTGTGATTCGAGGGTGAGTGATTCCCAGATTTGACCATTAATCCTGTGGTAATAGAAATGGTGGCAGCTTTCACCTCAGACACCAAGAATAATGTGACAGCATTGTCCTCCACATGTTTTGACAAAGATTGCTGATTATCATGTTTACTGTAAAGCACTCCTGCCTTTTAGGTTTTGCCTATAAATAAGAGAGGCATTTGTAGATATAACGTATGTTGACATTTTTAATGATGATCCAGAATCAGTCAGTTACATTTGAGTCTAGTTCTTGGAGAGGTCTAAATGGAAGGGACAGTTTGTTTACAACAGAGTCTTTCCTGCTTTGTGGGCTATCGTGATTAATTTTAACATTGGATCACAGCCGTCCAGAAGAGTTCCTTTTGCGTCTAGTCTTAGGATTACAAGCTCGGCCTTGTATTATAGCATCAGTGTCCTCATGTATATGTGCATTTTCTAACAATGGGTTATTTGTGTTTCAGTCTTGTTTTTTAGGTTTTTTTTTTCCCACCATGTGATGTCTGGCCTCAGCTTGCAGAGTTTAAAAATTAGGCATATTTTACTCATGACCTTTATGAAAATTAAAATTTTCAGTTGGTTATGTAGGTTTTAGTTGGTGCTAGAAATGCTTGCTAAAAGATTTTTTGTTGTTTTTTTGTTTGTTTTAAGCCTTGTCAGGATTTGAACCTGAGATTTTAGAAAATTGCACACCTGTGTTTATTATTTGACCCCGGGTAGATGGTGATAAATTTCATGAACAGATTCTCTTCCAGAGACCAGCACACTAGTTAAGTGCAGGATTTTAAATAGGTCTTTACCTTTCGTGATTTCTACATAATTTCACCTTAAAAACATTGCAGATATAGTCAGCAGAGGTAGATCTTTTATTGCTGTTGTCCCTCACATACCTCTGTTGTCTTGGCTGACCTCGAAAGAGGAGCTTCAGTTCTCACTACCTCGGTTTACTCATGTTCCTTCCGATGCCTCTGCTCTTTTTTGCTTTCCAGTCCTTGTGCAAGGGCAGAGTGCCATATTCCTGCCTTCCTTCTGCTGTTGTTTGAACAACTGGCCACACACCACTAGGTACACTTTGGGGACAGTCCCTTAGTACCTTGAGGGCCTGTGCTTCCACCAACTCCTCTGAAAGGGGTGAAGATAGAGAATCCCTAGAGCTTCTAGCTCAGTTCTCTTCTTCCAGTTCTGGTCCCCTCTAATATTCTTCATGAATTCTCATTCTCCTTCAGGGTTTGAGCATGTGAATTTTATTTACACAACAGACCATGTGTCTTAAAGCTCTCCCTACACACTTTTGTCCCATCTGCCACCATTCATTCGCCACTCCAATTTTGGCCATATTGGATTACTTCCTGTTCTGTAATTCTGCTCTTCTTTCTTATTCCTATCTTGCACGTTACTGTTTTTCCAAGAAAGCTTTTCACATACCTTCCCTTACCCCCTTATTATTTGCTCATACTAACCATAACTGCCTGAAGTCTTTGCTTTCAGGATCTTTCTGGGAATCCTTGCTTACTACTCCTCCCCTTTCTCCTAGGCAGACTTACATGTCTCCACTGTGTGCTCCCGTAGCATCCTCCTCATCCCTCTATTACACCTCTTATGCTAGTTATAGTCACAGGTCTAAGATAGATTAAGTATTCCCAGTAATGACCACAGTCCAACCACTGAGCTGGTAATCAATAAGAATTTGAAATAAGAATTGATGGCTCAAGATAGAGAGAAAGTGTGAAGGGTGATTATTTCTGCATCTGTTGTCATTCATGGGCTCAGTAGTTTGAGAAGCTTATATTGCCTATTTTGACTTTTAGAATAGAGTGTAAACTAAATGGGAATTCTCTATGTGGATTAAATTTTTTAAAATTGTTTCTTAAGTGTACTGTTTCTGTAGTCTGCAGATCATAACCATTTTAAATTAAGACATGGTACATACACATGTGTATATTCATGTGTTTATTTGAAACTGAAAGTTTTAAAGTATAATGAATACTCTTACTCTACTTGTAGTGAACATTGATGTTTTCTTTTCTGTTCTTTTCTGTTTAACTTTTCTCAATGCTATTCATGACCCATTCGATTGATTTCATAAGCCCCTGTGGGCCACAGTCAGTGCTTCGTAAGCCAGTGCTCTGAATAACCATGCTTTGTCCTGTGAGGAAGACTTGAAGTTTTGGTATATTAGTCAGGGCTCAACCAGAGAAACGGAACCAGAAGAAAATATATGTTAAGAGATTTATTGCAAGGAATTGGCTTATGCAAATGTAAGGGCTGGGTAACAGTTCCAAAATCTGAAGGGCAAACCTTTAAAATGAGAGCGAGGGTAGAACTCTTTAACAAGCTGAAACTATTGTCCACAGGCAAAATTTCTTTTCCTCCCGAAAGCCTCAGCTCTGTCTGCTCTTCAGGCGTTTGAATCAGGCCCACTCAGATTAACTAGGGTAAATTCCTTTACTTAACTGATTTTGGATTTTAATCACATCTACGAAATATCTTGTAGGAATGCCTAGATTAGTGTTTGATTAAATAATAGGAACCTGTAGCCTAGTCAAGTTGACACATGAAAGATCATCACAGTTGGTGTGTGGAGTCTGGCCATCAACTCATTTCATCTGAGGAGCAGGAAGCAATTTTAGTTCACCCAAAACTAGGATGCTTTGTATCATGTTACTGTCTTCCAGTGGACTAAAGTTAACCTTCTTGAGATTCTCACCCACTTGTTTGGCTCTTATTTCAGCCTCATTTACGTTTTTGCATTTTCTTCTACCACGCTGGGAGTTTTATACAGTTCTTTTATCTTAGGAGCCCCTATCCTTTAACTCAGACTGTTCTATGAGCTTCTTGAACAAATGGTCAAGTCCTCTTCAAGAGGCCATTTTACTCTGTCTCTAGGAAACATATTGGGCCAGAAGTGCTCTTTTCAAGGTTCTCAAGACCTTAGAGTTTAATATTCAGTTCTCATGATACCCCCTTAGCCCTCCCATCAGAGGTCATCCTTGGGTGCTTGTCATGGGAGAGTATAAATTTCTATACCTAAAGGACTTCTAAGCCTTAGAAAAGTTTCACTTTTGCTTCTCAGCCTCAAGAGAAGGTGTGGCCAGTGTCCCCTTTCTCCTCTTGAACCTCATCACCCACACATACTGTAGTACTCCCCTTCATCTATTTTTCTATTCAGACAATTCAGGATAATCTCCCTCCACAGGCCTTTAGAAACACAGCTAGCTTTGGCAGTGAAAAAAAGAAATAATACCAACTGCTAAGACAAATACTAGAACAGATCCTGACTTACTAACTCATCCCGTTGCATCTGTACAAGAGTATTAACTTCCATGAAAGAGAAGTCAGTTATTTCTTTTAGGAGATGACCCCATCCCCACCCCCACACAAAAAGGTGCCCATTGGTGCAAGTTCAATTTTTCTGTGATGATGACACCTGTCCAGTGGAAAATGGACAGAGGCCACCAGTTTATTTCATGCTGGCCACTAGTCAGTTTGTAAAGCATATGTCTCCAATTTAAACTAAAAGTCTGGTTGAGCTGAAAGAGAACATTGCTAATTTCTCACAGATATGTTTAATTGTATATAATAATTTAAAAAATGCTGTGAAAAACATGAGCATCAGTGAGATCACTCAGTTTTCTGTTGAACTGTGTACTGGAAAAACAAACTAATTTGGGCTTAACTGTCTTAGAATTTCTCTAAATTTAGAATAAGCTAAGTTTACATTTATTTATGATAAAATTTTTTGATTACTTTAATGGCATAAACTGCGAAGAAGTATTAAACTCACTTTTAAAACTTTTCAAGTACTTCAGCAACACTTATTTACAGCTAAATTATACTAATTATATTTGAATTCTGTTTTGTCACAATGAAGAGAGATAGATCTAATATAATAAATAAATCTAATCTTTTTATTTCATTGATAATTTCTGTATATTTGACCTTAATAAAAAACTCCACTTAGGTTGAAATATTATTTCTTTAAATGTCTTCGTATATATAACTATCCACAGAGTCAACCATTGCTTTTTTAAATTCAGAGAGTTTACACCCTCCATATTTGGTCGTTGATTATATACACTTATGAAGTGGTCGGTGCCACTGAAAATACAAAAAAAAAAAAAATGTATATTTGATTTTATTATGGATTTTGTATACATTCTACAAATAGGTCTGGGGAAATAGAAATTTGCTCCAGATGATATGAGAAAAACCACTATCAAGATATGATCATCTTTGTCACATGTCAAGAGACTAGTTTTTGGAACCAGAGAATATTCTATTTTAAGAGATATGTGATGGTAATTTTATGTGACAAGTTGGCTGGGCCATGGTGGCTAGATATTTGGCCAAACATTATTTTAGCTGTCTCTGAGAGGGTGTTTTTGAATGAGATTAACATTTAAATTGGTGGACTTTGAGTAAAGCAAATTGCCCTCTAGCAGAGTGGGCCTCATCCAACCAATTAAAGGTCTTACTAGAAAAAGACTGACTTCCCATGAAGAAGAGAGAATTTTGTTGGGAGCCTGCCTTTGGACTTGAACTACAGGATCAACTTTTCCCTGGATCTCTGCTACTGGCCTGCAGATTTTGGATTTGTCAGCCTCTGTAATCGTGTGAGCCAATTCCTTAAAATAAATCTAGCTTGTTATAAATACAGAAGTAATTTTATAGACACACACACACGTGTGTATATGGTACACATCTACATTTGCACACATCCTCTTGGTTCTGTTTCTATGGAGAACTCTGACAGATATGGGTTTCTGAGTGTTGCCTTTCGAGCTAGCCTGCTTTTTACCTCCCATTGTGTAGAGTATGTTTGTCCACTTCCTGTTCTTTAGTTATCCATGAAACCACTGGGCTGACAATTAGTGAAATACACCTTTTGTCCTTCTAGACTTTGTCTTCATTAATTATCTTTATATGCACCATTGTTCTCTGAGCTTCAAATTTCTCAGGTGAAAATATGAAAAATAAGCAGTCTCTTTTTTCTGCCTTACTGGATCAGTTGATACAAGAGTTAAAGATAATCTTTATATAGTTTTATACTGTCTGTAATTTACTTCCAATTAAGCATACACATCACAATATTTATGGGTGTAACTTTGTTTTAGAAGCCTTCAGTTAGCATTCCAGGTACACCAATCACAAATTCTTATTCTAGGATTAATTAGTATTTGAAAGACCCTAATTAGAAGTCTGTACTCCAGAGCTAGGTACTTTAAATCTGCACAAAAAAAGTTTATTAACTTTAAGGATGTTACTAGTAATTGGTGAAATGAGTGACATTGGAAATATGTGGATTAGCCTCAGAAATATTTAATGTTAATGGGCTTCAAGTCAGAGAAGGCCAGCAAGCTAACAGCTTTTGGAGTAACATCTAACTCCAGTATGCATTTGGTCTTGTTTTATAATACGTAGGCTTCTGTCGAGTGATCGGATTAGAAGGTTAGACATAATACTGTAGAATATTGTCACGACTGCTTTAAGTATACCTTTATGCAGGTTACTTGTCAGAATACTTTAAGGACAGACATCTGGGACTTTACTGAGCTTGTAAGATAGAGCTGTGAGTCTGTATTTGTACCATCCTGCTTGCTAATGCTATTATATGCAGCAGAAAGCCCTCACCTATTTAGAATCTTTGGAGAATGTCATGTTTACCCCCAAATGCCTGATAATTGTGAAATCCAATTTGGTTTACATTGGTTTCCGACAGGACCTAATATACTCCCTGGCACACGCTAGGCATTAAGAAAATGATTCCGTAAATCAGTGAACTGGCCTTGGTTCTGGGGGAAGGAAAGGAAGCTGAAGTTCTGGTGATACATTGTTTCAAGGCTGTCAGGATCCTCCTTTCTGAGAATAGTTTATCACCAGATTTCTTTTTAGAACTTCAAGATAAGGACTATCATCTCCATGCTTTCTCTTAGTTTCAATTTAATCTCTTTAGGAGAGCTGCTAAAATCATGTGAAGGTGAGTCAGAGTTGCACCAAGGAAGCTTGTGATAAGTGGGGCTTATTTGCGGAAGCATGTGAATGCTTGGCTTATCTCCAGGAGCATGCTGTGCCAGCCCATCATCTGAAATGCAGCATGCTAGCACCTGGAACATTTTCCATCTTTGATGTGTCGAGAAGATGAAGTGAAACCCGGATGAAAGGCGGAATTGAGACCTTGTGGAAGCATTGTAGGAGATTCCTCCCAGTCAATATTTACAGAAAATCCTGAATTTATTTTGATTTGCGTTGATTAAAGAAAATATGTCATAAAGAAGCAAAGGAAATAAGTTTTTTTCTCCTTTTTGAAAAAGTGTTGCTCTTATTTTGAAAAAGTTTAGCTTGAATGATCAGAAATGGGAAAGAGAATGATTCTAGTTGAACTCCTATAATAAGCTAATTTTAACTTTATTTTTTATAGCCTTGGGTTATTGGGTCAGAAATGTCATTGCTAACTAGATTTGTAAACTTGTTACCCCTGAAAGATTGCCTCTGCTGCCAAGCAAGGGACAAGGTCTTGTTTTGTTTCTTTTGATCAAGGAACAGAATATCCTTTGTTGGCTCCAAAACAAGAAGTCTTAAATTTAAACATACTTTTGTTTGCTTTTCTCAGTTGGATAACACAGGAACAATACGAAGGTGACTGAACCGAATATATATATCTCGATGGTGTTGAATATTATATAAGTCCCAGGGTGCTATTGGCCTTTAGAGTTTTTTGTAAGGCAGTAATAGTATGACAAGGCTTTGATTATTATTTGATTAATTGACTGTCCCTATTTTTTGCAAAGCAGTTACAGTAATAATTAAACATGGTAGAACTATTGTAAGAATACTGAAACAATAAAGACCCTGTTGATGAAAGGCGAAGTATTTACCTAGGTCAACTTTCCTTTAATCTCTGAGGCTCTTCCTGGCCAAGGGAAAACAAAGCATAGCAGGTGATGAGCCATTAGATAATGACAGTGCATAGCTCTGGACACAGGATTTGGCAGCTAATCTACATTATAATATCAAGTTAATTATGTAGATTTTTGTTTCAAGAGCATTAAGCATCATAGTGGATGAGATATTCAGAACATTTATAACAAGAGTATGAGGTGAGTGTCGGTATCAGGGGAAATATTGTTCTCCATATTAGTCTGGGAAAGCTTTCCCTCACTCCATATTGAAGCAAGCACGATTACACAGATTATCTCATTTCATTTTACAACACCTTTATGGAGTTGGCATTATTATTATAATAGCCATTTTGCAAATGCAGGATACTTGTCAGAGTACCTTAGCAAACAGGCTTAGAGTGGTTTTGCAATTTGGCAAGAGCTACATAACTAGAGAATTTAGGAGGTCTTTAGACTAAAACTGAGATCATACCAACTGGGACAATAGATAGATTAGATTAGATTAAATTAGATGGATGGATGGATGGATGGATGGATATAGATAGAGAACAGACATATCTATAATGTGCTTTTTTGGTTTCTTAGTGTATATATTTCAGAGTCTTTTATGTCAATAGAGATAGATCTTTTAAATCATTGCATAAAATCACATATTTGTATATGTCATAATTAAGACATTTATATATTTTTTTCCGTGGACATTTGGATAATTTCCCACTTTGGGCTATTACAATAGTGCTGTAATGAACTTCTTTGCACATACATCTTTGTTCACACTTCCAAATATCTCTGTATAAATATTTAGATGTAGCATTATTAGGTCAAAGGTATTTACATTTAAAATCTTGATAGCTATTATCAGATTGCGCTTTTATTCCCTGCTTTTCTGAGAGTATTCTTTTTTCTACATTCTTACAATCCCTGGATGTTACAGTCCTTTTTTTAAAAAACCATTCTTATGGGTGACTGCATGGGATTTCTTTGTTATAATTTACATTAGCTTAACTTTTAATGAAGTTGAGCATTTTTACATAATTTATCGAACATTAGTATTTCTTTGTTGAATTCTCAATTTCCTTTTCTCTACTTGTATACGCAGTTCTTTGAGTGGATAAAGCCTTTTATATATTATTGATATTCATATTGATATTTGGCAATATTTTCTGTTAATATTTGACTTTTCTTATAACTTCATAATAGTATATTTTGTTGTCTGGAAGTTTGTAGCATTGATTTAAAAAAAAAAATCTCCATGATATTTAATTTGTACAAGTGTAGTCAAATAAGTTTCTTTGAAGCAATGCATTAATTCTCTTTAGTCAGTTATAATATTCTACAGTTTGAAAAGATGAAAAATGACTCCTGCTATCAAGAGTTGGAGAACTATATTAGTCACATTTTGCTGATAACGAACTATATCAAAATCTCAGTGACTTATGAGAAATGTGTATTCTCATGCCCCCTGGCTTGCAGGTTGGCTGCAGGTCCCTTGATCTAAGCGGGGCTCGGCTGGGCCAGGCTAGACCCCAGGCTTCCTCTCAGGTTCAGGTCTCCTCCATCTATCCTCATTCTAGAACCCAGGCTGAAGCAGCTATTGTTTAATGCTCTGTTATTCATGGATCACAAGAGCTCGGGAGTTTACGTGGAAGCACAGGATGCTCCTTTAGGCTTCTGCTAAAAATTTGTATACCGTTACTTTCATCCACATTCCATTGACCAAAGCAAGTCATTTCACCCGTCTCAAAATCAATGTAGCAGGAAAGTATACCCCACCCATAGTAAAAGGCTGTGAAGTTACATGGCAAAGAGTATGGATAGATAATTCTAATACATGGAAGAAGGAATCCAGTTTCTACTAGAATGATTAGCTTCCGACATTAATTATTTTTGAGATGGTTTACGTGCCCTGCTCAACCATAAGCTTTATGAAAGCAGATCAGAATGTAAGCATTCAGTTCTGACCTTCCCTAACTCCCTCAAAAAGTAGAGATTAACTCTCTCTTTTTTTTTTTTATTACATTTGAGAAACAAATTTAAAAGAAAAATAAATGAATTGGTGAATTCTTAAAACAATTAACATTTAAACATTAAGTTTAAAGCTTCCAAGTTAAACCTTCAGGCTAAATAATCATCTAAATCACAAAATGGTCCTTAGTCTATTTTTTTTTTTTTCGTTTCAGTACCATCCGTGACAGTTGCTATGCTTGCAGTACGTTTTTCTTCAATTATGTTTGTAATTATTTTGAGAATTTCTATTAATACACCCACCTTTATAAAATAGACATTATAGTGATAACCTCTTTATATTTCATAGAGATGTTGGTAGGATTAAACAAGATTAAGTAAAGAATTTATTTTACTATCATGTACATAATGAATGCTCAAAAAAATGTCAATCTTCGCCCCCCTTCCAAAGCTTATATATTTTTCTTATTAACAGTATTTTCTACAATATTTTCCATGGACTGGTAAAGTATTTTTTCACCAGAATTATGGTATTATTTCAGCCTCCCTTGTATACACTCTGTATTTTCAAAGTGGAAGATACTATATCTAATTTATTTGTTTATTATTTTTAATAAGTCGCCTACAACACCTGGTCTCCCATTCAAGTACTAACCAGGCCCAACCCTGCTTAGCTTCCGAGATCAGACAGGATCAGTCACGTTCAGGGTGGCATGGCAGTAGACGATACTATATCTAATTTAAATACATCATTTTACAGATGAAGAAATTTATACCCGAAGATGATGGGTAGGATTTAAACTCAGTCAGAAGATAAGCATCAGGATTAGGCCCGGAGCTTCAGTCTTTTGCCGGCTAGCTCTGTGCGCTTTTTTACGAGGCTGTGTGGGCAATAAATGTATGTTGTCACCATCCATCCCCAAGTTCACACCCAAGGTGCCAAAGGGATGCACCTGATTCTCTGACTTTCATTTCCTGTTCTCCACATACATGATAAAAAATGTACCCATTCTATACCTTGTTCTTTTGGGGTCCACTTTTTATGAAAGTGGACTATAGCCAGCTTTCTTAGTACTCTAGCTTTCATAGTGGACAGTTGAGTGAATCTGAGTTTTCTCTAAGGTCTGAGTGTGTGCTAATGGCCATTTCTTATCAATCCACAAGTATAGGCTAATGAGAAGAATTGTGGAACAAAACTGTCGCTGCCCTTGTCATTGTGATATCTCAGGCCTGGGCGTAGCAAGGGTGTATTTAACAGTGCAGTGCTTAGTTTTTCAAAATTTGGTTAAATTTTTGGGACAAATGGAAAATTTCACTTCTTGGCAGCAATACAAGGGTTAGAGTTTTTTTTTTTTTTAAAGTTCCCTTAATTGTAATAAGTTAATATATTTAATTAAGTGGAAATAGACCTTAGCTTTACCTAGTACATCTGTTTGTCTTATATTCTCAAAGCCATTTTTCTTAAATATTAGTTCACCTTGAGCATTCATTTGGCCCAGTGGATTTATAATCATAAAATGTCCATCTGTAACTAAATTTTTAAAAATTATAGATATTTCCTAATTTTCCTGATGTTCATGTAGCTCCTTCTTTTAGATGATCTATACTACAGAACATATGTTCACTTACTAAGAATGACTACTTAGAAATGAAATATTACGTATACAACAGTAATTTAACTCAACAAAATCTCAGGGTAAAATCTATTTAATTTTATATTAGTGCTAGTTATTGAAAATAAGTTTTTAAATACTTAAAATTCAATATCTCTAGGAGATTGCCTGCAATTATTTGTAGGAATCGGTGTATTGGGGCAGACTCAATAACAAATTCTGCCTTTATATAGAATTACCACCTTTGTAAAACATCAGTTACAGCAATACTTCATTTTTTTTTACATGAAAGAAACAGTCAAATAGTTCCCCTAACAGACTGTCTGAACTGAAGATGCATTCCAGGAGGAGCGTTATGCTACATCACCTCACTGCTCTGGCAATGATTATAACAAAACAGTTGGTACAGAAAAGTTAGGAAGCCTGAGTTTTGTGGTACACATTTCTACCTAATTTTATGAAATATATAGTTTAAGAAGCATTGCTTTCACTGTTTCTCTGTAAGATATAGCTAATGCTTAATAAAATCTGGGATATAAGTGCATTTTATTTTTGTACAGAGATTGTGTGTGGAGAGATGAGGCATTTACCAGCTTTATCTTAGTTTTAATTTTAACTTCTTACCTAAGGTGGTATGTGATGTTCACCACTACTTTCTACTTGCCATATAGAAAAAGAGAGTCACTACTGTGCTATCATGTGCAATGTACCACACAGTTGATGGGACGCAAAGTGGTGACTCTGCACGTGCACATCATATATAGCATTGATTTTTTCAATCGGATAGTTTATTCATTTCCTTTAGTATTTCTAAGATCTGTGGATTTGTAGGAAGATTCTCTTGAGCCTATTAAGCATTGTGCCCCTCTCCTTTTTTTCCCAACAGCTTTATAACTTATTTTTTGTTCTTAACCAGTCTGGATTTTACTTTTGTTAATGATATGAATTAGGAATATTTTTGAGATGGCTGTCTCATTCTTTCTCTACTATTTATTGAATGGAAAAGTAGAGGAGTGGAACAGAATAGAGTATAAAAATAGATCTACCCTGAGGCCAAAACTATTGCCATAATAAATGAAGTTTTATTGTATGTTTTAATATCTGATAGGGTCTGTTTTCACCCTTATTCTTCTTTTTCAAACAACTCGTTAGTTTCCATGAAAAATGTGAGTGGGATTTTAATTTTGATTGTACGGAATTCATAAATTAAAATGGGACAAACTGACGTTCAGAGTATTTTAGGAGCACAGATGTCTTACAATATTATAGATTTTAATCCAGGAACACAGTATGGCGTTACACTTATTCAGAGCTTTTTTTATTCTTCGGTTAAGTTTTATAGAAAAGGATATTTTTGCACATTTATAACCAGTAATTCTTGGATATTTTATAGTTTTTGATCTTTTCCATTATACTTTCTAAAGCTATTGTGGGGTTTCTTTTGGCACATACATTTTTTAATGTTACTTTCCTGAACTCTTGTTAGTTCTCATAAATTTTCTGTTAAATCTCTTGTATTCTCCAAGTAAATAATAGCTTAATCTACAAATAATGAGTTCTGGATTTCCTTTTTCAAATTTTTTTTTTGGTTTTCCTTATGTGCCCACATAATTTACCAAGACTATAAGCAAACTGAAAATGAAAAATATCTTACATTATTTCTTTTCTACAGAAATGACGATGTAATCATCTGATTGCTAGATATAGTAATATATGTGGCCAATATGTAGTCATATCGTTTTTTGTTTAATTTGATTTTAGCATACCTTTAAATGAACTTTATAAACCAATCTGATTGGGGAAGAACATTTAATAGCAGAGTATTTTGAGATCCTGAAAGTCAAGAAGGTGTTGATTTACTCGAAAAAGTTCTCTTATACTTACATTTCATATATATATGCATATATATGTATGTATATCTACAGACATACACATATATGTATACACACATATACATACCTATGTATACACACATTTATTTATTCCCTTAGTATGTACTAACAAAATTGAACTGTGTTTCAGAATGAATATTATTTAAATCCTTGTTCTGCAATAACATACTTGGACCTATTAGCAGAAGTAGACAAGGGGCAAATATTAATGGAATAATTTCCACATATATCTGCCAGTGGTTTCTAGGATGTATAAGTTACAGATCTGGCTAACGTTTTTTGTGTATTGTTAAAGTTTGCTCCCCTAGGCATGTTGCATTATAGTCCACTCAACTATTAATGTTTTCTAAAAGATAGATGCAGATTCTTTTTTTATCTAGGGTCTTATATTTGAAATATACATTCCACCTCTTCTGCATTCGAATATATGAATCTTTGTTTGTTAAGATGGAACTAAAATATTTCCCTCTTTTTGAAATGCTTCCTTTTCTTACACAAACAAAAAGAATTACTTGGTATATTCCTCTGTTACATTAGTTATCACATTATATTGTAGTTGTTTATTTTGATTTCTGCATTCCTACTAAGCTGTGAGCTACTTGAGACTGTGCCTCTCCAGTGTCTGGCATTGAGTTCATACTCTAAACTTTTGTTGAATGAATAAACATGAATAAGTGATTACCAAAATATATAAGAGAAGTAAAAGATGAAAAGAGCTGTCTAAGAGAAACTCATAAATCTGACAATTTAAGAAAAACATTAGAGGGTCCTATACAAGGGGCATAGGAAGCATATTTTATGAAAGGACTAATAAAAAAGGTACAAACCCCATGGTTTAGGAATGTGCATTTTGATGCAGGAATGTTTATTATGGTAGAGAAATGCAGTAGAGACTGAGTGGCATGAGAGTATGAAAACGTGTTGAAAGTCAGGAAGAAAAACAATTCATTCTGGTATAAATCCTATAAATCACATGATTTTGTGAAGTATATACCATTAGAAACCACACTCCATCTGCTTCTATATATGCAATATGTATTCCTGGTTTATAGGTTACCATATATAGCTTGCAGGAGTTGCCAGTTTTTCCATAATGTGAATGTAAAGCACACCTGGACTAGCAGGGCCAGCTTCAAAGGCAATAGACTAGATTTCTTTCATCTCTGACCTTCTGTTCTGCTTTCTATTTACGGCTTTTTATGTGTATATATATATTCAAATGACTCATTCTTAGATTTTAAGATTTTAGGGAGACATTATGGAGTTTTTCAGGCACAGTTTAGGTGCTTAATTGTTGCATTTAATTGAAAATGTCCATTTTTATTATACATATTAACTGGACTTGATGAATTATACATTTCTTTTAAAATGTTCTTTAATGTGTTAAGTGAGGGTTTGTATACCTATTTCCAGTTACTTTTCAAATAAAACAAATAATTCAGCAGAAATAAGGACAACCAAATTTTTTATGGCTACATCTGAAGGCCACATTTAGTAGTCTTTTGAATGACGTAGGTAGGAAAGAAAGAGCTGGCAATGTCCTTCATATTCGTTCTATCACTCTAGAGCTATATTTTTGTAGTCATTTCATTGAAAGGTTCAGTGAGAATTTAATTTAAATCTACATGCAAGTAAAATAAGAGATAACAAATGAGACCCTAACACAGCCCGGTAGAGTACAGACTAAAAATCAATTTCAATGATTCGATGATTGAAATATAGTTATAGTAATCACACACTACAGTGTTTGGGCTTGTATAGGTCATAGGTCAGTGTGGTGTTTGCTTAGGTAGCTTCAAGACACATTAGGTTAGTTTTGTCAGGAACCAACAGAGCATTGTAGCTAAAATGGTATATACTCTGATTCTATAAAAAGCGATGAATATTGCTATCCAAATAATGGTATTGGTATTCTTTGGCTGCTGTTGTCTCCCAAATTATTAAAAGTGGTAGAATGACTCATACATATTTTAAACTAGTAAGTTATTTTTATTCTCATTCAGTTTTCCTTTTCTTAACATCTCAATTGGTTTTAAAAACCACGCAGTTGTTTAGATGAAATTCATCATACAAATTTTTAACGTATGTAGTTTTGGATACTTAGCAGTTACTTTTTTTTTTTTTAATTAAGAAAGCCATCCTTTCTGGAGTATCATCTTTTTGTTGACCTCTTCCTACAGGTTTTCAGCACATATTCCAATGAAGACTATGACAGGCGAAATGATGAAGTTGACCCCGTGGCTGCTTCAGCTGAGTATGAACTTGAAAAGCGTGTAGAAAAGCTGGAACTTTTCCCAGTGGAACTAGAGAAAGGTATATGAGCTCTGCAATGTTTATTATATTATTATATTGTTATGTTAAGTATACAGAAATGACTTTCGTTTTTATAAGTACAGCCTTTTTTTCTCCCTAAAGATTCGGTCCAGTTTTAATTCTCATGCAGGATTTTGATTATTAAATTTCAAAAATAGTTGATACGAATACTGTATAGATGGTGGATTGAAAGATTCTGTCCTCTCCCAACTGAAAGCCACCTACTTTACGTGGCTAGGATGGCAGCTAGGAATAAGGAGGTGTGAGTGAGGCCTGATGCTTGGTTGGTACTCCTGCAAAGGGCAGGTGCTGGTGAGAGCCCAGAGAGCCGCTATGAGGGAGCACTTAGGGCAGGTGGATGTTTTTGTCTTGTTTTGCTTTTTGAGGAAGGAAGAGTGTCATGGTTAGACTCCAAATGTGTAGATATGGGAAATGCTGGGCCTTTAGGAAATTATGGATTTTAGAATGGAGGCAGTGAAATCCTCTTCATCTGTGAGGGGTAAGGGGCTAAAACAGAACAAGGAGAATGGGGACGGAGGGAGGGTCCACCTCCTGATTTTGCTGCCTGGAATCACAGCCAGCCTGCTGTAGTAACTGGAGGCTGTAGGACCAGAGAATTTCATGTTTGTCATCATGTAAGGTGGGCATCTGTGAACTGGACAGTGTGACCTAATGATCAGAAGACTCACATCTCAGAGAGTTTTGGGAAAACCACAGAACAAACAGATGACAGTTTGAATAACAAAAAAGAAACAAAAAAACAAATAAGGATATCCAAGTATGGCTTTAAAAATACATTTTAAATCAAATTAACAATAACAACAATGAAGTGATTTTAAAAAAATAAAAATTTCAGTAGAGGAATTGAAGAGGAAAGGATGGTGGTTGTTGGGATCAAACTGGTGACCCAGAAGTTCAAATGACAGAGTGAAAATCCAAGAAAAATCATGAAGGAGATCCAACATATAAATTGTAGATAACAGAAGGGGAAATAACAACAGAGAATATTAGACAAATAATAAAAGAAATTTCCCTGAGCTGAAAAAAGACCTGAACCTCATGTTTGAAAGGGCTTAGCCAGTTGGTTACAAGGACTTAAAAAAAGTTCAACACTTTAAGCATAGGCCTGGAAAACTCCTAATCGTCAAATATAAAATGAAAATCTTACAAAATACCAGACCGAAATCAAAGCGAACAAAGAACGGTACTTGCAAAGGCAAAATTATTAGACTAACATCAGACTTCTCGTCTGCAACCCTGAAAGTAGGGAGATGTACATAGAATTTCACACACAGCCGAGAAGAAAAGGATGGTGATCTAAGAACCCTACATCCATCCCAGAGAACGTTTACCTGGTAAAAGAAAGAAATGTGCTGATATGTAAGGATTGAAAGAACACATCATGCACATACTTCCCAATTAGCAGGGAGGGAAAGAAATGACGAGCGACTTGTTGAAAACAGCAGAATGAGGGGAAAATAGTCGAAAACTATGTGAGTAATATTAAGCGTAAAATTGCTTGGATGAAACAAATATAAAGAATACCAGTCCTACTAAACATGACTAGCTTAACTATTCCCATTAACAGACACGTTCATTTGATCTTAAATAGAGTGTAAGAGTGATACTTACATTTTTCATTCATTTAAAAATGTAAAATTTATACAATTTATCCTTGGCTCATGACCCATACAGAAAAAGCTGGATTTGGCTGTAGGCCATTGTATTGCCTATAATAACAAATAATGAGAACAATTTGAATTTTCATCAATGATAGAAAAGGATCTATAAATCGCAACATATCTATTCAATGAAATATTACCTAGCAGTAAAAATGAAGGAGCCACAGTTCCATGTAACAGTATGTATGATTCTTACAAACATGAAATTGAAGGGTGTGGAAAGCACATCACAGAAGAGGCCATTCAGTATTATTTTGTTTGTTTAAATTTCAAAATCAGGAAAAATAAAACATTTTTTAGAGATATAGAAATATTTTTCAAAGATGTAAGATCTAAACACATGGAATGATATACCATATTCTTGGATGAGAAGACTTAATACAGTAAAGCCTCTCCTATACTCTATCTCTGATACATATAAATATATAAATAAATTTATTGCAATTCAAATAGAACTGCCATGAGAGTTGGATTGGGAAAAGGGATTCTATAATATAATTCTAAAATTTATATGGAAAAATAGAGACCTAAGGGAAGTATGAAAAAGAATGCAAAATGATTTAACCTCCCAAATATCTGAATATAGTGTAAAGCTTCTATTATCAGAACAAATTGTATTCACGTAGCTATTGATCGGTGGAATGAAAATGAAAATTCAAAGAAGGTTATTAGTCTGCATGAGAATTTGATATATGACATGTATCCTATTCTAATTTAGAAGTAACAGGGTGCTTTACAAATTGTTCTGGCTTAACGGAACATCTATCTGAAAGAAGGCTGGATACCTTCATTTTTATTACATTATGTATAAAAATAATCCTATGTGGATTAAATAATTAAATATTAAAAATAAAATAATAGAGACATTTGATGAACATTTATAAGACTACATATTGCATCTAGGCTTGTGGGAGGAGGGGCTTAACCAAAATGGAAAACCAGAAGTTATAAAGGAAAAGATGGACCAATTACATTATCCCAAATTTTAAGCTTTTAAAGGCAGTATTGTCAAAGCTAATAGATAAGTGATAAATTTGAGGGAAGGAAATTTTATAGATGATGTAGCATTAATGTCTATATTATGCTAAGCATCTTTGTAAATTATCAGGAAAAAAGAGAGACAAGCAAGATTCAGTAGAAAAATTGTCAGTTTACTGAAAAAAATCTAATGACCCACACTCATATGAATGAAAGCGCAAATCTCAGCAGCAATGGGAGAATGCCAAACCAGCATGAGCTTCTTTCCTGAGAGAGAAAATAGGCTCCGAACTCCAGAGCATGGTGATGGCATTTTCTGTAATAACAGAGCCTCACAGTCTTTTCCATCTATTCCTAGCTGCTCTGCTTACTTAGTACTCTGCCTATTCCCAGGAGAATATGTACAGATGAAGACAGGGTGGCTGCTGGGTTCTTGACAGTGTAGCCACAAGAATCAGTGGCTTCAAGTATGTGGCTCTGGACTTCACCCATGCTTAACAGACATATCTCAGAGAAAGCTGTACAGAAGATGAGATGAGTTCTCTGGTCTCTGTGGGTTGATTGTACTCTAATTGATTTTCATTATCACCATCTTTCAGGTATTACACACTGGCTCAAACTAATAAAGCTTTTCTCACAATCAGGTTTTCAGCTCTACAAATCTAAATAATTTTCCAGTTAGTTTAACAAGAGGTACTATGGAAAGAAGAAAGATAATTTTTACTAAAACCTGAATCCAGGCAGGGAAATGGATTTGAAAACTAAAATGCAATTTTCATGCAGGATATTTGCAGAAAGAAATGATTTAATGGCGTGATAGTACAGAGAATCAACATTTGAGAGGCACCCTTTGAATATTTTGAGTGTGAGAAAGTATCACACATGGCAATTCATAATAAAGAGAAACTCCTATAAATACAATGAATGTGAGCAAGAATTCAGCTAATACTTAATATACGCCAGAGACTTCATGCAAGAGAGAAACCCTATGACAATATTGAATGTAGAAGAATCTGTAGTGATCATCTCTTAAACAACACAAGTGGCTATCTATGAGGTATTATTGAATTAGCAAACATACTTGGTGGGAGACTTATTTGGATATAAACATGATGGGAAGACTTTGGGTCATCATTCATCCCTTCATCAACATGAACAAATTCACACTGTAGACAAACCTTATACGTGTGGTGAATGTGGGCAAGAATTCAGCCATACAGCTAATCTTTATGTATATTAGAGAACCCACGTAGGGGAGAAGACACTTTTTATGTATAACCAGTGAGGAAAGCCTGCAGCATAGATCTAACCTTCATCTGCACAAGAAAAAGATTCTGTGGAGAAACCCTAAAACTATAATGAATGTAGGAAAATTTTTAGCAAGAGGAAGCCTCTTGATGAACAATTAGAATGAAATAAATATGGGAAGTCACCTGCGTGCAAACATTCTAAATGTAAGAAATGAAGGAAAGTCTCCAGCCATCACTCATACATTAGCATTGAAGTGCTCACACTGGAGAACACCCACGCCCAGAACCAGTGTGGGGAGTGCCTTCAGCTGGGGATCACATCAGACGGTTTCTCCAGGGAGAACACTCTATAAAGCTTTCTTTAGCGTGTAACTGAGCAAATGAATTGCACTTTTGCCAAATGACATATTTTTAAATATCTTTATTTAGGATGTCGGATTTTGAGTTGTACTTATATGTAGGATTATGAATTGTACTCAGAAATACTTAAAGCAGAATTGGTGACAAGGAATAATCAATGAAATAAATCATATTTGAAAGATTACTAATTAAGAATATTCAGTATATTAAAAATTATTGCTAAAAAGTTTTTTAAAGGCATCAGCATTCTGTTGAGTACATGAACCAGGTTTCCTTTAATAATCTACAGCTAATTAGCTAGTATCTACTTTTTTATGCAGCTGATACAACATAATAACAAAGACTTTGAGGCTCTCAGAAAATAACTTTGAATGTTACCCAAAAACTGTGGATTGTAAAATAGAGTATCTCTTATATCATTGATGTTAAAATATATATGTAGATGTTAAAATATATAGAAAGGACAGATGGAAGTATGGATAAACACATGATTTGTAAGTGAATGAAGAATAAGATATTTGTCAGTATTGTTCACAAGGCCAAGAAAATGGAAACAAAAGTGAATGCCTATCAGTAGAGAAATAGGTAGATATATTATGATATCTAATCTCACCATGAAATATTATGCAGTCATTAGAAGTGATCTAAGGCTATGTAAGTGGCTATCTATGAGGTATTATTGAATTAGAAAAATAAGTTGAAGTAGGTATAATATGATCTTTTTTGGTGTAAAGTAAATAAGAAGGGGGAAAAAAGCCATATATACAAACTAGTTGTCGATATGATTATATCCTTGTATGGTAGGACAGAGACAGTAGTGAAAGACACATGGGATCTTATTAATGTGAATAGGGATATGGAACAAGTAGAAAAGAAAAGAAGACCACATAAATAAAGGGGAAATTCCAGATATATTATGATCACATTTATTTAAAGTAATATCTATGGCTCACCCAGGAAAAGTTAAGCCAGAATGGTCAACCTAGAGATGCATCGTAAAATTATGAACTCCAAAGAATTCTTTGTGAAAGCAGGCAAAAAAAAAAAAACTGGATAACTAATGGGAATGAAATCAGACCAGCCTCAGAGTGACTAAAAGATAATAAAACATACTTTCTTTTCTTTTCTTAAGGAAAGAAAATATGACTCAAAAATTTTATTCCCCCTAAAAAAACAAACAAATAAATAAAATAGGTGTGTTTGAGTGTGTATGCTTTTGTGCTTAAAATATTATATTGTTTAGAGAGCCTGTGTTTTAAGAATGATTGAGTCCTCAATAATCAAATTATTACCTTTTCTTAGGATCACAATGAATATCCAACTGCAGTAGTAAAGTGAGATTAAATTCATGAGCCTTTTGTAGGATCTTTTTTGACACCCTTGCTCCCCAGCATAGAAAAAAAATTCTGCCAAGGCAATCATATCACAGAGTTCATAAAGAACAAAATTAAAAAAGCAAATAGGTCTATCAGCTAATTGCAGACTAGTGTAACACTTAGGTTGTTTTTTCCCCCCTCTCTTTCATAGATGAGGATGGACTTGGTATAAGTATTATTGGAATGGGTGTTGGAGCAGATGCTGGACTTGAAAAGCTGGGGATATTTGTCAAAACTGTAACAGATGGCGGTGCTGCCCAGCGGGATGGCAGGTAAGCTAAGTGCTGTCATCAATAACTAAAATCTAGGAAACTTTTCTGGGAATTTCTTTCAATGGTAGTTTTCTTCTTTCGCTATTTTAGGACATAATTTCAGAGTGTGTCTTATATGTGGAAAATATTCAAACACTTGAATTACTTTCTGATTTGTAGGCAGAATACCTGATGGTAAATGAGTGGATGGATCTATTATCTATATCTACCTCTGTACCTGTCCATTCATCAATCTAGTAGAAAGTGAGGAGAAATATGGGTGTATATAGTTTAAGAATATGTACTGTGGAAAGCAGCATGTAGTTTCATTTCAGAAATATTAAAACATGTTATAATAGATGCCAGCTACAGAAAAATGAGGCAGAAGGCAAACCTTGGATTACGATAGTTCACAGGAAATGATGATCCAGTGTTTTTTCACAATGAAGGCCATGAGACCTGACTGCTTTCCGTTTACCTGCCCTTCCCTTTCTGGGAAAAATTCAGCCTCAACTCAGATACCATGGTTTTGGTATTGCTCCATCCCCAGTGGTCAAAAAGATGACATCGATACTAAGACTTCGTAAGAATGAGCCTTCCTAACACCGAGAGACCACAGTATCCAATCAAAAGGTTGGCTATCAATACATCCTTCAGACTGACTTACGACCAGATGGGGGAACTTTGGATGAGAAAATGGGTTCTGTAGAAAGTAACCTCACAGGGTATCTAATCATAAATTCCTGGGCAGGTCATGGTGAGTAGTCATACCTCAGGCATATAAGTAAAAGGTTTATTTGTGCCTTAAGCAAGCCCTGTCCCTTGTTATTTTGCATCTAGATAAACGCACCTTTGAAATACCAGAAGTAATACCTCTCTAAGGGAGTAGTAACCCTTAAGAGAGCATGTAATCTTGTTAACTCTGCTGTAATCCAATTCCTGCCCTACTTTTCCCATCTCCACGTTATCTTCCTTCCTTATCTGTCCTCCTTAATTTGAAATGCATTAAAGAAGTTGCAAAACTGTTATCTCCTGAGCACTTGAGATCTTGATTTCTGGCATATGTCGTCAGTTTGGCTCAAATAAACTCATAAAATTGTTTAAAAAAAAAAAACCCCACCCCAGAAATATCAAACAAGCGATAATAGGTCTGGCATTTTTGAAAATGACAGAGGTGAAAGGGAAAATAGGAACTTTAATTCTGCACTGAAGGTAATTTAGGAGATCAATGTCTCTCAAAAAGTGTTCTGTCTAAAAATACAAGTTCTTGAGCAGAACTTAAACCTGAGGAATTAAAATCTCTAGGAAAGAGGTCCAGCAATCTCTGCTGTAAACATTCACCTTGGGCAATTTAGATGTATGCCAAGCATCAGATCATTGTTTTGTCTTAGTTTTCATCATCTCAAGCTACAAGTATCTTTAAAAACTTTGATTACTCTCCACTCTAGGCTCCATCAGGATGCTGCATCAGGTTGGGGTTGAAGCAGAAGGTTGGCAATAGAAATAAAAGACCCAAAAATATGAGTACCAAATTCAAAGAAAAATCTTATTTTTCTAGGAACATTGAATAACTGGCTTTGATTTTTTTTTTTTTAAAGTTTAAGTATCTGTCATTTAACCATCTTCTCAAGAAATAAAGCATGTTGAAAATCACTTCTGAATCTCTGCTGAGACTCATAGTAGCATTATTTCTTTTGTGATCCTAATAACACATATTGATGTACACAGATAATTCCCAAGGGGAACTAAATTGATTTATTAAAAGAAAAAGCCACACCTTGGGTATCATCTCTTTCTATAAAGTTAGGGACTACATCTTAGTCAGTAGCTTTATTTATATTCCCACAGTACTAGAATAGAGAAGTTCTGAAGTGAATCTTTTGAGTGAATGTTCGGCAGACTAAATATGTATCGCACTTAATACAAAGTGGGATATTAACATTTTATGTTTAAAAGTAATTTATTAACAGTCTTCTTCCATTTTAGAATAGTTATGGAAATAACCTCTTTACTCCTTCAGTGAATTACATAATGTTTACAGCAATAAACATTATTTAGAGTCTTTCTTCCAATTGAGCTAAAACGTCTCTTTAAGTTTCATGAAAAATTTAAGTCATTCTCAAGTGATAGGACATAATTCATATTATTACTATTCAAACAATACTAAATTATTATGATCATCCCTCTTAAGTAAATGAGCCACAAAGCCAAACTTAAATACAGAGTAATTAAAAAACAAAAAGGTAGAAAATTTTGCAGTTGGCACTCAGCCAGTTCCTGTTGTTCTAAAAGCAGATCTATTTGTTTTTCCATCATTCATTTTAAAAATTAGGTTGATTTTCTATTAACCTATTTACTGATTTTTTCTCTTGTGCAGTTTTAATATTTACACCAACACAAGATCTTCACTTTATCAGTTACGGTGTGCATCTCCTCAACCTTTTTAAATGAATATTTCCTAGTATAGTAATTCTATTGTTATAATAGATGCTTAATAAATGTCTCAGTGAATATATTAAGAAAGGTCACTCAATGTAATGAAATGAACAGAATCTTTGAGATCATGTGACCAGGAGTCTTAATTTCATCCCCTCTACATAGAGCTGTGGTATATTAAAACAAATTACTTAATGTTATCTACATTGTTGTATTAAATAAGCTCATATAAATAAAAAACCTTTTATGGTACAGTTTATGAAACTGTACTTGAATGAAGTAGGAATAAACTTGAAAGTTGTTAAGAAAATAGTTATGGGAAGTCATGAAAAACTATAGTATATTTTATATATCTGTAGAAAGATATATAAGGTGCATAGAATAATATACATAGAATAATAAAATTTTGGAGGTCAGTGGGATTTTAGAGATTTTTCAGTTCATACCTTTTATATGTGTATGAAAATTGAAGATATATCTATATACAAAAATAAGCGGTCTCATTATTAGACCTATGGTAGTGTTCGTATCCTTTAAATTATTATATTATTATTTCCACTATTTCTGGTGTGCTCATTTGCACAGTATTTAAATGTTTACTATTTAAAAGATATCAGTATAAAACAATTACAAAAGGAACAGTTGGTTGCTGCCTCCAGTCAATAATAATTTTTAAAAAGTTGTGTTACATATGCTTATTGATATTGTATTTAAGGATTCACAAAACATGATTAGTGTGATGCCATTCTTGTGTGGGTGTTTTCTATTTATTCATTCTTTCCAGCCCCGCCCCCCAACTTCTCTCTCCCTCCCTCTTTTTCTCTCTCTCTCTCTCCCTATCTCTCCAAAAAACTTGGAATTAATACACACCAAAATATTAGATGACTATATTGGCTGTTTTTTGGATTTCAGATAATCTGGAATATTTAATTTTTCCAGTGAGAGAATATGTAATACTTACATATATTTTAAACTACAACTAAAAATAATAAAATTACTTCCATGTGACCTAGGGAAAGTTATTCTTCAGACCTCAGTTGTGGACAGAATTAAAGTTCTGGGTTAGATGTTCTTTGTAGTCCTTTTAGCTTTAAGTAGATGAGTCGGTATTATACCTTTCTAGCTTGCTTTATTTTCTTAAAAACTCTCTTATTTAAGAAAACTATTTCAATTTAACCTAAGATTTAGTCATACTTCCTTCAAGGGATGTTAAATAGCAGACATATTTAGAAAATTCTTTTCTCTCTCTTTTCCTCTAATTAGCTCAACAGAAGAAGAAGCCTTTTTTATTGATTGCTTTTACCCCTTACAAACGTCTCATAAGCTCTCACCACATTTTGAGTACTTTAAAAAATTTGCCAGATATCTCCTGACTCATCTAGTATACTTAGAAAGTTTTGAGGCTTTCTTATTCTTTGATATGATGTCCTGCTTTCTAAATTTTCTTGCGTAAAGCTTTTCATTTCTGTTTGTACCTTTTCATATGCCTGAAACATAGAGGGTGCTCAATAAATATTCGTGAGTGAGTGAATACTTGTGCTTTAATTACTTTCAACACATTTACTTGGGGGTAACATTTTTCTTTTTATTCTGTTCTATTATATTCTCTTTCTCCCTCTCTCCTTCTCTCTCCCTTTGCGCAACTTTGTCTCTTACAGGGTAACTTGTGCTTTAGCTGGGTGATATGGTAGCTACTTCTACCTTCTGTTTTAGTTTTACATTTTTAGTAAAATAATATTAAGTATTGTAACCATGAGTTTTCGTTGCCAGAACTTTTATGATTGTACACAGGACACTTTAACACACTAATTATTTCTCCAGCCCTCTTTAATGAACCTATAAAGCAAAGTAAATTTTATAATATCACAATTGAGGCAAATTGAAAATGTATTTGGGATCTGCTTTGTTTCTGGCTCCTGTGGTTGTTTCTGAAGCTTTTGCATATCATTTTAGAATACAGCCCTTTTTAGGTTTTTGGGAAAAGATATCAAATATGAAATTAAGGTGCTGTGTAGTTTATCCTCATTCAAGCATTGGTTTTCAAAAGATTTTAATTATTTTTGACCATCTTTTGGGTAACATCAACATATAAAACAGACGAAGGGGTCTATTTTTGGACTTACCCTGCAGCAGACTCTCCCTCCTGCAGGCTGAATAGGTAGAAACTGCTGTTGTAATTGTGTCCCTCTGTTGTAATTCCTTAGTCGATGGTTTCCTCTCTGTGCACACACTTCGTGGCACTCTTTAATCAAATATTTTGCTTGTTCATCCCTTTGAGAGTTAGACTATAACTGCTTTGACATGAATGTATGTTCACATACAGTTAGAACTTCTCTATTTAGCATTTTGGGGAAGACTATGTGGACCGAAGTTTATTAATGTTGCCCCAGCTGGTCTCCTGTTCATTCAGCATCGGTTGCTGAACCTGACTTACCCTGTGAGGTAGACTTTTTGTTTTTTTTTGTTTTTGTTTCCCCTTGCCAGTTATATCATGTCAGTAAATAAACAAGCCCCAGAATAGTCCAACATAGATTTTTACTTGCCTTTCCCCTTTTTGGATTCAGAATTTAGGTACCAGACGGAGGCTAAAGGGCAGTAGCTTTGCACACTGGTGTTTGTTAGCACATGGAAGCTGTTGAGGAAATGACCAGGACTAGACGCCCTGTTCAGATTAGCAAGGTGCATTCCCATAACTCCATTCCAGTAGACAATGTTGCCAGAGGGAAACAGGCTATTTTCTCTGCTATTGTGGAAAAATTTTGGAAAGTCCAGATTATCTGTATTCTTCATACTCTGGGATGGTCTCAGGCAGAGAGCTGTCTATTTAATTTTTACTACGAGGACACATCCCTTGTCATTTTTGTGCTTCTCATTATGAGCCAAGATTGGAGAGAGATTATCAGTGTTAGAATTCTGTGAGGTTGCATCTAAAAGTTATCTCCTCTCAGGATAAAAGATTCAAGCAAATAAACATCACTTCTTCAGACTCCTTCTGCAACTTAATATACACACGCAAGTTTTGATCTTCATTAAGTTCTTTCATATACAAGAACAGGCTGACACTTTAGCATTAAACTACTATCCTTTTTCTGGGAAAACAAAAATTCATCCCATTACCTCATCTGTACAATTACATTTTTTTCTGTCGCCGTTGCTTCTAGCATAGTCTCAGCTATCCAAATTAAACTGAATTTGTGGTCTACTTAACTAAATTCTAGTTAACAACCTTCACTGGTAGTTAGGTATTTGATAATAATTGCCTATCGTACACAAGCAGTTTAGCAGACTAGCAAATATCATTTCCTGCAGCCACACATACTATTTTTACATCTTAAAGTACAAGGATGAACACACTTATTAACATGGTGTAGAGTTACAGTAACTTTGTAA
Organism: Pteropus medius; assembly: GCF_902729225.1. Taxonomy (NCBI): domain Eukaryota; kingdom Metazoa; phylum Chordata; class Mammalia; order Chiroptera; family Pteropodidae; genus Pteropus; species Pteropus medius. The sequence continues at coordinate 13,215,309 of NW_024347791.1, read as the reverse complement.
CAGTTTAACATACTTGTTAAAATATGCAGACTTGTACATATATTCATGTGCCACTTAACTGAAGGTATGTTCTGAGAGATGCACTATTAGGCGATTTTGTGGTGTAACTGTCATAGTGCACTTACTCTAGATGGTATAGCCTACTGCACACCAAGGTCATCTGGAATAGCCTACTGCTTCTAGGCTCCCAGCCTCTATAGCATGTTATTGTATTGAAACTGCAGGCAATTGTAACACAATAGTATTCGTGTATCTAAACATAGCTAAATATAGAAATGGTACAGTAAAAGTATAATATAAAGATAAAAAGTGATACACTTGTATTAGGGCCCTTACCATGAATGGAACTTGCAGAACTGGAAATTTCTCTGGGTGAGTCAGTCTTTAGAAATCAGCGATTATAATATGAGACTGAAAAGTTTAAGAAGATTAGGTCTAAGGAAAAGTTACTGGATATCTCAAAACAGAGGTAAATAATTTTCAAAGCAATAAATCTGAAGGGAATTAAGGATGAAACTAAATACAGAAATTCACTGTGTTTAGGTTTAGCATTCCACTGTAATTCTTTTTATTGTACTTTATCATTTTTGGTAGCAGACTGGAGGACAAGAGGAGAAAGTTCTTTGTAGTTAAGAAATGAAGACAATCGGTATGGACCACTTATTTGTGTAGATTAGCACTAAAAGAACAGATGATAACACATTTGTAAAAAATATAACAAGAAAAAAGCGAATTGAAAATAATTTACAAAAAGAAGAAAGACGTACAGGTATCCATTAAACATCTTAAGTGTCACGAAAACAAAATTTAAAAATAATGTCTCACATTTCAGATTATAAAAAGATTTTTTAATACAATATTCACTTTTAATGCAAGTGCAGTAGACTACTTTTCGACACTGCTAGGAGGAGTGCAAATTGAACAGCTTTCTGAAGGACAATTTAGTATTTAACATGTAATGTATGTTGACACAGTGATTCCACTCCTAGCAAGTAATTTCAAAGAAATAATCAGAGATATTCACAGTGATATTTATATAAAAATGCTAACCTGATCAGTAGCTTGAAACAACATGCTAGTATTACAATATGTAAGAGGCTTACATATATAATACTATAGCATAATGTATTCTAAATGTCTGTTGTAGAAAAGTATTTAATGATGTGATATAACATAACATATTATTTAAGTGTAAGCTCTGGAGTCAGATACCCGAAGTTCCCAGCCAAGTTCTGCCACTTATTTGTTATGACTATATAAGAGGAGCCAATGCTTTCTTATATGTAAAACAGAAATCTAATCATAATAATTATCATAATTCTAATATATTTAATCAGGGCTATTTGCAAGATTAAATAAGATACAAAGCGTAAAGAGCATATAATACACCGCCTGACATATAGTAAGCACTCATAGCACACTGCCTAACGTATAGTAAGCACTCAGTAAATATTATCTTGATGAGTAAAAAAGTATTAATCCCACAAAACTACATATTTATATTCTAATTTTGTTCAGTAAGTAAACAAAGGTGTATACATAATAAAAAAATCTGAAAGGAAATTCACCAGCATAATTTTAATAGCGGTCAACTCTAGATGGTTGGATTACATGACATTTTTATTTTCCTCTTTAAATATTTCCACATTTTCCAAATTTTTAATCACGAACATATATTACATTTATAATTTTAACATAGTATCTAAAATCAGCACATGCTAATTTGACAGCTGATGGTAGCATTTTATTTAGTGACTATGGAAATGGCCTAAAAACTTTTCCTTTAGACTGAAGCATTATAGTTACTTGTTTTTTATTAAAGTTGCATGTGCATAACCATAAAATAACTAGACTATATGTTTTGGACTCTAGGATCTATAATCTATAAACGAAAGCCAAAAAGACATTTTCTTAAAAATGTAAGAGATGGAGAATTAATACATGTGGTTTTGAGTTTCTGTTTTCAACAGAAATTTTACCGTGCTCATTATATACAGTATTTAAAGTTGTGCTTTATTACCAAGGTTTTAGAAATAACTAAGAATCTTGGAAATCATGTTTTAAGTTGGTAATCTAAAAAACATAATTACTATTGATATAAAAGTGTGAGAATTATGATTCAGTTTAGTTGAACACAATTTTGTATTTTTTTTATGCTTTTAAACTTTATGTAGGAGACCTGTTAGTTTATCTGATTAGTATTCATATCTGAATGTTAGGAAGTTCAGATTAACTAGTCTTTTCATGAAAATACACATTCACTTCGCAAAATCATGGAGAAAACAGCTGTGTATTTAAACCAAAATTATTAAATTAGTCTTATTTGTCAAAGACTCACTTTTATTACATGAACTTGAGCTCTTATTAAAAAATATTTCTGAGCATCTAACAGAGTTTTTAAGAAGGATTGTTTTCTCAAATGTCTAGCACATTTAAAGTTTTTATTAGATACTAGAAGATTTATGAAAGTGCTTAGGATTCTCTATGAACCAATTAGATTATCGCTTCTTTGATTTATTTATTAAACACACTCCCGTTAGGAACATGTTTCATCCGCACACAGTGCAGCATGATGTCTTCTCTCAATTACGGCCACTCAGGCTCTGCAGCCTCAGAAACAGGTCAAGAGATCAAAGAAACACAAACCCACTGGTCAAGATTTCAAAGGGCTATTCTCCTTTCTAGTGTTTATTAAATTTTTTAATGAAATAGTTTGAACTCACAAATAGACAAAGAAATTAAAGGATCGCAACTCAAATTCTTTATTGTCTCTCACATGGTAATAATAATAGATACCTATAATCCCAACAGAAGTCTCGAATGATCAGGTTATAAAATCATACTCCTGATCATTGCTGCTACCAGTGGGGAATTCGTTGTTGTTATCACTATCTAGTGCAGATTTGATCCAGAATTAAACTGGATAAGAACCAGAAAGAAAAAAAAATTTACAGTACTAAATTAGGAAAAAAAAAAAAAGAAAAAAGAAAACATGGTGGTAGCAAAGATGAAATTTTGTTGCTGCTTTAGAATCACTTTAGAGACCAAGCTAAAATGTGGCTGGTCTTAATCCTTGAAATACATATCTCTGGTATTACAGTTGAATTGTCTTTGTGAATCTGTTCTGGCTTCTTGGTGGAACATCCAAAACTATTATAGGCTAAGAGTCAAGAACTAAAAAGATGACTTTTATAAATAAAAAATGAACATGTATCAGGGTTTATTCAACTCACTAAGAGAACTGATAAAATGATAAATGTGGTTCAAAGAACATTTTAGGAGTAGGCATTTAAAGACAAGTTAATAAAGTAATATTAGAATAACATTTTTAAGATAGATATAAAACTAGTTAATATTCTACAGGGAAATAAACTATGGCTTATGGGATTATCTTTTCTAACAGAAGAAAAGTATCTGAATTTTTTCAGGGCAAAAATCTACAAATTAACATGCAACTTTACTATGTCCAGGACTTTTCATCAGTTTTAAACAGTGGATCAATTAAAATATATTCCCTCAAATTATCCTCAGTTGGTTCTGTGATGCACCTACATGACATTGAAGACATGTTGACCTCCAATTGTTCTTATTTCTGAGCTTTAAATAACTTCTCTTAACACACAGCAGCAACACATGGTATGTACAGCACTTATCCAGAGTAATTACAGTGGTACTCAGTTTTTATTGATGGGAAGAGTCAATATGGTAAGATGTCAGTTTTCCCAAAACTAATCTTAAAAACCAGTGAAATGATTTTGTTAATTTCTGTAACATTAAGCATTTGAATGAGATCTAGAGTTTATATATAAAAGACAAATTTTGTATCAATGAGTATCTTAAAATCAAGTATTTTGTTAATGAATTTGTTGTGAATGATAATGTATTATCAGAAAAATTAATTGTGGGCAATTTTTTTCCTCTTCCCAAAGGATACAAGTCAATGACCAGATTGTGGAAGTGGATGGAATCAGCTTGGTGGGTGTCACACAGAATTTTGCTGCAACAGTTCTCAGAAACACCAAGGGTAACGTCAGGTAAATATGTGGCTTTAGATATGTACAATTTGGTAACTTGATATTTTGTTGAGTTTTGGTTTTCTATAATTGTACGTATAAATATATGTAATTACAATGAGAATGCTAAAATTTGCCTTTAGTTTTTAATTTTTCCTTCTTTATTGTAATTAGTTCATGTAAATATAACAAAACTATAAACTATAGTATTCTAGAAAGACATGACAATATGAAGTGTACAGTGAGAATCAATATTGTTGATTACTGAGCTACGTTAGTGATCATACATACATCTAATGATACATATTATTTAGACAAGCAGGCTGAGTGTTTTGAGGTTGACGAATGCATTTTTAAAATCTTTTTATTGTTTTAAAGAATCAAGCAGGATTAATCTTCGGCAAGCTATAACTTTTCTAACTTAATAGGACAGAAAGTATTTTCTTTTGAACCTTGAAATTTATGTCCAGTCCTGGGGTTCTGAAAATTATAGATTGGAAAACAAATAAGAGAGTAGTCCTGAGCCAACTGAGGTCAAGGTTTGAAATTTGTTTTATTTGATCATAGTATACTTATTGTTAAATATAGTATTGTTTACATCTTATACTTTTCCATAAGTCCTATGAAGGAACACATAAGAGGACATTACTTAGTCTTTGTAATTATGAAAGTATTTTAGTGTTATTACCATCTAAATGAAACTGACAAATATGTTGAAAATATTGGTGAGTTAATATTGCTATAAAGAGGTAACATTAGGATTTTATTGCAGTGTATTTTATGTTGCACAAGCATGAGTTTAAGTTTTAGAATTTATACTTTTTCAGTTGGAAAGCACCCCTTAATGCCGAAGGTAATATTTTATAAATACAACCTCAGCAACTTTTATGGGTGCTATGTCAATGTTTCAAGAATACCCATAGTCCTGAGAAAAGTATGTAAAATAATTGGAAAGAGTACAGGAGAAACTGTACTGTCCCCTCAGTAAATGCAATTGTGTTCTGAAGATTGCTGTCTGTTATTGAGGCAGCACTTTCCTGTGTCAGTATAGAACTTGGTTTTGAAGCTGCCCATTAGGGTTTAAAGTGAATTTAAAAGTGAAATAAGATACACATTCAACTTATAAGAACATTTCTCAGTTGGAAAAAAGTTTGTAGTTACATGAAATTATAGCTATCCTTTCTTTCTCTTCATAATTTCCTGCTGTTATCATTTCAAGCATTGTACAAATCGCCAAAGGCTTGTTAACTGTTCTCCCTGATTTCAATCTCTCCCTTGAATCAGCCCTCATTCTTACCCCTAATAGAAGAAGGTAATAGCAGTTTTCAAATATATGAAGGGCTATCAGAAAAAGGAATTGACTCATTTTGTGTAACTCTAGTAGTACAACTAAGATCTGTGGGTAGAAATAGTAATTCTGCGTTTATCATGTCCCTCTCCTCTTCAGAAACTTCAGGGGACCTCCATTCATTGAGGAATCTAAGCTCTTTATCCTGGTATTAAAAATCTTTCATCATCAGATCTTATCACTTACCTCTCCCTGGGTTCGTGCTGTGGTGCAGTCATACCAGTGTAGTCATCATCCGTCAAATGTGACTTGTGAATTATTTTTGTGTGCTTTTTCTCTGCCATTTTTTTTCTCTGTTTAAAATACTCTCTTCTATTTAGAACCTACTTATCTTCAAGAACATATTTCAGATTCTTTTCCCTCCAAGAAGTCCTCCTTGACCTCACTGTCTCCTGGTTATCTCTTCTTCCTTGTGCACTTATCATTCATACCACTTTTTTGACTTTAGGTTAAGAGATCATTCTACTTTGATCTTATTTCCTCATTCACTTTGCAAAAATCTTGATTTTAAAATGGGACCTTTAGCTGCCTTTGTTCCCTCAAATTATTTAAACTGGGTCTTAAGTGATTGAAATTATGTAACGCGGGATCTTAATCAATTGAATGTAAGGAAAAAAGTCTTTCCCCAATTTTAACTTATTAATAATAATTTTTGAATTCCTCCAAATATATTTTATGTGGGTAGTTCTTTATAAGGTATTAATATAAAAACAGGATCCAAAAACTAGACCTCTATTTTTAATAACCTGTTTTAAACTAAAGGTTTAAAATCTGTAGCATTCTGTATTTCTTATTCATTGATGACCGAGCTACCACATTCAGTGGTTACTAAACTTTATTTTTAAAAACATATCTGAAAAATTAGTAAACTTAGTTTGAATTTTTCTGACTACTAAGCACAGATCTGGAAGGGGTTGTTGGAACTCGTGTCTTTAAAGAGCCAGGAAGGGGAAACATAAGCTAGTGGCGATGAGAAAAGTGAAACAGATTTGAGTGGTGGTTATTTTTTAAGTATTAGAGATCAAGATTTTTATTTAATTCCTGAAAATGTACATGAAATCGGTGCTAGTGTTTGGATATGAATCAAAATCACACAATGAAGTTCTGTGACTTTACCCACACTTACAGAGAATCATTTTTCTCTGACCTCTTAGCCTGCTTTATTTCATTAAACTGAATTACTATACCTGAGTTTATGAACTAATAGTACTAATGAAGACCCTGTTAATATGCAATTTTTAACATACTAGAGACCTCGTAATACAAATATTTTAATGTGATAATTTCCAGGGATATATATGTTTTTCAATCCTACATCATTTATATGATTTAAAGCATATTAGGCCACTGTGAAGAAGTGGTCCAGCTCAAACTAGGCTGGTTCCTGGGATAGCTATAATTTCAAAGCCTTGGTAAATTATTATTTCCTTCATTTTACTGACATCACTTAGTTTAAGTCCTGACAGTGAGCACTGTGCCTTTATCATGTTAATTACTTTTATCAATTATGAAAAGGACTCACAAGACTCATAGTTTGTACTCAGAAATGATTACACAGGGTAACAGTGGGAGAAAGATAAGCATCAAAGGGGTGGGTGTGGGGGACTCAGACATACCCTTTTTTATCATCCATCCACTGGGTCTCCTGGGACTTGTTCATCTCCAAATTTTAAACCACCATGCACATGTTCATGAAGCACTTTGGTAGCAGGAAGCCCCAAGTCTTTGTGTGGTAGGGGTCTCTCATAGTGCTGGTCATGTAGGTGCATTCCTACTACATGACCAGCTTAACCACTGTAAACCCCTAGACTCCACCAAATCCAGGTACAAGTAATAAATACAATTATTATCACCAAACAGTTTTGATAGGCTGGTATGTCTTGCTTGAAACAACTCATGGACCCATGTTTGCAAAGTATCATGTATCCCTGATTAATACATTTCATAGCTTTATAAGCATTTGGTCTATCTAGAATGGCTCTAGATTAACTCATGCTATATAATACATTTGCATAACACATTTACTTGAGATTCCTTCTGACTTTTGACTTTGGATTCATGCTATTTAGTATGTCTTTATTATATATTTCAGTGTTACCTGCTGAAAACCTAGGAAGAAAATTTTAGCAGTTTTTTAAAAACCTTTAATGTGTTTGGTGGTTGATAGTAACTTTCCAAGTGTAATATAGTTTAAAAGTTAGAATAAAGTTTTATTCTCATTGTCATATCCTGTATTATGTAAAAAATAATTTAGGTAGTTTAGATTCAGTTCATTTGAATAAGCAAGTTCATCTACCTATTCACAATTTTATATATATACATACATATATATATATACATGTATTAACACATACTAAATTATGCTTTTCTTGGAGATCCTGAAAAGATCCTTATGTTTGTTGGCTCATGTTTAGTTATGGAGAAAATAATTTTAAACTTGAAATTATAAAGTTATTAGAAAAAATAACAGGAAGTAGTTCAAAAGATGTAAATCACTGGTCGTATACCTACAGAAAGAAAGTAGGAATCACTAGATATTTATAGACTAAATCAAAGTTAAATAAAACTACCTTTCCTTTATTTTTGGATATGGAATTTAGTCTTACGTGATGGCCAGAGGAGATGTCCCAAATTAAGACATTTGGTTCACTCTGTTGTGTTTTATCTTTGCGGATAAGAGGAAAAATGTGTTTTGGGTTGTAGTATAGGTAGCAGATAGGTAAAATCATAGAAGACTTTTCTATTACAAGCTATAAATAATATTTAATATATTCATTGATATTAATTTCTGCTCTTAGTACCAGGAAATATTCTCTTTCTCTATAACTGCCTTTTTTTTTTTACATGAAGCCAGACTTCGTGGATTCAGATTCTGGCTTAACCACTTTTCAGATGTCTGAATTTATGGAAATGTTTAAATCTCCCTCTGCCTCAGTTTCTTCATCTATAAAATGAGCATCATGATAGTACCTAACCCATAGATTTGTGCTGAGTATTAAATGAGTTAATACATGTTATGTATTTAAATGAATGCATAGAAAAAGTTAGAATTAAATAAAATACTAGCTATTAGTATTTTCTTCTGAAAACTCTGATCACTTCTTAGATGTTCATGTAGATTGCTAGAAAACCAAGAGTCAATTTTATAGCCATTTCTAACAAAGGCACAGAGTCTTATCGTGTGAATTTGTATACTAACTTTATTCTTTTGAATCCTTGTGTTTTTTAATTTTTATAATTTTCTTTATGTGCCATTTTCCTCTTTCATTGGTTAAAAATAGTTGAATAAAAGAAATGAACACACATGAACGAAAATAGTCAAATTGTTCAATAGTATAAAAATAAAAAATGAATATTCTTTTCCTCTTACTCCATGTCTTAGTCTACATAGGAAACCATTAATAGTCTCTTCTTTTCATTCTTTTGGGGGTGCCAATATAAGTCTTGGATACGTGAAGATGAATTTAGAGTTAAAGCTTTTCAGCAAAGAAAATTTCAGTTCCAGTTTGTTTCATTGGTGAATCTTACCAAACATTAGAGGGAGAAATAACATCAATTCTGTACAAACTTTTGCAGAACATAGAAGAGGAGACATATCTCATCTTCTTTTATGAGGCCAGCATAACCAGCATGCCAAAATCAGAAAAGGACATTAAAAGAAAAATTATTACGCATCAATATCCCTCATGAATATAGATACAAAAATCCTTAAAATTTTAACAGATCGAAGTCAGGAATATATAAAAAGGGTAATAAAATTATGGTCAAGTGACATCTTTGGAATGCATAATTGATTTAATGTTTGCAATTCAACCTATATAATTTTCCATACTAATGGAATAATGGAAAAAAATCATAAGCTCATCTCTGTAGATATGATTTGAAAAAAACTCAGGAAACTTGAAATAATAGGGAATTTCATCAGTGTGAAAACTAGCATCTAAGTGAAATCTACAGCTAATAGTAAATGGCGAAAGATCAAATGTTTTCCCCTTAGTTTAAAGGCAATGGAAGTATGTCCACTCTTACCACTTCTCTTCAGCGTTGCACTGGAGGTCATAGCTAGTTTAATGAGGCAAGAATAAGAAATAGATCATAAAGGAAGAAGTAAAACACTTTGTTTACAGATGATATGGTCATCGATGTAGAAAATCCTAAGGAATCTACAAAAGACGCTACTAGAACTAATAAATGAGTCAAACAAGATTATGGGAGATAGGTTGATATACAGAACTCAATTCTATTTCTATATACTAGCAACAACAAAGAATTGAAAATTCAGATTAAAATAACCTTTATGATAGCATCAAAAATGTGAAGTACTTAAGAATAATCTGACATAATAAGTTGAAGATTTCAGCAAAATTCTTCTGAGACAAAATAAAGACAACCTAAATGAGCAAAGAAATAAACCATGTTTATGGATCCGAATACTCAATATTATTAAGATTTCACTTTTTCCTAAATCTGGAGATTTTTAAAAAAAGAACAAAGTTGAAGGACTTTCACTGTCTGAAAGCTACTCAAATCACAGCAGTCTCGTTTAAGCATAAAGATAGAAATATAGATTAATAGAACAGAATCAGGAGTTCCAATATAGACAGACCTAAACTGACATAAACAATTGTTTTTTGCCTAATGTAACAAAGTAAATTCAGTGGGGGAAATTATAGCCTTTTCAACAATTGGTGCTGGAATAATTGGATAACCACATTAAAAAGAAAAAAAAACTTGACCTTCTCCCATAGTCTATAAAAGTCAGCTCTAGATTGATCATAGACCTGAGTACAACAGCTGAAACCATAAAATTTCTAGAAAACAGGCAAAAATATTTATGATCTTGGGTTAATCAAGGATCTTTTAAGACACAAAAGCAAGAAACACAAAGGAAAGAAATGATAAAATAAACTGCATCAAAATTTAAAACATTTGGTTTGAAAAATACTCTTAAGAAAATTAAAAAGCAAGCTAAAGACCGAATATTTGCAAAACAATTATCTGATAAAGGATTATTATTTAGAAGACATGAAAAACTCTTATAGTTCAATAAGAAGATATATAACCCTATTAAAAATGTGCAAATCAATTAAAGAGGCACTTCACCAAGGAAGATATACGGTTAAGCACAGGAAATGCTGTTCAACATCATTAATCATTGGGGAAATGTAAATTAAATCCTCAGTGAGCGCTACTGCACACCAACTAGAGTGGCTGAAATGTAAAAGACTGATAATACTATGCATTGATGAGGATGTGGAGCAACTTTAACATTCATTCATTGCCAGTGGGAATGCAAAATAGCACAGCTACTTTACAGAACAGTTTGGCAGATTGTTATAAAATAAAATGTACACTTACTATACCAGCCAGCAAGTCTGGCTATACACTCAAAAGCAATAAAAGTGTATATATACCCAAAGACTCATATTTGCATATTCATAGATACTTTATTCTTAATGGTTGAAAACTAAAAACAACTCAGATATCTGTTAACTGATAAATTGATATACACAAATTGTATTATATTCCATGCAATGAAATATTTCTCAGCAATACAAAGAAGCGAACTACCAATACACTCGACACCACATTTGACTCACACACGTGTTATATTGAGTAAAAGAAGCCAGACACAAAAGCCCTTTGAATTGCATTTAAACTGCAAAGGCGAGAGAGGAAACATTTTTTAGGTGATGAAATGTTCTATGTTGTGGTTATTGTAGTCATTACATAACTGTATATGTATTTGTCAAGATTCATCATAGTATACAACTTAATTTTGGTGAATTTTATTGTGTATAAATTTGACCTCATAAAAACTGATTATTCAAATGTATCATAGTTATGTTTAACTTGAAAAGCACCATACTAATTATATTGATGATGATGATTTGGAAAGAAGGACCAAGTCTCTTTAAGAAAGGCAGGTGTAATAAAATGAGTTTCTGTAGCAATATGTAGATTTTATTGTACCGTATACTTTTATTTTAAATGTACTTTATTATTATTGATATTTTTACCAGAAAAAAAAATCTATAGAAAATTTATGTCTGGGTGCTTTTCAATATTCAAACATGGATTTACAATATAACATTTAAGAATTAATTTTTTTTTGGTCTGTAGCTTAAAGTGGAACCTTGCCTGTCTTGTTCATAAGCTCTATGTGCCTAACATAGTTAATGTACCTAGTGTTGCATAATATATTACCCCAAAGTGTAGTGACTTGAAGCAACAAACTTCTACTGTCTCACAGTTTCTGTGCTTCACTTCCCAGCTCTCTCCTGAGAGCCTCTCTGCAGTGTTGCCTCACAACATGGAAACTGGCTTCCCCAGAGGGAGTGATCCAGGAGAATAGCCAAGATGGAATCTGCCATCTTTTCATAACCTAATATCCAAAGTGACATTCCATCAGTTCTGTATTTTATTTGATAAATGTGGGTCAACAAGTTCCCCCACACTCAAGGGAAGAGAATTGCACAAGACCTGAATATCAGGAGTCAGAGATCACTTGGATCCATCTTAGAGGCTACCTAATATGTAGTGATCAATAACTAGTTGGACGGATGGACGGACAGATGGGTAGCTGGATTCATGTTATACCACAGTATAATTTGTTTAATGTTGCATACCTTGTCTTAAGAATTCTGAAACTTTTGAGACTATTTAGGAAAGACTGACCAGAATAGTGCGAAGTCTAAACATTTTTTTCCTTCTACATAGAAAAGTAAAGATTCTATAAACTTTTGCTTAAAAAATAGAAAACTTTAAAAACACAACTGTAAAACATTTGAACGAATAAACTCTGGAAAAGGGATTAGGTGTTCTTTTAAACTCCAGACAGCTGTTCTACCCCTGAAGGATAGCAGTTACAGCAAAGTGATAGTAGGAGAGGGAGACTGCTTCTTCATGAGAAGTTTCTACTAAATGATGTTCGCTCTTCAACACCATTCACATTAAACTTTAAATGCTTTCTGGCAAGTTCATGCTCCTTATGATCAATAACTACATATTCATCTTGCTTTTGCCAGGGGGCATATGTATTTAATGACTTTGACATTGTGCCGTACTCCACTCCTAGAGGCCAGGATTTTATAGGAATTGCATTGCACACAATAGAAAATAAATAAATCTGAGGATCTTAAATATCTCTCTATCCATTTTTGAAAAGGTTATAATATTCAAAAGGAAATTTAAATGAATGATAAGTGAATTTTTTATAGGTATGCACATGTTTATTTTGAATTCACACTTGGGCATTTAATTTCTAAATATGGAAGTTTTTTAAAATTTTTACTTAAAATCATTGGCATATCTGAGATTTCCATTTGAAATGCATTAAATCTTGAAATGTTTTCACTTCATTCACATCATTTTAATATGAGTTTTTGTTGCTATCACAGCACAAGGGGAAACTGAGATTATCATTTTTTATCAAAGCGATTTTGTGATTGTGCCTAATAACAGAGGGCAGTGAGGGAATTGCCACTTGCATGGAAATCACCAATCCTTGTGGATTTCATGTTTACATTATTCCTAAGACTGTCCCCTTGCCCACAGACAAGAGGAGAAGCCACTATGGATTTGGAATCATGGGTAGTCTACCTGTTTAATCTTTTACTAGAATAACTTTTGTCTGAATAACAAGACACTCATAAATCATTTTTCAACATAACCTCTCATCATTCACAGAGAACATGTAGGATCTTTATGACTTCAGTTCAGCAAATTGTAAATGCCATTTTATAAATTGTTTATGTTTTCTTTGATAGCACACCAGCGAATTCAATAAACTAATCAAATGGATTCCTTATAATCTTGTCATCTAAACTCCAAAGGGCAGTACATGGACATTCCTTGCTCCGATAATAGATGGAGTAGAAAAAATGATTTATCTGCCTTTGCCTATTATAGCTCACCTTGAGGGCCTGAGGGGGAGAAGGGGCACTTCTTAGTGAAATAATTTACATTGAAACAAGATGATCGTTTTAAACACTAGAAACAAGCCATGCTAAAAACATAAACCTTAACTGTATATTTTAGATTTAGAATTGCAATTGTATGTCAATTACAATCTTAGAAAATACCTAATTTTTAATTTAAATACCCATTGGTTTCTGTTATCTCATTCTTTATAGCAAAAAAAATAAGATTGAACCATTCCTTGTCGAGCAAAAAAAAAATTAGAAAGTAAAAAGAAAAAAGATATTTTCTCAAAGGATCGTTAAGTTTAGAAACAGGCTGATTTGATTACATATATGTCACTTCAGTTGAAGATAATATCTAAAATATAAATCATAGCTGTATAAGTATCAGTTGATTTTATCACATATATTTAGAGAGACTGATTTTTGCACTTTATTAATTGTTACATTTTTGAATATTTTAAAAATTCAATTTAAAGTGATCATGTAATCCATACTTTTGTATTTTATATGACTGAAATTAATATGCTCAAAGTATACTTTAGTGTGAGGATTTTTTTCTTTTTTCTGTGGTCGACTTAACAAAAGCCTACTCTGTTTTCAAAACTAATGTGATTCAAATAAGAGATAATTGGGGCAGTGTATGCAGGTAGTACTTTTAAATGTACCCAACTGTATCTAGATATTAATACATTACCTAGATAAAAACAACAGCAAATATTTATTAAACACTGTAGGCACCAGGTAATTAATTAAGCTTTTTGTATGGATTGTATAATATTTATTTGTTAAATTATTTATTTTGGACGTGGTTCCATAGTGTAGCAGTTAGCACGTCTGCTTTACATGTAGAAGGTCCTGGGTTCACACCCCAGTGGAGCCACAGTCCATGGTCTACAGCCATGTCACCCTGAACAAGCCTGATGTCTGATCTTAGAAGCTAAGCAGGGTCAGGCCTGGTTAGTACTTGGATGGGAGACCACCTAGGAAGACCAGGTGCTGTAGGCATAAATAATAATAATAAATTAAATTTAAAAAATAAAATCATTTATTTTACAGATATGGAAATGAAGGAGTAGAAATATTGATATTTGAGGTCACAGAGCTAGTAAGTCATGTTTATGTTTCAGCGAATTTGTCCTATCAAAGCCATTTTTCCCCTTTACAGACCCTTTTAATCCTTAAGTAATACTATCATGGCATATCCATACTGTGAATCCGTAATTGAAATAACCTTACTTTAAATTTTACATTTTCTACTGAATTCTATAAAATGTAGGTTGTACACGTACTGTTATAGGATGTATTTATAAAGACAGCTTAAATATTGACCAAACATTTAAGAACATCTATAGCGAGTTAATTTTAATGTTATACATTTTTCAAATGGGAAATTTTATCAGTTTTCTCATAGTAACAATAGTGCCTTAGAGTCCTTTTTATATCTATACCATATTTTATTCTTTTATCACTCCTTTAGACATATGGAATAGATACTAATTTTAACATGAGGAAAATAAGACATAGAGAATAGCTTAGTTCCAGTTCTGGTTGTTTTCCCTGTGGACCATATTTATCAGGATAACATTCTATTATTGCAAATATGTACTATAAATTATAGTGGATTACAAGACTTTAAAGATGTATGCAGCTAGGTGCTATAACCAACATACCTGTCTGAATGAAGGGATGTCTACTTTAACATAAAACTTTTAAAAGTGAGTTTCATGAGATGAATTGTCTTTTATATGCAATTACTAATCACTTCAAACTGTAAAGTGATTTTGAATATGAACTAATATTGTGTAAATAACGAATAATATTAAATTGTAAGGGTACTTTCAGAAAGAAAGCCAAGTTGTGATTTTGAACAACTATGCCTTCATGATTTAAAATGCTGGTTTTTTTATGCAATATGGAACAATTCTTATTTTCTCTGAAACTTCGATTATATGTATTTGTTCCTTTTAGTTTTTAGTTTTAGCATCCATAAATAATTCTGATTTGGAATTAGGGATCATGTTTTGAGGATAGGAAGAAACTTGTACATCATATTGGAGTTTTAGTTTATTACATAATTACATTATTTTTATTGTGTAATATAATTTAGACTTAAAATTATTTTCTGCTTTAAAATTTCTCACAAGATCTTTAAGATTCCTTCTTTCATCTCTAAAATCAGCAGCAGTGGTTTCAGCTATTTGGCAAGTGGCCCAAATCTTATCTTTTCCTCTCCCTGAACTGTGTTCAAAGTAACTTTAAAGACTTGCCTTGGAGAGGAAAGAAACTTCTCTATTCTTAGGGAAAATTCTTAAACTAAAAGAACTGACAATGTAATTCTCAAATGAGTTTAAAAATTAATGGCTTAAATGAATGGGAATTCTAATTTTACTTTGAGTTCAGCTACTGTTTTGATTAATATGCACTTTGTACATTAATTACTTCCTTCAATCTCCTGTCAACTTTATAGTAGATAAGTGATACTCCTTCAAACTCCACTCTGTTATGCATTGAAAAAAGATAAAAGATCAATCTAGATTTTACTAAAGTGTACCATCCTAGGATATGAGTTTCTTAATAACTAAGTATCCCTACACTTGATTTCTGACTTTTAAATTGTTACCAAAAATATAATGAATTCAAGATATTTCTAGATTAGTTGTACATGTTAAAGACTTTATGTATCTTCCGTCCATCATAGAAACTATAATATCTCCAAATGAATTCACCTGTGTGTCTCTAGGTATTCAGAACTCATATTCTAGAATCATGAAACAAATTAAGAAACAAACAAGGATGTCAACTCTTACATTCTCTTTTAAACATACACTGGAGATCTTAGCCAGTGCAATAAAGCTATAAATAAATAGGTATACAAACAAACAAAATAAATAAGTGGGAAAAGAAGAAATACAAATGTCTTTCTTCATGGTGAATATGATCTTTTATATAGGAAAATGCTATGTAATCTATAAAAAAGCTACCATGATTAATAAGTGAGTTTAACAAAGTCACAGAATACAAGTCCAGTATTCAAAAATTATATTTCTATACTCTAGCAACAATTAGAAACTGAAATTTAAAACTCAGTACCACTTACAATAACTTGACAAAAATGAAATAGAGATAAGTTTATCAAGTTATAGAAACAACCTTACACTGAACACTATAGAAAACAAACACTATAGTAAAGAAAATCTAAAGAAATGCAGAAATGCAATATGTTCATGGATCAGACAGTTCAATGTTGTTAAGATGCCAGTTTTCCCCAAATTGATCTGTAAATTCATAGTAATCCCAGATTAAACGTCAATGAGATTTTTAAAAGAAATTGATAAGCTGATTGTAAAATTTATATGAAAATGCAGATAACTTAGAATAGTCAAAATAGTTTAAAAATATCTAAAGGAATTGGAAAATTCATACCACCTAGTTTCAGGATTTACTATAAAGTAATCGAGATAGTGTTTGTTGTATTGGCACACAGATAAATACATCAGTGAAGTAGATTGGAAAATCCAGAAATCAATCCACAAATATATGGTTGGCTGGTTTTCAACAAATGTAGCTGAGTAATTGAATGGCAGTATTGAATAGTCTTTTCAACAAATTGTGTTGAAACAACTGGTTATCCATTTGGAAAATAATGATACTTTTTGATTCCATCTGTATTAAACTTACTAAATAAATGTCATGCATGAAAAATAATTTGAGGATAACATAGACTTAATATAAAATCAAAAGATTAACTCTATAAGAAGAAAAATAGGAGAAAATCTTAGCAATCTTAAATGAGGCAAAGATATCTTAGGAAACAAAAGGCACAAATCTTTTAAAAAGCAATAAATTGCATTTCCTTGAAAGGCAATTAAGAGAATTAAGAGGCAAAAACACAGATTGAGAGAAGAGATAAATCAAACACATACGCACAGTTTTTTCTAAAAAATGGGCAAAAGATTTGAAAAGTCATTTCACTTAGGAAGATATACTAAGAGTCAATAAATGCATGAAAAGATACTTAAAATTATTTGTCATCAGGGTATTGGAAATTAAAACCATTGTAAGATACAACTAGATACCCAGTAAAATGGCTAAAATTTTAAGACGATACTAAGTATTGGTGAGGAGGTAAAGCGACTTCAACTTTCATGCATTGCTAAAGTTGTGCCACCACTTTGAAAAACAGTTTGACAGTTTCTTTAAAAGTTAAACATACATTTAACATATGACATCAATTCCACTATTACTTATTTGTCTAAAGGAAATGAAAATTTATGTCCCCACAAAGACTTGCACTTAAATGTTTATGGTAACTCTGCTCATCATATCCAAAATCCAACCTAAATACTTATCAATGGAAGAATAGACAAACCAAATATAGCACATCTGGTACAATACTTTTCAGTGTGATAAAAAAAGAATGAATTAGTGATACTCGAAACAACATGGATAAATCTCCAAAACATTATAATGAGCCAAAGAAGCCACTTTTTGATTCCATCTGTATTAAACTGTAGAAAAGATAAATATATGAATCCAGGATGAGGATAATTTACTAGAAAGGGAAATAGTATATTTTGGGTTGATGAAAATGTTCTATATCTTTATTGATGTGATGATTACAGGTTTATACATTTGTTAAATTTGTTGACCTATACATTTAATAGATATACTTTATCATGTGTGAATTATACCTGAATAAAGATAAAAATGTTAGTATTTACAAGTGCTATTTATAGTCGATCCCCAAAGGAAAATAACTCAAGTGATAAATGAACATCCAAACATAATATCAAAGTAAGTACTGTTTGAAACTTAATAAAATTTCTTAAAAGACAAATACTAACATCTAAATATAAAAATTTGGACCTTTAGTGTGTTTGTACAAAGAATGCTGGAGTATTTCATTTAAAATATAATTGAATACAGCACTATCATAGGAAAGCATCAAGTATAGAGACAACTAAGAGTCACATTCAAAATAATGATGTTAAATGATATATGGAAGTAATATGGATACTTATTATTTGTATTTTTAGAAAATAGAACCATATATTAGTGCGAAAAGATATTAAGTGAATATTAATTTGTTGAGCAAAGCACGTAGTGTTAATGAGGATTTATCATAAGTGACTATAGTTTGCAATAAATTACCTCCCTAGTTTTTTCTTTATACTTTTTTTTCTTACAGGAATTAGTATCAACATATGTACCTTAGTTCCTTTATTACTTGAAGCCACATCTTTCCTCATACCATCTCTTCCAAAAAGTGAATTAATTCACCACCTCTTTTTTTCATATTTTTATTTTAAAACCAAAATGACTACATTTATTTCCCTCTTCTTTCTTATCTCCAAAGTTATTGTAACTTAGCAAACAGTGCCTCTCTCTATATATAATTTACCCACCTAAGGTATGCTATACCTCAAAAAGTTTTGAAGCACTTTTTGCATTATAAAGAGAACATTATTGTGGAAATGATTCTTAAGTTCAATGGTACAGGAAATTATGAGTTTGCTTCCATATGTAGGGCATCAAAAAATGTGTAAAGTACTGTAGAATGTATTACATCTGTTTTGTTTTCTCCCAAGGTAACAATTTTTTAATGATCCTTTACTTTTTCTCTTTCTTTTCTTTTGGGCTCTGTCTGCAAAAAATCACTCTAATTGCTCAGCTAACCTCTCCTGCCACCCAGGCCTACCATTTAAAGCAGAAGTCCCCAAGCCCTCAGGCCACAGACCAGTTCTGGTCTGTTAGGAACCAGGCCACACAGCAGGAGGTGAGCGGAGGGCTAAGTAGAAGAGCAAAGCTTCATCTGTATATACAGCCGCTCCCCAGCATCACCGCCTCAGCTCCACCTCAGATCATCAGGCATTAGATTTTCATAGGAGCACCAGTCCCTGGTGCCACAAAGGTTGGAGACAACCGATTTAAAGTATATAGATGATATTTTCTTTTTGAGGCTCGAGGGACCCTGATGAGATATCAAGCTTGGTTACTTTTCTTAGCACTCCTTTTTATGGGAGAATCTAACTGTATTAGTTTTCTTTACCCTTCCTATAGATTTGTTATTGGGCGAGAAAAACCAGGACAAGTGAGTGAGGTTGCCCAGTTGATAAGCCAGACGCTGGAACAAGAAAGGCGCCAGAGAGAGCTGCTTGAGCAGCACTATGCCCAGTATGATGCCGACGATGATGAGGTAAGTAGTCCTTGCCAACACTCTTTTCTTACGTTTTTTCTCCTCACATGGCTACTTTATAAAACTCTCTTTACTGTATAACAACAGTATGATAGGTTCTTTGCAGTTTCTCAAGGAGAATGTGTCTACGTTCAACCTCATGGAAAAATAATATTACTTGTATTTGGTATTCACTTATGAGTCAAGTAATGATAGCCTATTTGTGGTATGAAAACTTTATAATTAAGGAGTCATCTTTTACCACACCTTTAAAAGAAGTCCATTGAAACAAAAAAGGGTAAAAACACCAAAATGTGAATAGTAGCTGTCTTTCTTGTTGGAATTAGGTGATTTTCTCTCTCTGCTTAATGTTTTTTTCATTTTTTCCCAAATTTTCTATAGTAAGCATATAATGCTTTTCCAAAAAAAAAAAAAATCAGTAAACATTTTGTGTGAAAAAGCACATGCATACATACACAAATATACACTAAAAAGTACTAAAAATTGCTAAGTGTACTCAGGGTTTTCTTCTTTTCCAGGAAGAAAAGGTTCTTTGGATCTGCTCACTGTGATTTGTGCTAACATAATGCAGAACAAAGCTTTTCCACCAGCACATATTCCATAGAGTAGATACATATTGGAGTAATTTTGCATCCTGTTCTCTGCAGAAGATCAAGTAAATGAATAGAAGCTAACCCCCAAGTGAAAACGGCTGTCCAGAACCCTTGTGTGCTGTAATATAATACAGATGCTGGGCTAGTTCTAATGTAAATGCCAAACATACATTGATATAATGAGACAACATGCTTTATTTTAAACATGCATGTGTTTCATATCGGCACGTCAAAAGATTCATCAACAATTTAGTTGTAGTAGTTCATACTCCATAAACATAGTAAATATTCAGGTAAAATAAATATTCTTTATACCAGCTGATAGGACAGCGCAACTTCATATGTTCATCCTCTGCTCTTCTGAATATATTCTTTGTCCAGAACTTTTTTGGTTTCTAGCCAGTATGTAGTGAAGATTAATAAACAGACATTCAAATATTTTTCATGTATTTTTAGTCTGGAATGTTTAACCCAAATGTATATTAATCTTTCATGTGCTCGTTGTATAATGAGGATGTATTCTCCACTTATAGCAGGAAATTTAAAATGGTGCATCAGTTAACGTTTGATCAAAGAGTAAACATTAGAAAGTCTTCACATGAATTAGTTTCTTAGAAGTCTATTTAGTTGATTTAGTTTTTCACTTGCAGAGTTCATTTGAAATGGCGAGGATTTTTCATTATAGTGAGATATTATATAGGAAAGTGTGATCTTGGATTTAGAAACTAAAAAAGTGATTTCCTCAAATATTTGAACTTTCATCTTACCTAGTTTTCGATTCTCTGAGCTAGTATTTTAGTTTATCAGAGATACTGATTTGCTTTGGCTGCAAGCCTATTTCAGGATCGTGGAAACGTCCTCTGCCAATATGGTTTTTACCTGCTTACCCTGCTAGAAAGAATTTGGATCTGAGGTTCGGGGGAATGTGGGTGACATCAGGTGGTGGAAGGTGAGGAGGCCAAGCTTTTCAATCTCTGCGGGTCTCAGTGTCTCTGGCTGTAAAGCACAGAGATTGGGCTAAGTTTCTAAATTCCTTCCCACGTTTATACTTAGGAGAACATCATGTGGAATTTTTTTTTTTCTTTTGCTGGTTTGTAAGGAAGGAAGAATTGATTGTTGCCTGAGCAGATATTTTCAGGGGTAAGGGCTGGGGTGGGGATAACTAAATATTCAGTGTCAGGTAATTAGCAAGTTGCCTTTCTCATATGATTTTATATAAACTTAATAAAAAATATTCTTTTTTTTCCCCCTAGAAATGCAACCACTGAGGTTTTTTTCTAGTGGTTCAGCTAGTAGCTGGCAGGTTTAGAATGGGAGTAAGGTCTTCCTGGCTCCAAAGCCTGGACTCTCCAACACACTTCTCTTTTTGAATGGAGTGGACTGTTGAAAGGCTCTGTCTGTGTTCAGGCACACACAGAATAACTGGGTAACAGGAGACATTGGAAAGAGGATTCCTGTTTTGTGTGATGGAGTTTCTTGTAATACTTAGGTTCTGTGATTCCTTGTTCTGTATTTCTAATAATAGAGTAACTGAATACTTGGAGAATTTTTTACTCTAGGCAAATACTTAATCCATAAGTGTCCTGAAGATAGGGCTTAAAGGGAAGAATCATTGAATATACAAATATTTTACCCCCCAAAATAGAGTTTAGCTTCAGTTTAAACTTCTGTCAGCCAGTTGGAGAAATAGAAATCAGGTGCTTGTTCCTGTGTTACTCCAAGTAATCTTCACTTTATTGAACTGGTCAAGGAGCTTTTTCCTTTGTCTTTCTCTCTTGATCCTTTCTGACTTAAGTTTCTCCCTTTCTTGTGTATTACCACCTTCTGGACAAAATGTACCCAGCTAAAACCAACTGTTCATTTTCTGTGCATAGGAGAGAGGAAAACTGTACAAATGATGAAAATCCACTCCTGTTTAAACACTTTAATTTACCTACTTGACTTAAATTCATTTTTTACTAATGCTGCCAAGCATTTTTAAAGTGATTTGAGTTTTATGTCTCTATTTTTTGTTTGCTGTCTCTCTCTGTTAATAAGAAGTAAAATATCCAAAAGACATAAGAGAAATCAAGAGAACCAACACTAGTTATCCAATGGGTAAATAGTCATTGAAAAATTTAGTTAATTTGATATGTAATTAAGTAATTTATTGATTTACATATCTTTTTTAACCTTTAATTTTGGAATTAATCACTTGGTTTTTCACTTTTCTTATCATTTATATAATCATCTTGTGGTTTCAAAGTTAGAATCATTTTTATTTGACAGTATCCCCTGTGACATTCTCTGGGTCAGCCAGGAAAACCTATAATTAAATGCAGAACAGCCAAGTTCATCCAGCTAGTTTCCAGAGCCAGCACTTAGATCAGCATCGTTTACTGAAAAATAGATAGCTTCTGGTTTTGGTCAAATCATCCAAAACTTGGAACTTGTCACACTGACAGAGGGGAGTTAGTTGCTTGAATTGCCTATAGGGAAAACATTGCTATGTGAGAAATATATCCTGAAATTATAGAAGTACAGTTGTCCTCTATCAGAACCATATTTAGGATTAAGAATATCATATCGTGTATTGTGTACGCTTAGATATATCTGTTTTAATGCTTTAGGAAATTATAAGTCATACTCCAAAAGAATTTAAAATATGCAGATAAACTCCAAATTCAATTTCTGCATTTTGGGATCTTTTTTTTCTCCAAGTATTTAAATTAAAAGAGTTTAAAACTAGCAAATGGCCAATTCAATTTTAAGTTGCATTCCTGTTTTTTTCCATTCCCATGAACATTCTGATTAAAAAATACAAAAATGTTAAATGGCTCTGCCCAAAGGCCAAAAAAAAAAAAGGGAGGATCTTGTAAAGAAGAGGGAGATATAAATCTAAACAATTGAAATATTTTAAATGTAGATTTGTGATAAGTGATTGCATTTCTGGATTTAATAGAATTATTGTTCATTTCTTTTTCTTTCTTTTTTTTCCTTTTTTTAAACACTCTGAAAGGTAACCATGGAGGATTTCAGTAAACCCCTCAGACAGTCAGGACTATCCCACGAAATTCTGGGGGTATGGTAAATTTTTCAACTAGACTTTCAATAACAAATTAAATCTGTCATACTTCACAGCAGTCAATGTTTGGCCTTTGAGTGGTGGGGATGACGTAATTCTGGTATATGTTTTGTGTACTGTGGCTCATGTACATATATTTTGGGTAGCTGTTTCTATCAACAAGCATTTTGCAATGTGAAACGCTATGGGCTCAGACTGGAAATAAAGTATGAACTGATACTCTACCACTTTCTTGAGTTAGAAAATACATATGGTTGTTCACATTGACATGAGCTATATTACACATGCACTTTTAAAATTATGATATTTTGCTTTTGCTTCTTTATATATCTTTTTTAAATGTAATATTTATTACATTTTAAAGTCTAGATTATATGTGGCATTCCAAAGTCTCTTTAGGCAGTAGTTCATAATACTGTTAATCATCACTCTAGAAATGGAGGCCCTTTTCTTAAAATATAATGTAATCTTTCATAATTTGTTTTCATTACTGGAAATGAATATCATTATAACTATGCCATGACAACATTAATTTTTTAGAATCTTTTAAAATATTGAATACAGTTTATAGCAACTACCTACATGGGTATGCATTTTTATTGCTTGTGTTAACATGTAATAATTAGAGAAAAAAAATGGAAAAAAATAATGGTTTGCATGAGTGTTAAAAGATTTACAAGAATAAAATTTTTATATGATAAGCATTAAAGGGATAACATTATATTTGACTCATGCTGTTTGCTGTTTGTGGATGAAAACAGCTTGTGTTGCGTGAACAAGAGATTGCATTTATTATGGATAGTCTTTTAATAATGTAAATTGACTTTATGCTGTGTTTATAATGTTGAGAAACAAAGAGTAGGGGCATTTTCTTAGGTCTCAAAAGTGTGTGTTACAGCAGGCACTGGAACTTTAGTGTATTTTTTTATTCTTTATCACAGGCTACTCTTTTTAGTGAGGGAAAAAGCCTTCTTTAATTTTTGTTGTCAACTATTTTAGAACACTGCGGCTGAATTGCAAGAAGTGTCTGGCAACTGCAATAACAATAACAACTATTTCCTTAAGGTTTGTTTTCTGATGGAAAATACTTATCTGTACCTTTCTGCTTCATGTGTGAAATTAAATTTTCTTTGTCTTATTAACTAGCTCTATGCTTGGAAGAACTTCTCTAGCACTGTGTGTTTTGTATGTTGAATAATAGTTGGAAAAATTACCATTTGAAAAATAATACTTTTGAAATAAAGCACATATTTTAGGTGCAGATTCTGCAATTTGGACTTACTTCCTAATATTTAACCATGGGTGTTTTTAACCCCTAACACTTTAAATATTTTGTAATTTATATTAAAGGGGAAAGAAAGATATCCAACAGCAGGGCTGTATGTTGTTTGTACAATACAGTGTACACAGTGATTTATATTGTCTTTAAATCCAGTGACTTTTTTTTTAAGAAAAGAATTTTTTGATACAGGTTCTTAATTTTTTTTCAAAAATTGAATGCATGTATCCTTAAATTATCGTAGTACTTTTTTGCGTGATTTATATGGTACACATACCAAAAACGTCGAAAAAGGTATTACACTACAAATAAAATAATTCTATCTTTAGCTGCCAGTAACAGAGATAGAGGAGCTTAAAAATGGAAATCAGATATATTTAAAAGGGAGACTGGCTTATGGTAATTAGAGGGGACTGAAGAATAGGAGAAATATAAAGTAGTTTTTACTTGTTTACAGATTCCAGTTTTGACTGTATCTTTAAAATCATAGAATTTAATGATATTCTTTGGTTTGCGATCCTTAAATCTACGATAGTGATTACTGTCATTGAAACCCCAAATCATAAGGTGCTTAAAAACATTCATTTGAAGACTAATAATATCCATGCTTGTTCTAACCTAAATAATGTACAGGCGCGCACACGCACGCGCACACACGCACGCGCGCGCGCGTACTTTCCCTAGGAAGTGGATATCCTCCTCTGCTTGTAAGGTCCTCTTTAGAAATAGTATTTGTATGTAGAAACATTATAACATTAAGCACAGACCAGAAGATGAGTATTGTCAACGGGAAATAGAAGTTAGAATAGAAACCTTCGCCTAAATAATGTCATCTTCTTGTAGCTCATTTTCTTTATTTTATTTTATCATAATTCAAGTGATTTGAATGTGTTTTCTTCCAACTACCACATTGTGGTGATATTTATTCATGAACCAGGTATAAAAAAATAAACTATCAAATTCTTACATGCGATTAAATTCTTTTGAGTATAGACTTTGTACTTCCTAAAAACCATGCTAGAACAATTCTTTATTACAATGATCAACTACAGAGTTTGCAGTGTGAAACAGATGTCATAGAAACAAACACAAATGGCAATATTTTTTCAACTTTAAAAATATAAGTTGAGTATACTTTTTTCTTTTTTATCAAAAATCCTGAAATGCTAAAAGGCACAGTAAGAAATGGGCCTTACTAGCCTGAGAAATGCCAGCTTTCCAGTGGGCCACAGGGACCCTGCGGTTTCCCCATGCCTTTGCTCCACCTCCTGTGTTCTCTTCCTTGAATGCCATACTCTGCACTGACTCTTGGTTGCCCTTGTGTGCCCACTAGTCTTGTTCACCTTTCTGGGCTCTGGTTTCATCTATCTCCTCCACAAACCTTCTTGGATTCTCTCACCTGGGCCGGGGGCCCTTTTGTTATGTGTCAGTAGCATCGTGTGTATCTCTCCTTATCATTATTTACCCATAAATTTCCCCCACCAGCTGGTAACCTCTTAATGATAGGTTTCAAATAGCTGGTTGATTGTTTATACATCCATAGATGAGCACATCCATAGATGAGAGGAAGCCAAGATATTGAACCAAATCGAGTCACTGAAAGAATGTTAAGATGAAAATTGGAGAGTAGAGTTAAATAAGAATGAAATTTAGTTGGGACCATAATCTGAGCCAATAAGGGAAAAATGGCACTGAATGCAGGAGTAAAGGGAATGCCAAACCTAGTAAAATTAGAGATTGGAGATAAAGGTCTGAAAGCATAATCTGTACATTTCATCAGCAATAAAAACTAAATAGTGACCCGACCAAGGACTAATGGCCTTATCATGGAGGTTTGTCAGCTCTGATAAGGGCTCTGTTTACTTTAAACTGAAACCGATGCTACTAAGGGCAGTGGTAAAAACTCTTAATTGATTTCTGGAATTTCAGCACTTAAAGGAGTTTTAAAGATTATTTTACTGACATAAAATAAAATATGCAGCTCTTAATTGTACAATTTGATAGTTTTTATTATATATTTCAAATATTAAAAATTAATGAGTAATAATTTTTATACAATAAAATGCACTAATTTTAAATGTGTTTAGATTAATAGTTTGATAAATAGTCACCACAATCAAGATATAGGACATTTTTATTACCTCAAATAGTTAGTTCCCTTCCAGAACTGTAGTTACTCTCAGCCCAAAACAACCATTCAATTTACTTTCTAACACTATAGACTAATTTTATCAATCTAGAGTTTCATTTGAATGAAATCATAAAGTCATACATTTTTATGTCTGACTTCTTTCACTTTTCATAATGTCATATTTATCCTGTGTTCTATATATTAGGATGATACCTTAAATAGGTATTGCTTTGACTTATAGTAGACAAAGCTCAGGGCCCACCCAAAATGGGATGTCTAATTAGAGAACTTCAGCATAAAGCCAGAACCCCATGGACATCACTGCTGTATAAGAGGAAAATAAATCTAATCTTCTACCTCAAGTACTGCATGGGAAAATAGTGTCAGGGAAGAAAAAATTTTCTGTGGGAAACTGATCATTGCAGCCAGAGTTTATGCTACCCTTCAGGAGGAAAAAAAAACAAAAACCCAAAAACATATCTTTTCTTGAGGCACTCAACCATCAATCAAAGCCTAAACGTAAAAGT
This sequence comes from Pteropus medius, assembly GCF_902729225.1. NCBI lineage: Eukaryota > Metazoa > Chordata > Mammalia > Chiroptera > Pteropodidae > Pteropus > Pteropus medius. The sequence continues at coordinate 13,188,233 of NW_024347791.1, read as the reverse complement.
TTCAAGAAATACAAGCTTAACAATTTCAAAGTACAAAATTCACAGGGAATTAAATCACTATAAGTAACAAACAGCAAAAGAAAGAGTGGGAGAGGGAGGAAGAGAGAAAGAAAGAAGATAGAAAGATAAGATCCAATTTATTTTATCGGTTATATCAAACTGGAACAGATATCTCCAATTGCATGTAACTGATTCCAAAAGACACAATATGAAAGTAGTACAACTCTGATACCAGGAAATCAGTAAATAAAACCTTAAGAGTATGAGATATATAAGGTAATGAGGTTTAACCTTGGTACCAAATCCAAATAATGATGAAAAAGATGATTTATAGAACCATTCTAGTCATAAAAATTATGCAAAAAGAAATCCTCAACAAAATATTAGCAAATCATCTCTAATAACAGAGATTATGGCCACATTGCGTTTTGCCAATAATGCAAGTATGGTTTAACATTTGAAAATCAGTTACTACTTGGATTTGACATTGTACTGGAAGACAGGGAGAATTACAAGAAGTACATTGGAAAGGAAGAAATAAAACTGTTACTATTCACAAATGATGGCATCGTCTATTTAGAAAACCTCGAATATACCTACAGATAAATTTTATTAGAAATAATATAAGATTTTAGTAAGTTTGCTGGATACATAATTAATATAAAATATAATATCTACTTGAATATGTCTAGAGAGAGAAAATATAATTTATAAGTGACCTTGGTAAAAGGGAAGACCTTGCCTAACAAAAGATAGGCAGACGTTCATGGAGGAGAATAAATTTTATTGAAATAGATTAAAGAAAGCTTATATAAAAGGACAAATAAAACTCACTCATGGATTAAAAGACTCAATAGCTTAATTGAGTCAACTTTCTCTAATTTATACATTCAATGTAACTCCAGCAAAAATAATTCTAAAGAATTTTAAAAGAGAATTTAGCAAGCTATTGCAAAAATATGTATGAAAGAAAAATGCTCCAGAACTAACCATGACATTTCACATGTCTTGAAAGAGAGATATTTGTTATTAAACTGCAGCAATTTAGACCCTGGAGCAAAAGAATGGAATGTTGGCCACACAGCCTAGAAACAGGCCCTCACATACATGAAAATTTGGTTTGTGACATCAATAGCACTCTAGATGAGCTGAGAAATGTTAGACTTTCCAATGAAGGAAAAATGCTGAAATTGCAACCCCCATCTCAATCTGTACCCAAAAGTTCATTCTAGGTGGATTGACTAATTAAATGCAAAAGCAAAACTATAAAATTTAGAAGACAGTGTAGAAGAGTATATTTATGACCTTAGTGTAAGAAATAGTTTCTTAAATGAAACACTTAAGAAATCTTGCAAAGCCATAAAGGATTGAGAAAATTGACTACATTAAAATTAAAAATTTTTGTTCATCAAAAGAATACCTTTACAAAAGCAAAAAGACAAACTAGAAGCTGGAAGAAAACGTTTGAGAAAGAAATAACAAAATGAATTATATAAAAAGTTCTATGAGCCAATAATAAAAGACCACATATAGGCAGCCATTGGCTTGAACAGTCATGTCGTAAGAGAGGAAAAGTCAGTGGCCAGTGAATATATGAAAAGATGCCCAACCATTTTAGCAATCAGGATGTGAAAATTAAAAATGAAATAAAATATTTCATACCTACTGAATTAATTTAAATTGGGTATTTTAAGTTTTGGTGAGGATGTGGTGTAAAAGGACCTCTTATTCTCTGCACATGGAAATATACATTGGTTCATCTGCTTTGAAAAAGTTTGGCATTATATAGTAAATTTACTCAATTATATTTCTTAGTAAACACTTAGTAAAAGTTAGGTACATGAGCTATAAGAACATGTATAATATTCTTATAATAGAAAAAATCGGATACAACTGACATCTTTGTCAACAATAGAATGGGTAAATATATTGTAGTATATTTATGTAGTGGAATAATATACAGAAATTGTTTCAGCAATTCATAACAAGTGGTGGAATCTAAGGAGCATACTAGTCACAGCAAAAGGCACAGAAGAATACAAACTATGATTTCATTTATATGAAGTTTAATTAAAATTATGTAAAAATAAATGACATTGTCTAGTTATACTAAAATACAATAAAACTAGAGAAAACTAAGAATGATAAAATTCAGCAGGATTACTCTGTAGGGCAAGCTACTGACATAGAATCAAAGAGGTAGTCACAGGGGACCATAATTAAAACGTGGTGGTACTGCTCCTTTTCTTGAACTAGGTTGTTAGTTCATTGGTGGTGGTTTTATCATTACTCATTAGATATTCTGTATGTTACATAAATACTCTTTGTGTCACCTCAGTATTTAGTGAAAAAATTAAAATCTGACTTGTAAAATTGCTTATATTTAGCAGTTATGTGAATAAAAAATGAATATGACATCGTTCTTCCTCTCCAAGGACTTATAAAAAGACTTAAGACCCTGTGTCTCAAACTTGCCCCAATTATGGGAATCTCATGGTACTTCTTTAATATTACAGATTTCTCCACCCAACCTCAGACTTACAGAATATGTACTGTGAAGGGTTGAGGGTTATGGGAGTTCGTGGGAAGGGGTTAGATGCAATCAAAGCTGGAATTGTCCAGTTTAAAGATGCCAGGAATACTGATGTAAAGACCTTTGAGTCCTGGTATTGCAGAGATTTTGTAAGAGGAAATAGCCCTAATGAGGAAAGGAGTAGAATTATTCTCCCTCAAAGGAAATTGTAAGGTTGAGATTATATTTATTATTAATCCATAGATAATTCATAGAAATACCATCGACGACATTTTTGTTGGTTTTACTTTTTTGTTTACTATAAAGTCTGCAATGAAAACTTCATTTTTGCTATCATCTGAGTCCGTTTTTATATGAACATGCCATATTTTCCAAAATTCAATTAATTACATAATTACAGAATTATTAAAATAATAACATGTACCACTTTGGTCACTGTAGTTCTCTTCTACAGATTAAAATGCAAGGAAATACAAATCCCTTAGTCTCTTCCCACAGTTCTACGGGCATCGGAATAAATACTTCATTGTTTCCTTGGCAAGTAAAATGAAACTCAAGGAAGTCTGCCAACTCGAAATTGCAGTGTGACACTTGAATTACAGAGGTCTACTTTGGTCTGTTGACTGTTTAGTTCTACATCTCAGTGGGATAAATAGGGATCACTGGTTCCCTCCTCATATAGAATATATTTATCAGGGACTTAAAGACAATGGCATTTGTGTTCTAGTAAGCGGGTAACATTTATTAAGAGGAATCGAATTGGGAATATTGAGTCATGGAAAAATATAGTTTACACTCCCAAGAAGCCTGCTATTTTGCTGTGGCAACAATAAATATATATGGTAAAGAATTTAAATCATCCTTGACAACCTGTAAAAAGGCCAGATAACCATAGCGTAAAAGAATCATCACAACTACAGACATACAAAGTAAAAGCATAAATTTGAGATTTGTGGTTTTAATTTTTATTTGCAAGATGGTTTTTATTGTTTTTGTTTTCTATAATCGAGAAACTGGGTCAATACTGGATGTGTTCAAGACCAGTTTATCTGCAGAGCAGAGTATATAGAAAGGAATAGTGGTTGGCAAGTCTTTGTAAAGGTAAATTGAACAATACTGTAGAAACTTTTAAAATCAGCTGAATTTCTAGACCTTTTTTTTTTTGCGCATTAAATAATAACTAGGAAAAAATTCTCTATAGGGCTCTCATATGTCTGCGGCATTCACCGCCCTTTGATTTGGACCATCTTTTTAAATGTTTGTATATAAATAGTCTTAGAAAATAGAAGTAGTGTTTCACTCTGGAGTAAGGGCAGTAATACTTACTGCCTATTTTAAAAGATGCAGTCTACCAAGCTCGGTTCCTCTCCTGTCTTGTCTGCTTGTGTGGGCATTATTTCTCCCTCTTCTCATTACCCTGTGGAAATTGTGGCTTGAGATGGCACAAGAGTCATGATAGATTGTATCAGCTAGTGGAAAGACCCATCCTGAGTTAGAGGAAGGTTCTGACCTTGTTCAGACAACACTTACAGAGAAATGCACCCAACACCGAGCATGAAAGGAAGGAATTTGCAATTGCCATGGTCAGAAGCAGGTAAATCCTTAGAACTTTGACTGGCTCACTGGCGAGATAATGGGGCAAGGCATATAATACTGGTCAAGGAGAAGCAGCAAGTCGTGCTGCAGTTCATCGTGCCAATTTTAGATTCATTCAGATAATAGAAGACCTCAGAGCTTTTTATAGTGGGTCTTTTTACAGTGGGTCTTGGTTGCTCTATGGGAATATTGGTCCTGTCAAAAAGATTTCTGTGAGATAGACAAACTCCTGTGGGAAACCATAGGTGAATATTTGGGTCCAAACTGGTTTATAATGTTGATGAAAATAACTCTCTGGAGAATGAGAAACTGCCCCAAATTCTTACGGTCAGCCTCACCACGTTGGAAAACTTCCCCATTTCCTTTGTTCAAACCAGATTTGTAAATGGACTCCAGATTGAGATGGACTCCATAACTGAGTCCTTGCTGTGGTGTCAAGACTATGGCTGATGAGTCAGACTCCCCCAAAATAAATAAGTTGCGTCAGAAATGATGACTCAACTTATATAGTGCTTTAGGTGGACGTTGGGAGTTGGTTAAAACATGAGTAACCACTGCACTGCTCAAAACTCAAAATGAATGTACCTTACTACTGGCACAGAACTGTTCTCTGCCTCCATGCCCCTTGATGCTTTTCTCTCTATCCCAACTTCAGCTGCTTTAAGGAGAAAGATGACTAGGGGTCGGGCTGAGATCTCTTTGTCCTCTGGAGAGACCAAATGCTATATGAACTCCTTAAGTATGCTGGAGAACTTTGGGAGGGAAGGCACCCAAACTTTATGGTTCTGTAGATACCGGCTCACAGATAACTACCTGACCCAATCCTATAGTGAGAAAGAGCGCCCCAGTTCAGCTTAGGTGATTTGGGCAGGGTTCACAGTGGGAAAGGAAGCTAAAATGGCCTTGCAGATGGGACCCTTTGTGCAGATGCAAGGTAATGCTGTTATGGCTTCCACTGTTAGATGTATAATGGAATCGATGTGTTACATACCTGTACTTCTTCCACTAGTGCTAATGGAGAGTCTCCCAGTCAGGGGCTGCCACATGTAGAGCAGTCATAGTAGGACATGTAGATCACTCTCCCTGTTTTCTCCCAGGTGGTCCAACAGAAACAATATAGCATCCCAGGAAGAGAAGGGAAATCACAGCTTATTTAAATATTTAATGGCTGCCGGAATACTCGGGCCATTTTCCCACACAACCACACTACGCGCCTGATGCAGCAACCAACAAACATCCAAACCAATCAATACAAACAAACAAAGGAAAGGGAGCAACTATTAACCTTCTACTAAGCTCTTATGGAAACTGAAACTGCCTGACCCACGAAGGCCCTGTGACTCTCTCACTTACTGTTCTCAGTTTGAGATGGGTCAACTTGAATACACTGACTCGTGAGCTTGGAAGGGCCCAACTGACTGTGCTTGTCAAATGGGAACGATAGATTTAAGAAAGCTGCCAGCTTGGCCAACAGCATCTTGGATTTACATGAACGAGTAGCAGCTTTCCATTTCAGGAAAACTTCATCTGCCACTCCACCTCCAGAAACGAGACCTCTAGCTCAGTGAGGCCTTTAGTTTGTAGAGGTTTCCTTAAATGCCTGCTTTTGGTTCAGTGATGGTTCAGCTGAGCTGTCTAATGCTGTCTACTGCTTCCCAACTTCAGCAGCAGCTCTCTACGCCCCCGAATGGGCATGGGCACTTTGCTCAATCAGCAGAACTCGAGGCCATTCTTGTGGCTCTGGCCAGTACTCCCTTACATGGACCTTGTTCTATTTTTACTTACTCTTGAGCTATTGTCAATGACCTAACTGTTTGGTCTGTTACTTGAAAAATTACAGACTAACAGATTAAAGTTTGGGATGGAAACTGTGGAAACAAATTGTGGCAATTAATCAAACTCTTTGAGCTGCTCATGTAGCTACCTTAGGAGTGATCATAAGAGGCCTTCATGTATTTAAATAGATCAGGTAGCCTCAGATGACTCTAGAGATTCCTTCCAAAGTGAGGCTTCTTTGATTACTAGGGGTTGCTTTCCTGAGAGAGCTGACATTATTTATATACATCCTATGGACAATGTTCTTAGCATCAGACTCATTTAATTAGATAAGATGGTATAAAATTTATCCCTGAATTTAGGTGATCTGAAGGGATTATGAAGTACAAATTGGTAGTTATGAAATAGTCACAGAGATGTGTAGCGTAGGGAATGTAGTCAATAATATTGTAATAACTAGGTGTCGTGCTGGGTGGGTACTAGACTAATTGAGGGGATCACTTTGTAAATTATATAAATGTCTAACCACTGTGCTGTACACTTGAAACTAATATAAAATAATATTGAATGGCAACTCTAATTGTACATTTTAATCAATCAATTAATTAATTAATTAATTAATTAATACCTCAGACCAAGTGGAAAGAAGCTTAAGGGGAAAGCTACGTGGGTTTTTTAAAGTAGACCTTGATGGTTTATGGGATTTGTTTAGCCAGTAGGGTCTGAAAGCCTGGGGAAAATAGTCTATCTCGGTACCGCAGTTTGAACTCATTCTGCTGCTTGGAATTCTTTTAATAGTACTCTTTATATGCTGAGATTGGCAGGATGGATTTGGTTCTAGCCACTCTTGATCGCATTGGTTAGTGTAGCCAAGAGAATATCATACTCACAGGAAAAGTCACCGGAAGCCAAGATGAAATAGAAACGAGGGTGGATATTTTTTGCAGACAAGTCTCCCATGGGTCTCACTTTCGAATGCCTTATGAGCAGAGGTACTGGTGTCCTTTGTTTCAGATATTTTCAAAGATGTATGTATAGTGAGCAGCCTTGGAAAATCAAGATAGTGTCTCTTTAGGACAGGTGCCAGACTTGCTTACCACCCATTATAAAAACTCAAGGTTTCCTAAGATAAGAATTTTTAACATAAGATTTATGGTAAAACCGTCTGCTTTATTTTTAGACCATGTTCTGGCAGTGCCCTGGATTCGAACTTTGTTTGCAAGCCATTTCTTACTTTTAGAATCAAGACTTTCAAAACCATTAAGTCTTGGTCCTTTCTTTTTAACAGTCTTCTCAACGTATCTTTCTTTGGTTACATTTTACTAAAAGCAGCAAGAAGAAATCAGGCAACACCTTCAACATTTTGGTAGGAAATCTACTTAGCTAGATCACTCAATTCACTAAAGACATTTCCTACTTTCTCCTGGAGAAGGTGAGAGTGTTGTTAAGCTTTCTGCCACCGTATGACAAGGACCCCGCTTCCAGATTTCTGCTTACAGTCTGTTCAAGGCAATTTGGGCTTGCTTTAACATACCCTGCAGAATCCTCCTGGCCTTCATTCACTTCGTTTCCAAAGCCACTTCCCCGTTTTTCTATATTTGTCATACCTGTTTTCTATTGCTGTATAACAAATTACCACCTAAAACTTAGCAATTTAAAATAAGTAATATTTATACATTACAGTATCTGTGGGTCAGTTCAGTTGGATGCTTCTGACTCAAGATCTCTCCCAATGCTATAAATAAGGTGTCAGCCAGAACTGCAGTCATCTAAATGCTCAACTGGGGAAAGATCTGCATCCAAGCTCACTCACAGCTGTTGGCAGGACACAGAAGATCCACTTCCAGCCTCCCTCATGTGACTGTTGGCAGGCTTTAGGCCCTTGCTGGCTGTTGGCCAGAAATGTCAGTTCCTTTTGATGTGGGCTTTTTCCATAGGGCCACGCACAACATGGCAGCTTGTTTCTTAAGAGCAAGAGGACAAAAGAGGTGCAAGTCACATTGGTTTTTGTGAACTAATCTCAAGTAACATCCCATCACTTTTGTTATATTCTGGTTGTTAGAAGTGAGTTGTTAGGTCCAGCCCACTTTTGAGGGGAAGGGATCGTACAAAAACATGAGTCAAGGAAGAAGAGGTCACCAGGGGTCATTTTAGAGCCTGCCTATCATGGTGGGAAATAGAGTCCCTGCTTTTGAGGAGTATATTTTCTAAAAGGAAGGGGGGCAAAAAAAAAAGTAAAGAAGGCTTTAAAATGCTGTAAAATCAAGTGCTACTTTGTGAACTGTCTACCACCATTGTTAAAAATTTTTAAGAAGGGAGAGATGAATTTGAGCTGTTAGAAAAGGTTTTATCAGCAAATCTTAACTCTCTCTGCTGAGAATTTTTAGGAAGAATAATTCGTCAGCATTATTACCAACGACCTGAGGAGCCAAGCACCCAAAGGCAGGGATCAAGAAAGCCTTCATTACTGTATCAGTAACCTAGATACAGATTTTTAGATGTTTTTGATTTGGTGACTAGACAGTAAGAATGGACCAAAATATTAGAAAGTATTCTGAGGACAAAGATTGGCGAGAAAAATTCAAATGATTTGATAAATGAGAGGAGAAATGGGCCAGGCATGTTGGGTGTTTTACATATTTTATTTCTCTGGATCCTCTCAGTGTCCTTTGAGATGGAGATCTTTTGCACCATTTTATAGAAGAAGAGAGCACAGAAAATACAAGATAAATGACTTGCCCACTATCATGCAACCATGACATTGTTTTTTTCTGTTTGGGGGCCCCAGTTTCTCCAACCCCAAGGCCCATGCTCTTTTTTTGTGACATTGGATTGGAGAAACCAGGGATGGGGACAATAACCAGAGTCATGAAGCCATCTAGTCATTTAGCATATTCTAGGCACTGTGATGAATGCTTGGACTATATCACGACTGGAAATTCTCCCACCAAGCTTGTGAAGAAGGTGCTGTTATTCCCATTTTATAGATGAGCAGATGATGGTAAAAGAGACTAAGTGGCCTAACATTACAAAACTAGGACACACAGACGTCAACTGACAGCAAACAGAAAAAGAGGCCTTTGCAAAGAAGGGGCCACTTTGCTGGAAGCCATCTGGATGGTTGGCGCAGACTTGGGAATTTTAAACATTAAAGTGTTAGAGGTCTTTCTTCTCCAGAGAAAAAGCAACTGTCTTCTATTCTTTCACAGAACTGAGTCTGAAAATATACATAACCAAATTCAAATCCAGTAAACAAATTCCAACAAAAACTGTGTAATTAAGGCTATTTTTATGATTACCACCATTTAGTTTCCTTGAATTTACCAGAGCAAACATTGCTACAGCAAAAATTACTGCTAATGGTTGAACTTAACAACAAGAGAAAATCCCCAAAAGGGTCATTTAGGCCCCAGCTGCAGCTGTGCTTCACTATATTTCTTACTTGAAAGCTGAGAATTAACAGGAAAATCAGGCTCTGCTGTGCTATGCAGATGTGGCTAAAACTGTATTAATTTATTCAGCAAACATTTCTTTAGTGCCTACTTTATGCCAAGCAATGTGCTGGCCACACTGGGATTCCAGGAATAAATCACACCTGGCACTCTCAAGGAATTTACAGTTGAAAGAAGTTCGTGGGAGAAAACAGGTATAAAACAGGAAAGTTTTATGAGTGATATGAGACACATAGCAGAAATGTAAAGGAGTGGATTAGAAGAATCTTAAGGCAGCAGCCTCATAGGATGTGCTATGTAGATAGGTATTTATTTTTAGATCACTGGGGTCAGAGAGGACCCAGTTAAGTGAGGGCAGAGGCCTAGAAGTTTCCTTGCTCTTGGGTAGAAGCTGGTGATAGAAGAAGAAGACCAAGTTTAGGGAAAGGGAAAGTTTTACTTCAAAATTGATCAGTTTCCTTATAAAAGATTCAAGTGGCAGGGTCTTCTAGTATGTTAATACTGACCAGAGCAAAACTTATTAGCAACTGCGTGGTTGCCAGATGGATTTGGAGCAGCTTCAGCATGTTGCTGATGTAGCTTCATTCCACCAGCAGCAGCCGTTGCTTAATTTGAGCACCTACCGTGTGCCAGACTTGTGCTAAACACTTAACAGGCACCATTTAATTTAACTTTGTGACAACCTTGCTATCACAGAGGCAGGATTTGAACCCAGGCCTATGCGACTTCAAAACCAAGATTCTTTAATCAGTCTCCACTTAACCAAATCACCACCAGCATAATAGATATCGTTCATTCATTCTGTAAAACCTAGACTGAGATCTACAGCTCTCCCTAGTGTTCAAGGGTCTAGTATGTCTACACACTTCCACTCCCACCAGTCAAAAGTTATATATGTTTACAAAGAGGCAGAACGGGTCAGCTGTACTTATTACTGTAATTATGTATTTTAATAAAATATTAAATGCTCTGATGGAATGAGTATAAAGGAAGTCATGTCTATGAAAATGAGATAAAATCCTTAGGGAAGATTCAGTAAAAGGCTGGTAGTCAGGAAAATTTGATGTGAGATGGAAATGTAAAAGAGACAAACCATAAAAACCTAGAGGAATTTTGTGCTCATTTTGCCTTGCAAGACTTTTTCATACATTTTATCACACTTCAGTAAGGCTACAGATTGTATGCTATAGTTCTGGTTTATTTAAGAAAGAGTGCATGAAACATCAGTTAGCAGACCGATAGGCTGCTAAATACTTCTATGCTAAATACTTCCTTTTAAATACTTCTATGCACTCGCCCAGGGTGAGCATATTACGAGAGAAGAGGATAAGAACTTTGGGGCTAACTAGAGATACTCATTGAAATCTTCAAAGTGAATTGAATGATAACGTTCAAAGATGTGGAAGGGGAATCTCAACACAACAAGATTATGCACTTAGGGTTTTGGTTGGAGAAATATGAAAGGAATGTATTTTTTTTAACATTTTATTTTTTTATTTTTCCCCTCCTCCCTCCCCCCTTCCTTCTGGTAAAGGAATGTATTTTTATGTTTTTGTTTGTTTGTTTTTTTGCAAAGCTTTAGTTCCTGTAGAATGCAGCATAGCATCAGAGAAAGAGTGTGGGCTTTGGAATATGTTGGATGTAGCTTCAAGAACATAACTAATTGACCTTGGGTAAAGTCTCTCAGTCTCAGTTTTCTCAAATTAAGATGGTATAGTAATACTTTTGTCATACAGATTTAAAGAAATGTTCAGTGTTGGGCATACAGGAAGTTATAAAATAATTGCTATTCTTTTTTTTTTTTTTGCCTTTTTTGGAGGGGCTATTCAAAGTATAAGATATTAATCAAGAAAGAAGACAAGGAGATAAAAAAGAACATTTACTATCTCTGTCAGTGCTTACACTAAGAGCTATTCTTGCCTCATTTAAAGTGGATTTGCAGGTTGTGGCAAAGAACTTTACTTGAAATATATTGAATCTGGCCAGAAATAAAGAGAAGGAGCTGGATACCAAAGGAAATACTTCGCTGTAGTAATTGCTTTTTTGTACATTGTCTGTCTTCCACTGTAAACATCAGATTCAATCCAGTCTAATTTTGAGGTTTATAAAATTCTGCTAACATATGATTCCATGTAATTTATTTTACTTGCAGATTAACTGTAAAAGTGATGTCCATTTTCCATAAAGATAAAAGAATCAGAAGAACACATTATTCTTAGTCTACCAGATGTAACTTTGTAATTTCTAGATGTTTATGAGGTTACATAGTAAATGCATTCTTTATTCTATAGCCTATTCAGGGTAGGAATGATAAATGATCAATGAGAGAGAATGGCAACATAAAGTTTTGTCCTCAGGATGCTTATAAGACTAATTAGAAAGAAAAAACAGTAAATAAAAAGATAAAATGAAAAATAAGAGGAATTTTAGCAGAATTACAGGTAATTTGGGTATTGAGAAAGAAAGGAGACCGACGAAGTCAAAAAATAAAATCAAGAGGAAGAAATCTTAATAACTTACATTTTTGAAGATAATTTTAATAACCAAAATGGATGACAAAGCCACAACTGTACTTAGAGGTAAGAATTGCATATGTCGTGTATACCCTAATCCTGTTATTTAGTATAAAGAATGTTATAAGATAAACATGACAAAATGCTGCCCCCTTAACAAATGACTTTGCAGTGCATTTTCTTGATATTACTGGAAACCTCCTTAGGAGGTTATAGATATTACCAATTGAATGCAGTTGGCATTCTTGGATTTATTCTTTTAAAAATTTTTTGGTGAGTTCCTGTTATACGTCAGGCCCCCTCCTGGGCACATATTTATATTCCTTGCCTTACACATAGTAAAGTAGAAACTGTTTTCAAGCTGGCAAAAGGAAATCGAATTGTCCATTTCAATTCTTAACGTTTAGAATGTGCCAGCTTGCTGCTGGACTTTAAATTTAGCTTAAGATTTTATTAAGTCATTCATGGTATTCATCAAATTGATGATATAGAAGTAAATTTTATATACCTGGTTTAGGCTTTTGTAATAAAGATGTGGCTGTACTGCTAGTTGTAATTATAGGGTTAAAACCAAGCACATAGTTTTATATCTTTAAATCAAAACTTTCACCAAGGTATATTGAGATTGTGTATTTACCAGCTTTGCTACTTTCCTAATGATTAATATCACTGAGATTTACAAAGTACCTATTACCAAATCTGGAATTAGAGTTATTTTAAGTTTTGTAGGATCTAATTCTACCAACAAATGAAAGCTATCTAGAACCAAGCAGCCCCCATTCTTCAGCTACCTTCCCCAACCACTGCCAAAGACACTTGGAATGATATTTATAGTTCAGACATTTTCCAGACTCATTGCTAAAGAGTCCTAGACCGCCAGGTACTGTGGAGCTATATAGGATCAAGATGGAGGCCATCAAATTCTTTCCCTTTCGATCAAAGTATCTTTGATTTTATTTGGAAAAAATAAAATTCTAACTAACATTTAACCCGTTTTGAAAAATCACTGCTCTGTATAAAATATCCTGAGCTTACTTCTGTACACACAGTCAAGGTCTTCGTGATAATAGCCTCCTTGTGGGGAAGCAGAGTCTGAAGGATGCCAAGGCAGTTTGTTCATCATGGTCATTGGTCCTCAGATTCCTTACTAGAAATTGTGTCTACCTCTGGGCTCTACAATTTAAGAGAAATGTAGAGTATTTGGAGAGAATCAGAGTCCAGGTACAAAGACTGTTACAGAGAATGAAACCTACAAGGAGACTGTAGATGTTTTACTTGAAAAAGAGAAGTCAGAATTGCAATTTAATAATGGTCTTCCAGACATTAGGAATTATTACATTGAGGTTAATGACCATATTTCTTCATGTGCAAACATAGTAAAAGAAATAGTTTCAGCCTTAGCAAAAAGAACATAGTCCAGAACCAAAAGAAAAAGCAGCAGTCAGATGCTAAGCCTTTTAAATCAAAGGAATAGATCACTCAGTACACTGTTTATGAAAGTTTTTTAAAGGCAATATGAATTCCTATCTGTTTTATGTATTAGATATAACTACCTGAAGGGACAAAGATGAATTAAATGAGTCAGTGATTTATCTTTAAAATATATCATAAAGTATAGATCTCAAACAGTTATTTTGAAATAGTGTCTCGTAGCCTGATGTTGCCAGGAGAAGAGCTGTTTTCTAATAATGTTAAAGAAGTTAGTGGTGAGGAGGAACATTTATTCCAGGGGTCATGAACTAAGATACAGGGGCCTGCGAGCATGATGAAGGAGTAAAGCTAACAGCATAGAACAGTATGGAGTTACAGAAGTTGTGGTGTATTGAAAAGTGTGTGACCCATGTAAAAGGGGCAACCATTGCTGACTGCGGCCAAATGTCATCATGCTACAATGCCAGATCTTCAAGAAAAACTGGAAATCTAGAATCTTATGTGAATTTTTTTTTTTGAAAAATTTTTTTTAATGTTGACAAAATACTAAGATTTATCAAAGTACTCTGCAGGCAAGGCAAGACAGCTGTGCAAGGCTATAAATTAGAAACCTTTGGATTATCCTTTAGGTCACTAGTTAACTACCACATTAGTTAAACGAAACAGAACTGATTGAACTCTAAAAGCTTAGGTGAATAATCTACTAAACTTTTGTAAGGCTTAATTAAGGTCCCTTCCAACCCTGTGAATCTTTTGATCTCCCCTTCCTTTCTGCTCCCAGTATTGGGTGACTTATTCACACAGGTGATAATTTAAGGGAATTATTTTCCTTAGCAACATAATTTTATTTAATGAAGCCATCAAATACTTAGATTGAAAACAACTTTTGTTGCTATACTAAAGATGCTACTGATGCTATTAGATTTTTAGAAATGCACTTACACATGGCATAGACATGTCACTTTGGATCTTTAAACTAACATGTGTTTATAACATTGGCTGCATGAGGCATGCTTGAATTAAAAGCCTACTTACACTTTTACCATTTGGTGACATGTTTTATTTCTCTTTTATAAAATATTTTCAAATAACCCACCTCCATCTGAGGCAAGGAGAGCCGGATTTCTGAAATCCCCTTCCTTTCAGACAGGAGAATATGCCACAGATGAAGAGGAAGATGAGGTAGGACCTGTCCTTCCTGGCAGTGACATGGCCATCGAAGTCTTTGAGCTGCCTGAGAACGAAGACATGTTTTCCCCATCAGACCTAGACACAAGCAAGCTCAGTCACAAGTTCAAAGAGGTAAGCTGCTGATCTGAAAAAATAGTTTTCTATATCCGCCCATTTTATTATTAAGCACATGTTTTTGTTTGAAAAATGTTTTCGGAATGATCAGTTTTCAAAATAGAGCCTTTAAATAACGGATTGACTTAAATTTCCTTGAATTTCAAGGTAATATTTAAGTGGATCTCATTCCATAACCTTTAATTTAAATGCTTGTTGTCTTCGTGACAGCTTACAACTTGTCTATTCCATAATTTCAGGCTATAGCTTAAGTGTGCAGTTTTCATGACAAGTTCAGATTATAATTTTTTAGTTTTATAGAAATTTTGGGACCTGGTTGATAAGCTTTCCTCTAAGGCATTGATTTCTAAGAGTTTTTTTTTTTTCTTTTTCTACAATAGACAAGGTCCCAACAGGAATCAGTGACATACCCAGATGGTTTAAGTGAAGAAAGTTTAGAGAAGGAACTTTGTACAGAGTTCATAGAACTACCTAGGGATGGTCAAGTGCTCAGGGACTGGATAACAGGAAGCTGTTACCATCTTTTGGCTTAATAGTTAAGAGGGAAAGAGACTGCCTGTTCTGAAGGAGGGCCGTTCTATATCCACAGCTTTACTAGATGCAGCCACTGCTAAAAACTACATTCTGGGGACAAGGGTGATACCTGGCCCCTTTTTGCATCTTGCTGACGCCTCCCATTAGCCACACCTAGGCAGGGGCGTCTGTGAGATGCAGTCTTGAAATCCAAAGAGGTCAGTACTCCTGAGGCAGAAGCTGTCAGAAAAAGCCAAGAATGGATTTTTAGGCAAATGCATGTGACTACACAAACAACTACTCGGAACTCCAACGTGTAAAACAGAAACAGGGATAAACGGGTCCCCAGGCAGTTTATTCTTCATTGTTTCAGGAAACATCCTCCATGGTTGAAGGATTACTTACAGCCTCCCCACAATAACTCTGAAGCACTGAGGCTTTGGTTTCAAGTCCGTTAGGGACTTGGAAAAACACATTGTTCTAGACATGAAAAACAAGGTTGATAATTGCAGATTTATAGTTTCTAATTTTGTTTATAATTTCTATTTATGATCTCCAATTTTGATTTATCATAAGTAAGTCTATTTTATGTTCTGATTTTATGTCTAAATGTGCCTGATATAATGACTTACCTTTTTAATTCCTGATGATAAATTTATATTTGTGAGACCAATATCAAAGCGAATGTACTTTTTAAGTTTTTATTAAAAAAAAAAAACAACTTAAGCTCATTATAAGTTTTGGAAAATACAGATTTGTATAAATACCAAAGCACTCATAATCCCAGTATTGTGGTATTTGGGATTATACAACGTCTACTGTGTTAAATTCCTACTCTTTATACTTGAATTTGTATAATTAGGATTTCCTCATGTCATCAACTGTTCCTCCAAAAGTAATGCTTCTTCACTGTTTCCTTTTATGGATATTTTATGACTTAACTTCTTAATTCCTTGTTTTAGAACATTTTCTTCATTTCCAGATCTTTTAAAAATTATTATTACAAGTAATACTGCAATAAATATCTGCGTACTTATATTTAGGATAATTTCTCACGCTGGAATTATTGTCAAAGAATATGAATATTTGGGGGACTTATGGTATTAAATATCAAGTGGCCACCAGAATGGCTTTTCTTGTTGATACAGACATTTATTTGTGTATTGAGAATATCTGTTCCTCTTTCAGCTATAATTATTAGGTTGAACCATTTCCATTTATATAATTCACAGAGTTCTTGAGGCAAAATGCATGGGTTTTTTAGATGATCTATGACTGTTCCCAGTTCAAAATTAGATGTGAATGTCTCAGTGACAATGAAGTATAATATTGTGTAATGATCAGAGAACTCAGAATTCTCCTTACAGTAGGGGTAGCAACGGCTACCTTAGGACTATTTCTTATAAAGGCTTTCTAAATTAACTGATATCTTTGAACCAAAGAGCACTACAGAAAAAGAAAGTTCTTCTGTAGGAAGTGGCTGAGTGGAAGGAAGAGGTATAATCTAGGTACCTGTTTCTCCATGGATCCATTGTGGTCCAATAATACAGATTATCAAGAAGAGTGAATGGACTTTGTTCTTGAAGAAATCTTCCGTGAATGTTGTAACTCTCAATCCAGCTTTGAGGCAGTGAAGTCAAGGTATTATACCCTGACAAAAGCCTGTAGTGTAGCTCTTCCATGTTGTCAGATGAGTGACTGTGGCCCCTACTCTTTGGAAGATAATTGAATCGGAAGTAGGGTCCACATTCTTTTATGGAAGCTAAAGAGCCTAAAAAGCAGAAATAGTATATGGTAGATTACATCCTTCATTTTCTGAATTGAGCCAAGGACTCAATGCTTCATAAATATTGTTTCAAATGGACAACTGTGTGATTCAGACCAGGGATCAGCCAACTGTAACCCACTGGCCAGATCTAGCCCACTGCCTTTTTTTGTGTGTGTGGTAATTAAAGTATTACTCAAACATAGCCACGGACATCTATTTACTATATGTGGCTGCTTTCATGCTGTAACAGCAAAGTTGAGTAGATGTACAGAGACCATATGGCCTGCAAATTCTAAATTATTTGCTATCTGGCCTTTTACAGAAAATGGCTGCTGACCTTTGTGTAGTTCACTGCATGATCTGGACCCATTTGGTATAACATGGCCAATTTATTTTTAGCCTGAGTAACCAAATCTGTAGTTTTCTTTTAATTTTGGTTTTCAAGAACAGACAAATATCACATCATTTCGTTGATTTTCTTTTGTTTTATATTTAACATATATTCAGAGGATTGCCACCGAATATCACCTGTGTGGCATCCTTACAAAGCATCTGTATCTTGTACAGTACCACTCTCATGGTTTTAAATGTATGTGATTAACGTAGTACCCAAATACTGTATAGCGCTAGATAGTTTTCATAAGATCATGCACAAAACGTGAGGTGGAGTGGAATATTCATGTTGTGTTGGAGTCTGTACAAAGTCTAATATTACAGAAGGTTCTCTTAATTACATTATTTCAAGCAAAAGTACATGTTGTACTATTAGGGTACAGCACTTCAGACTGACATCTCAATGAGTCCTGCTTTTGACCTGTTACATGCCTTCCTCGGAGACTCCACACTCCTCTGTTTTTGCTCACTGTTATATCCTCAGTCTTTACGCAGTCCTCGACATAGAGTCACTGGCTAAGTATTTGGTGAATGAATGTTATCGAGCATATACTGGAATTTGTTGTATAATACAAGATAAGTATCTTAATTTAATTTTTCCAAATAGTTGACAAAATGGCTAACACTTTTATTAAATGCTCCTTTACTAATTTCCCCCTGGTTGGAGGGCCAGCATTATTAGCTACAGAATCGGTGTGCTTACACTCTGGATTGCTTTTGGTCTTCATATTCTGTTCCATTTTCTCATTCTTTGCAGAAATACTATTAGAATATATATTAAACATTGATGGAATAAATCAGATCTATCTATCAGATCTTCAGAAATTCCTTTACTTTTAAACTTATTCAAGAAAACATTTGAATCACTTTATTAATTTCCTTGAAAGAACTTCTTCGTAATTTTTATTGTAATTACATTGAGCTAATTAACTTGTAGAAATGTAGCAAGTTTTATCACATTCTTTTAATCAAAGCTTATGAAATATATATGTTTAATTCATCTTTTTTTCTGACTTCTAAATTTTATAGTCCCCTCTATTAGTTACATAAGCACCCACCTGTAAGTAACAGAAATCTTGACTAGAGTAGATTAATCAAAAGCTGCCACAAAGGTTACGTTAGCTTTGATTTAAGTTAAGAAGAGTTCTTTATTTTTCTATTTTCAGAAATGACTTTAATAAGAGAGCCTTAATGACTTGCATAAGGTAGAAATTACTGTTCCCTGAAAATTTGTTATTACTCAGCTATAAAACCATCTGTGCCTTTGTGGAGGAAGATTTTTAATACCTTTTATAACATATTATTCTATTCAAGTTTTCAAGTTTTTCTTGGGCCAATTTTGATATTTTTGCATTTCTCAAGAATTCATATATTTCCTCTAGGCATTCATATTTATTAATTTATATTTCTATAATATAATTTTTAAATACTGAAATCTTTCATATCTATAATTAGTACCCTTTTTATGCTTTCATTTCTTTTAATATTTTTATTTTAGTTGTTTTTCTAGAATTTTGTCTGTAATATTTTTATATTCCTATTTTTTAACTAAAAATACTTATTATTTCCTACCAATATCTTTATTTTTCATCCTTTCTTCTTTATTCATATTAATCAGTTGTGCATATGATATTTATTTTTGATAACTCTTGCATTCTATAAGTATATTTAAAGTTTTGAATATTGCTTTAGCTAAACGTCACTTTTTTTATATATTTATAATGCCATTGTCACTTAGATCTATTTTCTCTTTAACAGGATGAGGGATTTCCTCTTTAACCCAAAAATTATTTAGTGGTATATTTTACTTTCTAGACATAGGGAACTTGATTTTGCTATCTTTTGGTTGTTGGGTTCTGATTTTTATCGCACTGTGGTCAGAAAAGATATTTCATGTGACAGCTGTTTAGAATTTTTGAGACTTCTTTTGCAGCTTAATTCATAAACGGTCTTGTTTAAGTATTCTTCATGTATGGAGAAAGCACACATATGCTGGGTTCAGGTATGAAATTTATATGTGTTTTACATTTATATAAATAAGACTAATAATACAAACACATTTCTCAATAAACATGGCTTAGGTTTTATCTTCTTATCTTCTAATTCTGAAAAGCGTATGTTAAAATCACAAGCTACAGTTTTTTCCCTGTAATTCTAACAGTTGTAGTTTTATATGTTTTAAATCTTTGTTGTTAGCCGCATATATATTCAGGATTGTTACAACTTCTTGATTCATTGTGACATCTCTCTTGTCTCTTATGATGTATTTACTCCAATCTCTATTTTGTCTGATAGTAAAAATTCAACACTGCCTTTCTTTTGCTTCATATTTGCTTCACAGCATCTCATTTTTCTCTTTTTTTCTTAGCTATTCCATATCCTTTCATTCAAATGTGTTCCCTTGAGTCAACCTTTCCCTAAATCTTACATTTATAGTACCCTGGGAGTCTTTGCTAGTTAATTGGTGAGTTTAACGCATTTACGTCTACTGACTTATTTTATATTTTACAATTTCCATGCCACCTTCTTGTTTCTTCTGCATCTTTTCACCTACTTATCGTTAGATACATCTAATTTTCATCAGTTGCTTAAAAGTCATGTTATATTCTGTTTTTTCTTAGAAATTACCCTTGAGTAACTCTGACTCTGCCTTAAGTTATTTTCACCTAGCGATATACAAAACAGATATATATAGCTATGTTTTTACCATTTCACAAAATAATAGCTATAGCATACTCTCATCTGTCTCTCCTCCCCTCTCCAGTTTTTTTGTATTTCAGGAGTTTTAATTAAATATATTTATAAGCATGCCTTTTACAAAATAATTAGTTCCTACTCACCTATAATTCTTTCTAACTCTGGATCAGGGCTGCCCTGATGTTAATTCACCATCATTCTGGTGCTGCTGCTTTATCATAGTGCACCGAAGTGTAAATTAGTGGCCAAGATATCCAAACCTCAGGGCAATGGAGTAGATTGCTCCCTGACTTACCACAGATGTAGGCTTACCCTGGCCCCGTATGGAAGATCGAAGATTAATTAGATTGCCAACTCCCATTCCTGGTTGCTGATGTTTTCCTGCTTCAGGGATGTTTTGTTCATACCCCCCAACCCCCGCCCTGCCCCAGATATTTAGAAACATCTGTGTTCTGTCTCTTGAAAGTTTTTCAGGTTTTTAAAAAGTATTCTCCGTTTCTGTAATTTTCAAAATTAAGAACGAAACAATACCATTTAAATGTTTCACATAGAAGTTTTCGATGCAATTTTATTTTCTAAGACAAGATTTTTGTTACAATTCATCACATTTTTTAAAACGTGTTTTCATTTAGCTTTGTAATAATATGTACAACATGGAGTTATATTCTCGGTTTACTCAGTTTCACCTATTATTCCCTTTACACCAGAATTTCCTAATTAATTCTTAAGTTCTGGATCTTTCCTTATTTCTGAGTGTCCCGCAGAGTAATTTATTAAGTGCTCGTGGAGGATATAGTTTTTATGAATTTCTCGACCTGAGAATGGGATGCTCTGTTTATCATCACTGGAATGATAATTAGCTGGGTTTAATATTTTGATTCCCAACCTTTTTTTTCCTGAAAATGTACTAAAGCAAGCTTCATTGTTTCAGGCTAAAATTACATATTTTAAAGGAGAAGTCTAATGCTGGCCAGGCATTTGAATGCTTGTATTATTTTAGCCTTGTATTTTCTGTTTTTTTTGTCTGAGATTGTTCTCAAATATTTGGTCATATCAGAGACTCCATTTTTTATAGCATTAAATATGCTTTTAACTTCAAATTCATTTATGACCTTTAGCACCTCTAATGTGACTTAATTCTCTTATTAAATTTTTAATTTCCTTACTTTCCATCCAATCCTCATGCTTTTTCACTTTCTCTTCATCCTGGTATTTCATAAGGTTACTTTAAGATTTCTTTTTACTTACAGATTACATCAT
>NW_024347791.1:13052513-13165064 GCF_902729225.1 Pteropus medius | reverse complement strand
TCAGTCTTCTAAGTTGAACACAGTGACCTGCGATTTTATTTATATCCTTCCATCCAAATTTTTTTCTCCAGTCCTAGATTCTCTGAAGCCCCAAAGTTCCAACAGGTATTTCAGGCTCTGTTTCCATTAACTAGTCTTGTTGACCTGCTCTCCCCGTAGTCACTCAGCATGACCAGTCTTGGGGTGATGTGCGAACTGTTGCACCTGAACTTTGGAAAGGTTATTGAACATGTGGAAGGAGAACTGCTCTAGAATAAGAAAACTTAACCTTTTACCAGATGTATTTCTCTTGTCAAGTCGCTTCAACTCTTTGGAAAGCAGTTTTCTCTTCCTCGTGAAATGGAGGTATCTCAGCCCCATCAGGCCCCCTTAGCCTGGATGGAGGGGTCCACAGTTGGGAGACATGACACGTAGGCTGAAGCCAAAGGTCATGTGACCTGGATATAGGAATAGGTGACTAGTTAGGCCGTCTGATGTTTCTCTCAGGGTGATCTGGGAACTTCTCTTAGGAGGTGGTATTTATTAATCTCCCTGTAGTAAGTGTTTTGAAGGTAGGCTCTGTGTCACATTCTTGTATCCTCAGTGACTGACTAGCATAGCACCTGGCACATACTGTCATTCAGTAAATGCTGGATGAATAATGATTGATGTATTTTTTCCTAAACTCCGCAAATAATAACAGCAGCCGATTGAGCAACACTTTGTATTTGGCATCAGAATCCCAGAGACTGCCAGAAGCGATCCATGGTTTCTAGCCAGACTAATACTTTCTCTTCTGGGTGCCACAGTGGTGACACATGCCCCAGGGTATTTGTGAGGTTTAAATGAAAAATGTATCCCAGAGCTGGTTCAGATTAGATTCATGGTGAAGGGAGAAACAGATAGAGGGAGCCAGACCTGGGATACTTTCCAGACCACCACCTGGAACCGGAAGAAGCCACGTAACTTCTGAGCCTCTTTCTCCGTGTGGCCAGTGAGGTTAACACTGAATGTCCTGCTCCCCTCACAGATTCGCTTGCAGTGATAAAAGAGGTGATAAAAAAGATAAAGGGTCCTACAAATGTAAGAAATTTAGTATTAATGGGAAGAACCATGGGCTGAAATTTGTAAAACCCGGCTTTGAAGCTTGTTAGCTCTGCAACTTAAGCTACTAAAACAGTGTGTTCCTCTTCAGAATGAAACGAGTTTGATTCGTTTATTTTTGATGCTTTTTCTGTTAATAGTGATGGATTTGTAGAAATTCTTATAATGTGCATACAGGATTAAAATAACATCTGTAATTTAAGGCCTTATGAGCACTAAGAAAACTTTGCACTAAAACTTTTGTCCACCTTTTGAGTCATGTCTGAATTTACACACTTTATTCTGCTTCCCTGTGTCTAAAGAATTTCACGGTGCTTAGTGACATGCCAGGCTTTTATCAGTGTTCTCCCCACACTGCTGAGTTCAGCTCTCTTCTGTTACCCATTTCGGTGAGGGTGGGATAACCGAAGACCAACTTGGCTGTTGCATAGTTTTACCTGGGTTTGTCCCACCCATCAGTGAATTAATCTAGTGAATGCATTCATAGGAATGAAAATGCTGGCTCGGGGCAAGAATTTCTACACTCTGTAACCATGATAACCATCTGTAGACTCTTCATTTCATAAACGACACACCTATAGTACTGGCAAGGACCTTGGCTTCGTCCCATCTAGCCCTCTCATTTTTCATATGGGCCCAGAGAAGCAGCTTGCTAGAGGCCACAGCGATTAAGCAAAGAAAATCCAATCTCAACAAGTTGCCTGCTGTATACTTTGTTACTCTACAGGGAGTTAAGCGCTGAGAAAATAAAATCCGGCACTTTGGCATAAGTGCAGCATTCCTCATAAAAACTTCTCTTTTGATTTCTTGCAACTCTTCAAATAGAACCAGAGGTATTCAGTTTATTTCAGATGTGACATTTTACAGCATTTAGCACCTTTAACTAAGAAGTAAAGTTGGGGTAATCATATTTGAGTTCTGATCATTCTTTCTTAACCTCGGCTAACTTTATAGAGGGCTGATTCTATGCGAGCCACTATGCTACAAGCTTTTCATAGGATATCTCATTTAATCTTACGATAAGGCAGGTTATATAACCCATGAGGAATTGTATTTTACAGGTGAGGAAAATGAAGGTAAGAGAACTTCAGTAATTTTCCAAAATCATATAGCTAGTACATGATAGACCTGAGATGAATTCGAGCAGTCCAACTTAACTACAGTTAAGTCCTCATTTAACGTCCTCGGTAGGTCCTTGGAACTATGGTGAAATGATTAACGAAACAATTTTACAACAGGCTAATTGTTATACCCACGATTTAAGTTCCTAGGGCATTTCATCATTATAATGGAACGATGTTGAATGAAATGGACATTATTTGAGGACCTGCTCTGCTCTTCACACTGGACACATGGTAGAAGGAACAAGGAGTGGATCTTCTTGTCAACAATTTCAAATACTTTGAACTCACCTAGACACAGGGATTTGCTGGGTGCTCAAGTGCGTTCCCACCGAAGTGCAAGATCTCCATGGAAAATAATTCCTTATAGTTGTGTGTGTGTGTGCGTGTGTGCGCGTGCGTGCATGTATGCATATATTTCTTTTATATATAAATAATGTATCATGTCTAACATCTAAGTACTTTTGCCGTTTTTCATTTTTTTAGTTTATACTGGTGGGGTAGACTATCACTAAGATTTATTAGAAGAAGAAAGAGTTATCTTCACAGCATTGTTCACATAGCAGCTCTTTAATGAATACCTATTGAATTAGTCTTTATTTTCTAAGGAAAATGGCACTGGATCAGAAACCAAAAGATCCAGGTTCTAAGTCCTGGTTTTAACAGCAGTTCACTGTGAGAACTCGACCAGGTCAGTTTTCAGCTATGAGCCCTGGTTTTCCAAGTCCAGAAGTGTAAGGATTTGTGATTCTGCAGTTGTGTGTTGAGTGTGGGGCCCACACTTGGGCATGTCAGGTTGGGTTGCCTGGCATTGTCGGGTCCCAAAAGATTCATTGAGACTAGGATGCTTCCTCTCTAGAGACTGTTGGAGCACAGAGGCCCCTGGGAACCAGTGAGGGTGAAGGGAGCAAGAGTCACGTCAGCGAGACTGCAGGAGTGACTAGATCTGAAAGTGGGAAAGGAAGAAAAGTGATTTGAGTGGGGCAGAATCAAATATAAAACAGTTTCAAGATCACCCCTCAGGACGGCGAGCAGCAGCAGAGCTGTAGCCGTGTAGACCACAGGACCTTAAACACAACAGGAGCCCTGAAAGCATCAAGGAGGGAGCATTTTGCAAGAAGCTTGGGAGCTCTCATGTTCTGGGCTTTTATTCATCAGCATCTAAGGGTGTTGAATAAACCTGTCCTTGATTCTGACTTCTTTCCCTCTTCACCCTTCCTACATGCCCCTCCTAGCCAGGTAAAAACCAAGGAAATGCAGGTTGCCAACCAAAGTGAGAGCCGAGGCTTCTGAGGTTTTGTAATCGCCAAAGGTTCCTGTCTCTATCCTTCTGTCAGCTGACTCACCTTTTTTCTGATAAGACCTTAGACTTATTTGATTACAGTAATATTAGAAGTTCACAGTCCCTCTTGTATAATTCGAAATTCAGAATGGTCTGAAAACAGATTTTTAAAGTAATTTTGTGGCAAACTCATTTGGGAGTAAACCTAACCAAAACTGATAGATGCTATTTACAGTCTTTATATACCTCACTTAGTGGGAGTAGTCATATGTTTGGTGGCAGAAATATTCATGTGTTTGATTACAAACTGTCTCCACAGGCCCTGCTGTGGGTATACTCGATTTATGAAAAATGCATCTTACTACCTTTCTGAAATTGGAAGAATTCTCAATTCCAAAAACATCTGGCCCTGAGGATTTCAGAGAAGAGATTGTCAAGCCATAAATTGTTTTCTGTAAATGTTGGTGTATTTATTCATCCCTTAAGGAAATGAATATTTTGTCCTTCTTCCTTTACAGAAAAAAAACAAACAAAAACAACAACAAAAAAAACCAAAGTGGCGAGGAGGGGAGATGCAAAGTAAATATAAATGGGGGTTCTCATGCTAATAAATTGTAGCTGAAGCTTTTTGGGGTTTAGGTCCTCAATAGGAGTAGATATTTTGGAAGACAGAAATGTCGATCTTTACCTCTCCTGCAATTAAAAATAAAATAAACACAGATTTCGCTGTGGAACTGCATCATCCTTGTCTCCCTTTGCAGCAGCCTGAGCTGTGAAGAGCTGCTCAGCGTAGCGTGTGCGTGACTCGCGGTTCGATAGCGCCACCTTCCTTCCAGGTTTGGAATCGAATCTTCACTCTGCCACTGGCCGACTTGCCTGCTTAAGCTGCTCATTCCACAAGACTGCAAGGAAACAATTCCTTGACTCTCAGATCATAAAGGAAAAGAGCGGCAAAGGGGGCAACGAAATGTGTTTTCTTCTCTTTGGTCCCCGAGCAATTAAATTTATAACCTAATCTGATGTTAAGGAGTGTGGGCCACAAACCCTGTGTTTAATCAGTTTACACCTAGTGAGTCATTGTACACCCTAGACATTTGAATTTACAACCTGCTGCATTGCAGCACTTTTCTAGGCCTTCTGCAATGTAATATGATATTATTCTAGTTGCTGAGGCTTTAAAAATATAGATACACTTTCATAGTTCGGATTTTTTTTCTTTTCAATTTTCAGTTGCAAATCAAACATGCAGTTACAGAAGCAGAGATTCAAAAACTGAAGACCAAGGTAAGCACCAATCAATATATGGTGTTTGAAATTGTCCTTTTTAAGCTTCGGATGCTATGAATAAATTCAACCCTAAGACTAAAAGATTTGTTCCCGTGCATTTAAAAGAATACAGATGTGAGAGATTCAGTTCCACTGTTAGATGCATGGAGAAACCTGCTAGTGAGAGCATGTACCCCTGAGAGGTAAGCACCGCCATACCCCTAAGGGAAAATAGCACAGTATTTTAAAAATACGTATTTATACATATGCGGTTCCCTCTGACTTTTCCTCAAAAAGTGAACATATTCAATGGTTCAAGCATCCAAATTATGTTTTGACCACTAATTCCTTAAGCACAAGCTACTATACTGTATCTCTTTCTCTTTGTTTATCTTATTTCAAATGAGTTTAATCATTTATTTTTACCTTATTCATCAGGAACTGTATTCTAACATAGAACATTATTTTTATAGAAAATATTTCCAATTTCTAATCATTAAAAGCTGTAAAATTTAATATGATATGCGAATAATTGCTCTTAGGTACCAGATGCTATTGGAAATTTTTAGTTCTTTAGTTCACATGATTGAAATTTGTGGAAAAAAATAGGTCATGATGAAAGGGTGTGTATATTTTTAGTTCATATATAATATAAGGCAAGATTCAAAGGGCATTTTTATTTGACAAATTGTAAGGTACTTGTAAATTCCTAGAATTGTGTCTAGTTTTATCGAATATGTAATTTCAGAGATTTAAAAAGGTCTTTTGAATTACTTTTAAAACAATATTCTTTATTGTTTTTGTGGTCTTTTAAAAATGAAGACATAATCCCTCCTCCACCACTACGATCTGTTTTCCTGTTCACATTGAACATTTGTTTTGCTTTTTCCATGTGTTTTAAATGGAGATGAATTAGCAAGGCTATTTTGGTTAAATGGTATTCCCAGCTAATAACTCTGTAGCTCTTTAGTCAAAACATGTCTATACATCATTCATGGTGTCAGCCAAGCTCTGTGAATAATAATTTTTAAATTAGTAGTGGTTGGTAAATAAAGAACTTCGAGCACAGAACACTGCTTAATAAAAGATGCAGTAAAAACCAGTCCAAACCAGTCCTGTTTAAAATTGCTTTTGTTCTTTGACATAGAATGGAAGAATCGAAGACTTTTAAAAATTGTTGGTTACAATCAGGGAAAAAGATTCCCATTTGATTGTAAGTGCTTTAACAAAGCTTATGTTTTAGACTAAACATTTAATTCTAGAAATTAATATTTTATATTTTTCTCATTTTTGTTGTAGCAGATAATATACATAGAATAGCTTACTTTACTATGCCTCTATATCTATAGTGATAACAGAATTATTAATTTTGAAATGTTTTTGACTACTTTTTTACTTTGCAATCTGTTTTGCAAATGTCTTTAGTTTAAAATATACGTAAAACATATATATTTTTTTCATTTGCTGAATGCTTTGTGATTTTGGAATATCTTAGATTTTGAAAATTGATAGCTTATAATGACTGCATCCTTCAGAACTTTAAAGGGGGCATGTGAAATAGATGAAGCACTAATTTAAAGATCAGACCGTTAGTCTGAATAATGACCTTTGACCCATCGCCTAAAGGCTCAATCAGCCTTGAGTTTCTGCAGAAATGAGGGTGTTAGACTAGTATACTATCTATTCCTAAGAGTCTCTAGAAGCAGAAACCACAAGTAGCTGCCTTTTCGTTTTATTGAAGAGATTTAAATTAATTTATCAATAATTTATATTTTTATTTAAACACTGTCTTTATAATTTTATGCAGATTGGGGTTTATAAGGATCAGAACAGTGCAGCAAAATAATGAGCTACAGACTATGCATGTCGATTGAAATAAAAGATGTAATAATATCATCAAAGAGGATAAAAACAAAGTAAAAATAACTAACATTTATCATATTATTATGCCCGAAGAGCTGTTCCAATTACACTGATATTAGAGAACTTCAGTTACTTGCCTAAAGTTGAAAGGCAGTAGTGGCAGAGCTGGGGTTCAAATCTAAACTGAATGACTCCAGAGTCCCCTTCATAACTAGAAGGCCACACAGTGCTTCTGCCCCTCTCTTCTTCCCAGTTTGCCTCCCTGTTCCCTCTTTAGTTAATTTATTTACATGTAACTATATGTAAAAAACAAAACAAAACAAAAACAAAAAATTCTGAAAGAGAGCATATTGAAAATCATTGGTTAGAATCAAACTCTCAAATGTTTACTGCTCAGAGAATTTCATGCCATATAGTGTGATGGAAAGATCATGGGAGTTGGAATCAAACGCATGTTTTATCGTTTATCCAGTGTGTGACCTTGGGCAAAACAATTCACTTTTCAAGACTTCCATTTTATAATCAATGAAATAATGAAAATAATAACTTACTCTTCTCATCTCACGGTGTTTAGTGATTGAGTATATGTAACAATTGAATTTAATCCAAAATATGCTATAAAAATGTAAGGGATTTTTGCTACAGAAGTACCCAGATTATCTTTGCCTTGACATTTTCTTTATCTAGCTGCAAGCAGCAGAAAATGAGAAAGTGAGATGGGAACTAGAAAAAAACCAACTCCAACAGAATATAGAGGAGAATAAAGAAAGAATGTTGAAGTTGGAGAGCTACTGGATCGAGGCACAAACGTTATGCCACACAGTCAATGAACACCTCAAAGAGACTCAAAGCCAGTATCAGGCCTTGGAAAAGAAATACAACAAGGCAAAGAAATTGATCAAGGATTTTCAACAAAAGTAAGCGGCTTCTGATAACTAAAGAATGGTTGCGTGCGTTTAAAGAAGGTTTATATTCAGTAATTTGGTAATATCTGGTGGGACAGAAAAGATGGCCTAAGAGGTATTCCTCTAAAAAGCATAGTTAAAGCAAAAACAGGCATTAAGTTTTGGAAATCATTCTATCATTTTTTGTAGGAGATTATATTGTGTTTATTTTACCATTTTTTGGTTACCAGTTACCTCATGGATTTTTTTCGATAGTTAATCATTGATAGCAACTGTTAAAACATTCGAGTCTTTATTCTTTTTGAAACATCTGGGTGATTCAGAAGCAAGAAGCCCTACTGATTCATGCAGAATGACTATTGGACATAGTACATGCAGAGCAGGAGTGGGGGCCTTGCTGAGGCTCTTTCTGTCTCTGTTATAATCAGTAACTTCAGAATTTTCCTGCTATAGATACTCTAAATATTGACTAGCAAGACCCCTTGCCCCAGCACTTCACCGCAGTGAGAGAGACCATCACCACATTCTGCTCTTGAATTTCAGCAGTGCTTTCTGAGATAATGCTGCTTTGCTTCCATCTGTTGGATCTTGGTCTAATTTCAGGGATGCTGACCAGGGAGATCTTGGCTGGATATTTTTCATCAGTTAGTTCTGGCTAGCGAAAACAGTAAGAAGTAATGCCAGTACCTCTGGTCTTCCATGCCAATCCTTAGAAGCTAAGAATATATGTAAGGTTCATTATAGCTCTGTTATTTCCTGGAAATAATATTTGTAATATTTAAAAGAGATTGCTATAAAAAGTTTATTGTTAAAAAGGGGGAAATTGTTCTTTGTGATCGTGAATTCAGTACATTAGTATTTTAACTCTTCTTTTCAAAAATATCATATTTAACTAAATTTCATGTAAACTTTTATGATAAGTTTTGCTAAATTCGTATATTATATTACAGGCTCTCAAAATGGAGATATTTCCCTTTCTTTCCATATTATTCTCTGGTGTATAAGAGACAGTTCTCCCTCAGTTTTTCTGGCCCACCCAACCCCTTTCCACTGTCAGTCACAGGGAGCAGTCTTATTATAATTATATTTTTTAAACTCTTACCATCCAGTTCCATCAGTTTGCTAGATATATTATTTTGTAAATGTGGAATTGTATCTACCTGACATGTAATTATCACCACTAAATTACCCAAGGTGGGTCATTAGTTCATAAGCTCCTGTCTAATTATGTTTGGGTGCTCTAGAATCAGGAGCCATAAATGAAAATCATATTAAGCAGAAGCAAAGCACTTTACTTTGCGATGCATTAAAATGTTTTATTTGATTTCATTATTATATACCTTTTCTCTGTGATTGAGTTTTATTTATTTAAATAGCGATCCAGTTATTTATCAGTGAAGTTTATTGCTTCCAGTAAGAATTTTCACATCTTGCCTCATTTATTAACTATTTGATGTGATCAGATCTATTATTTACTTCTTAAGAGAACTAGATTTCATCAAAAGACAAGAAGCAGAAAGAAAGAAAATAGAAGATTTGGAAAAAGCTCATGTCGTGGAAGTCCAAGGCCTGCAAGTACGGGTGAGTTCTGTGCTCAAAGCCACCAAATAATAGGATGGTTTTGCCTAGTACTTGGAGAGGAGTGCTGGTTTTATAAATGGATGTATTTTTCCTTAGATTAGAGATTTGGAAGCTGAGGTGTTCAGGCTACTGAAGCAAAATGGGACCCAGGTTAATAATAACAACAACATCTTTGAGAGAAGAACATCTCTCAGTGAAGTCTCCAAAGCGGATAGCGTGGAGAACTTGGATGTCAAGCAGACCTCCTGTCAAGATGGCCTAAGTCAAGGTTAGTTTAACCTAACCACAAAAATCGCTCTTCATGACTATACAATTTAGTCGTAATATTCTTCTTTTTCTTAACCGGAAATTTAAAAGTTGAAAAAGTCTTCCTGCCATGGGAAAGAAGAAAAGGCTTATCAGAATAGAAATGTATCATTTAGCACTTGTTTTATCAAAAATAAATGTTTTGATGTAAAGAAATAACAAAATTCCAACTTAAGATAAGCCAAATATTATTTTAAAACCGTTGCATATTGATAGACTTAATATAATACCTTAAAGTGATAGTTTTATTCTATCTAGGGTGAGCTATACTACTTATGTATTAATGAGTAAGGCTTAAAAATTTTAAACCACTAAAGATCTTTTTTATGACATCAGAAGGCTGACTACCTACTTCCAACATTTAGAATTCATTGACTTAAGAAATTCTACATAAGTTTTGTGCTTTTACAAACTTGGTGTCATATATGTACTTTTCATTCTTTCCTGTCAAAGACCAAATAACACCAGAAACGCTGGAAATGTTTTTTATATAAATGGTTGTCTTCTTTCACACACCAACTATAAAAAAATCACTGATTTTCTCACGCACACACACACCCATATGTAAATTGTTTGTAGATGAATGTGAATGAACACTTTAACCTCTATAATATATTTTTAAATTAGAAAATGTGTAAGAACCTGTAATGATAAATACACACCAGAATATAAAACTTTTGGTTTCATCTTTTAAAATAGCTACCTAGGGAAAAAAAAAAAAGATAAATAAATAAATAAAATAGCTACCTGGTAGTTCTTGGAAAAAGAGAAAATAACAGAATGCTGTGCAGCAGCATTGTCATGAGAGGGCTGACAAGTCACAGGCAGTGACTGGACACGCAGTGAAGCTCTATTTACTGATAAGTCATTTAATTATTTGATGTTCAGTCTCACATATTCAAATGTATCCAAGGAGTCTGTCCTCATAAACAAGTGTTTAGATCATATCGATAACTTTTAGAACTAAACTCTTAGCCATTAAAAATTAAAAGTACTGGAAATCTTCATTTGAAATTAAAGCAATATGTAGAGATTTGAGACCATTCACTTCAGTCTATATCTTTTTGTGGGGTTTTCCCTTAATAAGATATAATCTGTAATTACCACCTCCTGGGCACCTTAAATTAGAGCATTTAGCTCCAGCATGACCGTTAACTAGAGCACTGTGATTTCAGGAAGGTTGTTCAACTTCTCGGGGGTGGTTTTACTATGTATAATATAAAAATAGTAACATTTCTTTTTTCTCCACCCTAAAGGGTGTTTTGAGGCTATATGGCATAGTCTGTGAGGGGGCAGGAGGAAGCAATTTTATTATAGCTTTTATAGAATTACAATATTTACATCTCTGTAAGATTGATTTCTAAAGAAAAATTTCAGAAATCAAATTTTTTATGTCTTCGACTATTTTGATTCTTAAAATTAATTGTAGTTTATGATAAATATGTGTTCCTGCTGTGGCATGCATGAAGTATGATCAGTAACCAGTAGCTTTCCAGAGTCTAGTTCCTTTCTGTTCATTTCATTCAGTTCAGAAATCTGTATCTTGTCAAACATATAATTAATGGTATTTATTAAATTATATGACTACAGAAGATCAAAAAACTATATTATTAACATGCTGATTTGGATCAAAACCTTATATTTCTCCTGAACCCTTTTTCTCTTCTACACCCTCTGTTTTGCCACGTAATTATCAGTTTCCCTAGCAACACTGTCCGTTCACAGTGAGATGCGGAGAGTACTAATTCTTACTGAAACCAGTGCATGCTTGCGCAGTAGAGGTAGAATCAGTCATCTCAGACATTAGTAGTATACACATCAAGTGGCGCTCTTCCAGTTTTGCTGCTGAGGACAGTCAGTGAAAAATCTCCTTGAATTTCAGTTGCTTGATCACATAAACTAAATGGCTTGGTCAGTAGCTAGACAGCAATGCTCTGGAAAGCACTTTTCTAAATTGATCCTTTGCTTCTGTTGCTAGGGAACGCTGAAGTACTAGAGGTTTAGAAGAGGAAATAAAACTGTGGACCAAACACAGGCCATTTGGCATTTAAGGATGCTCCCTCTAAACACATACCTTTTTGCAACAGGATGGTGCAGCAGATGCAGTCAGTTCCACTAGTTCCTGCCCCTTAGACACAGTCCTCTGCCTCCCCACCTCCTGTGGACTGTCCAGGTCTGATTTGCTTTCCAAACTGAGCCCACTCAAGTATCTCATTAAATTTTTGATTATACATACAAGTTTATTATTTAATATGTTCTAATACTTTTTCTTATATAAAGCAAATGTAACAATTATTTTTTTCACCAAGAGCCATAATAAACCTTAAGTCCCTTCTAGTGTACACCAGTGTGCTAGTCAAGTATTATTTTATGTGTTCCAGGATGTGAAAAATAATGATTTTGCCCTACTGCCATGTTTCGTGTGTGTCATTTCTTAATGACCAAGTAATTCTGGTCTACCTTATCCAAGTGCCCTGAAATGACTAGGTATGTCTGTGGCTGCCCAGCTAGTTAAGTCAGGATTAGACTAAGAGCAGAGAACAGGCATATCAGAGAGATCTTGGTAGGAAAAAAAAAGGGTTCTAGTCTTAGTTTGATTAGATTCCCTATAAAAGTCACTTAAACAACATGCTCTTTCTAAGCTTCCAGATATTCCAGGATCTTTATGATGATACGGTTTTCAGCTTCGAATATTTTAAAGCCTGTTTATTAAAGAAAGATTATACATATTTCTTAGAGATACTGAAAGAAAAACTAGGAATGTTGGTAAAAATTGTATGAAGGCAGGTTATGATTTTCCTATCTCGAAAGGTGAGAACTAAGTATAATACCTGTAAAAAAATTATTTTGAAGACCAAAAGCCTGTGGCACTCTGACTTGTAAGAGGAAGGGTGATTACTAATTAAAAGAGTGGTGTTTGGCCCTATTAAGTATACAGTAAGGTATATGATTTGTAAGGTGTCCGGGATCAAGATTGTGAAAGATAAAGGTTTTGATATTAGACAAATGAATACATGATATAAACATTTTAAGAGATGAGAGATAATTTGAAGAAGAGGAAATGAATAAAATTAGAATAAGTTTTTCCTGATTTCTAGACACTATTTTAAAGGCAGGGCCTTATGTTAAAGTTTATGTCATAGGGTATTCTTGGAGTAAATGGAGGCTTTGAATGCCTGAGGAAGAGTTTATACTTAATTCCATAAGCATTGTGACCCACTAACAATTCTAAGGCATAACAGGAGCTGGGGCACTTGTAGCTTTGTAAATTTAGTCCAAGGATCCCTGTGAAGTTTGGCTATTACTACCTAGTGCTTCTCCCTTCTCATACCCATCTACTCAGCCAGTGGGCCACCAGTTAGATGATATTGCATGTTATTTTTTCCCAACATGTGAACATTCAGGATTATTTAAAGCAGTTTATCCTTAATTACTTACTGTTCCTTAGCTCTAACCACAACTGAGCAAGAAGAAAAACACTTAAATTTCAAGATGGCAGATTATAGGAAAGTCGAGACTTTCAGAGTAGAATGTGGCTGGAATTAATTACTTAATCCTGGATGTGTTGTAGTTAGCTACTTCCCGGGCGATTTAAGAGTATCCCAGAGATAGGAGTATAAGGATATGAAAATAATGCCATCTTGCTTCCTCTCTTTTCCTTTACTCCTTTTCCCCAGAATGGTTTGGTTGCTCTAATAAGGCACTAGATTTCCCAAAAATTGATCCCTAAAATAGTAGTCTGCACCTGAATCCTGAATCCAGTATGTTTAGTCCCAAACCCAAGACTTGTGGACATGTCACTAGAACTCTTGAGTCTGCTTAGATAGTCAAGCTAGCCAATTCTCTGGTCATCAGGCCCCATCCAAACCACATTTGCTTGTTGTGACCTAGTTGTTACCTTATTGGTTTTCATGGAATTTGATTTTTTTTTTTTAGTTGAATTACTTCTGTGGAATTTACTCAGACTTAAATAAAGTCTTTATTGGGAAGAGCAAAGGGAAGTAACCAACTGTCATTAGGGGTGTCTGCCTTTTTCCCCACCAGTTGGTTTTTAAAGTCTTATACTTCATTCACGTACTGTCTGAAGTAACTTAGACACTTCTATATGACAGGTTAGGGTGAATTGAAAGTGAGTGGCAAGATAAGGGAGAACAATGAGGATGAGGACAGTGTAGAAACAGAAATGATGCTGCAAGTATATATAACATACTTACACTATTTCGGAGGCTAGGCCTTTAATTTGGCTCTAAGCTTTCTAGTTGCCAGAAGGAAATGGAAACCCTTGTCTATTACATGTTGCACAATGATCATAAGATAATAAACAAACAAACAAACAGATAAACAAACAAAAAACCATCTGTTCAAGAGAAGTGTAACTATTGGTACAAATAATGTATGATTTGGAGCAGACAGTGATATTAATATTGATAACATCCTTACAATAGATTGATTGATGATTGTATTAGAACAGTTTCTCATAGTGACCCTTAGTGTAGACCAAAGGCATCACACAAATACACAATGTAGTGTTCAGTAAAAGCAATTTAAATTACTGGAAGGAGAAGGTGGGTAAGATGTGATGGTACCTAGCTCTCTGCTGACCTAGCTTGGTGCTCAGGTGCTCTGTCATATATTTGTCAGGTCGAATTTGTTAACTATGTTCAAAACTTTTAGAATGTGTTACTGAAAGAGATTTTTTTAAAAAAAACTTCACACTAAAATTGTGGATTTTCTGTTTCTTCTTTTGGTTATGTAATTCACCTTATTGTCCACTTTGCTCGATATTTGAAGAGCTATATTAGCTTTCTTTTGGTTAGCGTTTGTATGGTACATCTTTTTTTCCCCCATCCTTTTACTGCAAATTTTCTATGTCTTTTGTAAGTAGCATATAGTTTTTTTACTTTTAATTAGTCTCTCGATCTTATTTTTAAAAAATTTAAAAAAATTTTTCTCAATGTTTATTTCTAAGATGAATTTAGAAAGTTGCTATGTATTTACCAATATGTTGAGTTTAAATCTAACATCTTACTATTATTCGTTTATAATCTAACCAAAAAAAAAAAAGAACATCTTTCTTTATCTATTTTCTTGCCTTCTTTTGCATTAACCAAGTGGGAACTTTCTAAAATTTATTTTCCCCTATATTAACTTTTCTTCTTATTTTTGTGGATACCTACAGATATCATTTAGAATATTTGCAGGAGAGGATGGACCAAATATTCATTAAGATATTCATCCAACTATTTTGGTTCTTCAAAAAATTTTTTCTCTTCAAATAAGTTTCATTAGCATGATTAAAAACATTCGCTTGAATAAAGACAAAATAATTTCTAAACATGAAAAAGTATCAGTGGCTATACCTTATAACTTGTATTTGAAATTGAATGGACAGCCTGACAGCCTTATTGCCTGTCTTCATTTTATTAAAAACAATTCATTCTTGGTTTCATGTGAAGTTAATGACTATTTTGTTTGGGAATGAGTCCCTACTACAATTAAATGAAGGAAAAAAAAAAAAATCTTCCAAAATTACAGTGTGACCTGTATTATTGAGTAAAGAGTTGATAAAAATCCTCAAAGAGTTAGGATTTTGTTTTTTATTTAAAACAAACAAATGTATCTATGATGTACCATAAGTATTGAAGTTCTTAAATGAGCTTTTAATAAATATTGAGTGGCAATACGTTAAAGGTCATACTCTCTGGCAAATGCCTTGAGAATGGTCTTCTGTGTATCTAATGGAGTACAGATCTATATATTTAACAAACAGTGAATATAGAGATGGAGTTAATACGTTTTTATGAGATTTAAGCTTATCTAACACAGTCGTGTTCTGGAATAGAGTTCTTCATTTGGAGGTAAGCAGAGTGAATACCACTGGCCGGCCAGGATTCTCTGCATTAAGAAAAAAATAATCTACTTGTTCACAAAGATAAATACTGACTCCAGAAATATATTTTGTATATATCATACCCAACTTGTATTTATTTAAGGAACACAAAGTTAGTTTAACATTGGAAAACTCATATATTTTACACATTAACCAAAGGAAAATATATATAATCATTTCATTAGGTGAAAACAAACATTTAATAAAGTTGAATACTTATTCATGATAAAAAGCTTATTAGGCTAGAAATACGAGGAACTTTCTTAACTTGATTCGAGGCTAACAAAAGTCTATTTCAAACTTCTTATGAAGTGGTGAAATGTTAAAATCAATAATTTTCTTTAAAATTAAAAATACTTTTAACATTTTACCACTAAATATGCTATTCCTACTTCTATTCAGTGTTGTCCTAGAGGTCCTAGCAAGTACTAGACAAGGAAAAGAGATAAATACGTGTATGTATGTATGTATATATGTATGTAGATACACATGACATATTTATAGAAAAGAAAGAAGCAAAATTTTTATTCACTGATAATAAAATTGAATACATAAAGAAAACTCGAGAGTTTACAGGTCATTAGAATTAAAGACTTTAGCAGGGTGGATAGCTCTAAGAATCATTAGACATCAATCCATTCTAACAAACAAAATGTAATTTTTTTTACAAGATACCAGTTATGATAGCAACAAAGAAGATAAGTTAGCCAGTATGAATTTAACAAAAGAAACTCAAGACCTGTGGAAAGACATTCAAGAAGACCTATGTAAATCAGTAGGATGCTTCATTGTTATAAAAACACCCCTATGCCAAATTAATCTATACATTTCATACAGTTTTGATTAGAATTTAAACAGGGCTTTCCTTTCCTTTCCTTTCCTTTCCTTTCCTTTCCTTTCCTTTCCTTTCCTTTCCTTTCCTTTCCTTTCCTTTCCTTTCCTTTCCTTTCCTTTCCTTTCTTTCCTTCCTTCCTTCCCTTCCCTTCCCTTCCCCTTCTCTTTCCCTTTTCCTTTTTCCTTTCCTTAGACGACAAGTTGTTTCTAAAACATATATGGAAGAACAGCTTGGCCCAGGATAGTCAAGATACTCCTGAAGAAGTACAATTTGAAGGAACTTGTTCTTTCACATGCCACGATTCACTGTGACGTAATAGTGATTAAGACAGTGTGGCGTAGTCTCAGCCATAGACAAGTAGACCAGCACAACAGAGCCAAGTCCAGAAACAGACACCCATTTATGTCAGTTTGAAAATAATACAGAACTGACACTGCAGATTGGTGGAGAAAGGATGAACTAACAAATAGTGCCAAGAAAATTAACCATTCACATGGGACAAAGTGAAATTGGATCCGACCTCATATCATTTATGAAACTGATTCCAAATGGATTAAAGTCTCAAATATGAAAAGCAATATATAAACCTTTTAGAAGAAAATCTAGGAGAATGTTTATATGATTTAAGGTGCAAAAATTCCATATCATAAGAAAAGTTTGATTAATTTGACATCAGTAGTATTAAGAAAATCTGATCTTCAAAAGACATGGAAAGAGAAACCAAAAATTGAGAGAAGATATTTGTAGCCCATATAACCAAGAAAAGGGGTTGTTATCCAGAATATAGTAAGAACTCATACTGGTCTTAGGAAAACACAACTAAATGGACAAAACACAGGAGCAATCAGTTCACTAAAGAGGAAAACCCAAAGGTTGCTGAACATAAAGAACCATTCAACCTCATTTGTAAAATAAAACAATTGGCAAAGATAGTTTCACAGTAATATTTGATTGTTAGCATATGTAGGGAAAAAAGTAAACTCACACAACTATTTTTGTTTAAATAGTCTGGTATTATTCAGCAAAATGGGAAATGTGTAAATTCTTTGCCCAATAAGTTTAATTCTGTGTGTATGTATGCTCTCTAGAAACTTGCCAGTGCCTACCAAAAGATGTGTTCAAAAATGCACAGCAACATTGTTCATCGTAGCTGTAGTAAAAAAACAATCCTAGTCATCATACCTTTCAACCTAATGTTGAGCAAACAACCAAAAATATGATTTGCAGAATATAATGTAGAGTTCATTACCATGCGTGTAAAGTTAAAAAAAAAACAAGAAAAATTGATCAGTATATTCTTTAGGGATACTTTTGTGGAATAACTAGGAGATAAAAACGGGGGCTACAACTTGGAATGGAGCGTAGAATGAGCTTCAAAAGTACAAATTTTCCTTTTTAGGCTTGATGGTAGGTACATGGGCATCTCTTTTTTCCTCCTTTTTCTATGTGACTTTCATATATGGTATATATTTTTGTACAAATAAAATATTTTAAAATAGGAAAGTTTTAACTAGTATAACTGAAAGATAAGAATGAGGAAAAAAAACACAAAAATTTCTTTTGGCTTAAAACTATTAGTTTAAGATTTGATAAGGAAAAAAAAAAAAAAAGCCAGCACTAGGTGGACATTTACACCAATGAAGTCCCTGAGGCCATTGGTCTCCTCTGAGATATCATTTTCTGCTGAGCCTGTAATCATTAGTTGCCTCTGTCCTTTTTGCCTTTCCCTGAGCCCTCGGTGTTAGTGGCTCTTTTTAGATACCTGTGGCTATGAGGCCAGTCCAGACCCCACCACTGCCTTCGATTTATTTCTTGATAGAGTCTGAGAGTACATTCAGTATTCACTTTTAGTATTGGAACCCAGAATTTTAAAATAAGGTTAAAGGCATGATTAAATCCAGAATTCATTAAATGGAAAGTCATTAAAAGGAAAGAGAATGCTTGCACCACATTATCTGGAATGTCTTATACAATAGCATTAGATACAGAGCAATGAGGTAATTATTCCATGCTGTCATGTTGCTCTCATTTGGGGCGGGGGAGGATTCTGGGGTAGATATAAATATCTGAATTCATGATAAAGAAAGCTTGAAAATCACGATTTTCATTTTAGCTGAACAAATTATTTTCGATAACTAATCCCTGATAAATAATTTTGACCATGAGATATTGAATTGCACTAATTAAAGAGTGAATGTTCCCAGTAAATCACTATGGAAAATTTTAATGAACAAGCCAAATGAACGAGAAATCTATACTTATCGATTGTTTTCTGGCATGTCATTAAAGCCCAAATCTGTCCTCTTGCTCAAAAAACAAAGCACCTAAATTGCCTGTCAAGTTTTGTGCAAGTTTTGCATCTATCTGTGTGTAAGTCATTAAGCCTTTTTTTTTGCCAAATCAACAAGACATTCAAAAGGAAGTATTTAGTTACAAAATGACAACTCTCCTTGGTTCATATTTTTCACTGCATCTTCGTGTAAGTTCACAGAAGTCACCAGACTCTTTAGTCATACCGAGGTATGTATTAATACAGAAAGCTATCTAAAACAGTTTTGATAGGAAAGTCATTTTTGTCAGAATTAACTTAAGCTTAGTAATTTCTGTAATTTTAGGAAAAGTGGGCTACTTTATATTTCACTTTGGCTTTTGAGTTTCATTTTCTTGTAATCGTAATATAAGGTAGATTATGATCTTCTGGAAATAAAGACAATTTTAACCCAATATGGGATATAGCCCCTTTTCAAGAAAACTTTACAAGATAACTGTATTCTGAAATGTTTCTTACATTTTATAAATATGATCTTGTTCAGCATGGAATTCTAATTATACAGATTGGAAGAGACCATGTAGTTATGCTAAGGTAAACTAAAAGAACCAGCTGGGATGTGAAGGGATATAAAAGTAGAAAGGATAAGATGCTGCATGGAGGGGTTTGTATATGAAGTACGTGTGTGGGCTCTTAAAGGCTGTGGTGGGCCATAGATTTCACTTAAGTTATCTATCAGCCAAGAGGAAAACGTGATCAATATGAGGTGTTTTACAGCATCTATAAGTTAAAACTCAATGATGAACAGCTATTTCTGGAATTAGGACTAGAAAATTCTCTTGTGTATATGGTTTTGAACAATGTGCCAACCATATTGTTTCAGTAGTCATAGTACCTAGATCCTTAAGGTTTATTTTTTTAAATTAATGCGGGGCACTAACATCAGGTTTTAACTGAGTTCCTTTGGGTGGACATGAAGTAATATTCTCTTCCATACTGGTAGAGTAATTATGTCTGAGATCTGCAGGAAATTTCACTTATGAAGAAACTTAAGCAACATTGGAATGTAGATGCACTGAAAAACTCTATTGCTTGTGAGTTTTTTGATGAAACAGAATGGCTCGGGGGCATAAAAATAGTCATTTGGATCTCTATTTTGGTTTTAAAATTGATTTATTCAAGTTATGTTATGAAAAACCTAGCTTTTTAAATTTTTAAATTTGGTGTGCAAATCACTATTAAGGGAACTTGGAATAATATTTAGTTTCTATTTACAACTTTAGCTAATTGAGCATCTCTAAACATTTAAAATTACATTTATAAATTTGTTATGTTTAATTTCCTTTTTAAGTACTATTACTAGCAGCTGACAGTCTTCATAAGTACTTAAGAAATTCTTATGCATTACATTGCACTTACAAGTATTGTGAACTAAGTTGTCTTAAATCTTTTAATGCTGTACATATCTAAGTCTTACTGTTGTCGAAAGATACTTTCCCATGGCTTCCTTAGCCAACAACTGTCATCTCAGGTAACTTAGGGTATTTTCTACCAAAGGCATAAGACCTGAATTCTTCCTTCTTATCAAGGAAGCTGTTATATCAAAATATGTAATTTGAGGAGTTGCCTAATTAGCGTAGATGGGATTACTAATACCCAGAGATTTTTGACTGAGAAACTGATTAGATTCTTGTAGTCAACTTTGAGTGAAAATGTAGAAGCTTGTTTATTGTTAAAGACACTATAATGGCAGGAAGAGGACATTTACATATCTCACCTTCTTAGACCCAACTTTTGCCTTTGACCTCATAGTCCTTCTCACAGAGGCCTGCAGTCCCCAACCAGTTTGCCCACGGGTTAGATTTTATATTTCTTTGAATTTTAGGTTATGCAGATCTTTTCTATCAGATTCTAAAGACTTCTGACACTGAAGGACTCCTAAGATGTTTAAATGCCTTTCCCTGTTGTCTAAATCTAAATTCTGTACCCTTTCACAGTCTGAATCAAGCAACTCTTAGAAGTGTTTCAAATGATATACAGTGGAATTTAGGTCTTCTCACATAGTTTTTTTCTTATTTGCAGCCACTCCCTCTATGGGCAATCTGATGACATCACTAAAGAGTCACTGCTAGGATACGGACAGTGGAATGTGGGCCTCACTGCCCTCTGAGAAGAGGAGTATAAGCTGACTTTAAACTAAGGGAGGCTAAGCTGGGTATCAGACTGCATTGGAAAAGCACTGCACTAAAACAAATAACCAAATTAGGCTTCGACAGCCATATAGATAGTTTTGAGATTGCATTATATGACAAAAAAAGGAATTCCTTAATATTTGTCAAAGATTAGCAAATGAAATGTATAGTTCATTCAACAGTAAAGTCAGACCTAATTGAAAGATTAGGAAACAGCAGTAATCTGCTTGTTTTGAAACAATAAGAAATCAGCTTCCTAAAATTTTATCGATAATGCTTGGGGTATAAAATTTATCAGCTTTTAGGTGATTTTATGTAAAGAAAGCAACTGTTAATAGAGTTCAGAGTGAGAAGTGCCCATGGATGGGTTCCTAACCAAAGTGCTGTCATAAGATGAGCTCAAGTCGTGTAACTCAGTTTCAAAGACCATTTCTGACATCTTCCCCATATAGTTACTAAAACAAAGCAGTTACTGGAAGCTAAGTCACAGGCCTTGTTTAGGCCAGATCATCAGACAATTGATAAAGTAGCGAGGCAGGCAAACAGTCTCCATAGATGTCATGAAATAGCAGCTTCCTCACATGGAGCAAGATGACAGTCACATGGATTTTGACAGTTTTCTGGGCTAATATCAATATCTGGGAATACTAAGTCCTAAAACGCCAAAGCTATCGGATTAGAATGGAATTAAGATGTCTGTAAAAGAAAACGTGCTGAATATATGGGGTTTTTTTTTTTAAACTAATTTTACATAAGTAATACATAAATGCAAAACAAATACATAATGCAAAAAATTTTAACGTTACAAATAAGAGTGAAGTGTCTGTTGACCAAATCTCCAAATCTAATACCTTTTTTAATGGTAACCACCATTATCAGTCTGAAGTGTATCTTTCCTGTTTTTTTCTATGCAATTATATGCATATATTTACCATTAGAAAATATATTTTATGTTGCTGTTTTTAAATATTTAAGATGTATGTACCTATTATTCTGCAATTTGCTTTAGTCACTTAAGACTCTCTTGCTAACCTTTTCATGTCAGTAAACACATTTACTGAAGGCTTATGTACCAGTCATTATTCTAAACACTTGTATATCTTTTAATGCATTTAGTCCTCATAAAAATGCAGTTATTATTATGTTACGTTATTATCGTGCCCATTCTGCCATTGAGGATTCTGAGGGACAGAGTTTAGGCAAATTGCCCGATTTAGTGGCAGAGCCACTACTCTGGATTCAGGGAAGACCAACCCCAGGTCTGCTCCCATGTTAACCATTTTACACTGCCCCGTGAGCCATGTGACCTGCCTCCGAATGCCGTACGTATGAACCCAAAAAGCCCCATGAGCCCGTCTTTTATGAACTTGCAGTGACTGTGAATGATATGCAGATAGCATTCAAGTTTTAAAATGTCACCAAGTGTCTCATTATGCTCAGCATTTCAGTTGATAATAGCACAAGCCAGGCAGTGTGATCTGTATAAGGTCTGACTGTTTTTGAGGAGAATAATGCACATAAGAATGCGGAGCAGACCCCATTGTTATGCTGTTCCATTCCCCTGCTTCCCTTGCCGCCTATATCTGATCCGTGGGCAGCATTCCATTTACGTCAAAAATAAC
The DNA here is from genome assembly GCF_902729225.1 of Pteropus medius. Taxonomy (NCBI): domain Eukaryota; kingdom Metazoa; phylum Chordata; class Mammalia; order Chiroptera; family Pteropodidae; genus Pteropus; species Pteropus medius. The sequence goes on along the minus strand of NW_024347791.1, from coordinate 13,142,849 downwards.
GTCAATCTAGTGAAAAAACTGAATGACTCACAGCATTACTTTAGGGAACCGATCTCTGTAATATGATATATAATATCCTAATTTCACAGAACCTTTTTTCATAACAACTGTTCAAATCGTATTTGAATCCATTAAATTCTTTTAAAGAATCCAATTCGAAGCAATATTGAAACTATTCTTAAGATAAAAGTATATTGAAGAGGAGTCCCACCCACTCAAAATTGCTCTGTCATTAGCTACTTTATATCTTTTCTGTATTTGTCTCTCTGTATTTATTGATTCACTTGAGTCTGCTCTTCTTTTGTATTTCTGGCTGAATTTGAGTCAGGGATAGGCTATTTGAGAGACTGGAGGGTCTGAAAGAAAGAATAGAGAAGAAAGGAGAAAGGGAAAGGAAATTTTCTTCTGATTATTATGGACAACGGAGCAAGATACAATGGAGAGAAGAGGTAGGGGAAGAACCCAGAGTCTCGAGTTTATAAAAGCAGTGCTATGCTATTGATGATCTCTGAAGAGAATGAATGACAGTGAGAGAACACGGCCACCTACGCCCTTACATTTAGTAGCACATAACTTAGAAACGTCGAGCCAGTTGGAGTTCTCCTGCCACATCACCATCCACAAAATGACAGCTAAATTTTTTTATGTAAGAATTTTATTTCTTGGATAAATATAAAACCAAGTGAAATCCCTCAGTTTTTTCTCCCCCCTCTGGTGCTATATGCTTCTGGGCATTTTGCAAAGATGGCCCTTGACGTGTATTTTTGGTTGGAACAAAAAGACTGAAAAAAGAGGATTTAAAGAAGGCAAATTACTTGTGAAGTTTACTTTCAGACTTGTGAGTGACCTTCTAGAAGGAGGATAGGTTTCTGAGGACTGAACTCCCTCCACTGTCTTCCACAGATTAACTGTGTGATACAGTTAGTAGACAAGTTGGTAACTTTTGAGCCTTGGTTTTCCTATTTAAGGAAGAAAGCAGGCTAGGATCCCTACAGTTCTCTTGAATTATAATATCCTGATTCTTATATGACATGATAGAAAAAGATAGCTTCCAGTAGTCAGACAGGTTAGTCTTCTGGTTACCCAGCAGCATAAGTCTGGTACACATTTTCCTCCTGTTTCATACATTGCCTCTAATACTCCAAAGGGAGATGTTACTTGTAGTGTCTCCCGGGGCACTCTCCAACGTCTTTCTGGCATAAGAGCTGACGAAGTGAAAGTTCTCAGCTACATACCATTTTTTCCAGTTTTTACTTAAAATTTTTTTTTCTCAGGATAGAATATTGATAACTGATTTGTAATCCATGGGTCACTACTGTAAAGTAGCCCCGCGGTCTTTGTTTTCAGACTCTCAGAAATTGTGAATTGGATGTGTTGTTGGCCACTTGGATAAAGGATTTAAGGCACTGCTTTTCTAGTTTTGGCTAACTTCATCTTTAATGTGACTACTTCAGTGGTTTTCTTCTAGTCGGTGCTAACTGATATTAAAACAGATATACCAGATTGCCATCTTGGGGCACCAGTACCAGACAAATTACTGAATAGTGATGGAGCCAGAAGTCCCCGAATAAATTCTCTATACTCTAAACACTGCTAATAAGTCGTTCTCTGCTTCCCTCACTTTTTCTGTTCAGTACCTAGAGATTGAGTAACTACTGCAATCCTGGATTTTGAGTGCTACGCTGGATCTGCCAGGACGAGGATTCTATTGCAAAAATAGCCATATTTACTAAAATAGAATGAGCTTCCTCCTTAGGTCTTTTTGACACCAAGTAATCAAAGCTGTTATTAAATCAACCAAACAAGAAATCACCTGAGAAATTATTTTTCTGTAGTCTTCCCTTTCATGCTCTCTTAACACATGCGGAAGATTAATGATAGTATTTATATGTAGCCTGTTGAAGTGAATTTCCTAGACTAATCACACCCTATGTGATTTTACAACTGAAGACACTGAACTCTAATGGCATTAAAATCTTATTCTAGTAACTTGTTTAACACCAGCTACATTGGAAAAGCACAGAATAGTAGCCTGGGAATCAAAAAAAAGAAAAAAAAAACTAGAATAATCATGGAGGCTCATCAACTAGCTACGGAGATGAGGGCAAGTTACTCAAGTTGTCTGAGCTTTAGGAGAAGAAATAGGATACTTGTTCCTAGGAGTTGTGGTGAGGTACATATGAGATGGTCTATTTGACAGTGCTTTGTGTTACAGAATGCACAGTCCAAATATGAAATAGAAAAGGTTTGTAAAGTACGCATGTATGCAGTATATGTAATTATATTGTTGCTTTCATGTATTTGGTCTTTCTAGATTTTGTATGTAAACAAGAGCTTATAAGGTTATTCCTAATTATCACAATTAATGAACTCTTAATGGGTAGCTTCAAGTTTAGATTTTATTGGAAGAAGGATATTAAAGTGATCAAGGAGATTATTTTTTCTCCATTGACATGTAAAAAACAGACAACTAATTAGAAAATATTTAGCTATCTTTTATATAAACCTGAATGGTCTGACTTTTCTTAATATTCACTTTTCTTTCAAATATAAGAAATGAAAAATCAAAACCTTCTACAAATATTGTCATTCAATGAATATATCTTCTAGGGAAAAATATGTTTCTTTGTTAGACCCGTATGCCAGGTGCTAAATTCCTTAAGTAAGAGATGTACAACCTGAGGTGTTTCTTTGTTTTGGTTTTATAATAAATATATTTAGAACATATCTTAATACTGTGAAAAGGAATTTCCTGGGGGAATGCTACTGTAAGAAATTGTTTTATTCTAGTAATATCAATATGTATTAATTTTTTTACAACTCAGTTATTTGCTTTATTTTTAATAATTTAAATCCGGGGGGACTTAATTATTAATTCGAACATTATGACTATTTAATGACTGCCTCTCTGAAAAGATAAATGTAAAAAGATAAAGTCTTAGTAGTAAATTTTGCTATAGCAAATTTATGCTGATTGTCACCTTTTGTTGCCTATACTTGACCTGGCTCCTGATTTTTATAGGATTTTATCTTTGATTTCTAAGATCTCCCAACTTCGATATGCTGTCCTTTTGTATATTTGTTCATCAAACACTCCACCACACATACACATAAATAAATACAAATCAGTGCTTTTTATAATTATCTTGTAGGAAGTTCTTATGCTCTTTTGATGTTAGATTTTTGTTGTTGCCTTGGTCATGGTTAGTGTTGGTTTTTTCCCTTAGGCTTTGTATATTTCTCCCAGATCAGCCTGATTTCTTTGTTATCTATGGGATATCAGGCCATCATGGTTGTCACCTGTTTCTTGCCTGATGTTAACTGATAACCTTGAGATTTTGTCATCAATATCTGCAGTCTTTCTGTCAGTCCTCTTCCAAGGTTTCTCTCCTTGATTATTTTGCAACATTTTTTTCTTAGACTTGAATGAAGCAGTCCCAGAGACAGAGCGCCTGGATTCAAAAGCACTGAAAACTCGAGCCCAGCTCTCTGTGAAGAACAGACGCCAGAGGCCCTCTAGGACAAGACTCTATGACAGTGTCAGTTCAACAGATGGAGAGGACAGTCTAGAGCGGAAGGTGAGCACCTGGACTGTTTTCTGACTTACAGTGTTGCACTGTATTTTTGCTCCCACAGGTTATGGAAGATAATGATTTTTCTGCAACTAGATTCTATGCCCTAGATGGAAACGGCTGGAATAGTTCACTTCTTTGCCTTCTAAGTTCTTACTTAACTTGATATATTGCTGTAATTCATATTCTTTCTGTGTACTCATTCAGTGAACTAACCAAGAGCATTATTCATATTGTCATATTTCATGATGGTGCTTTTGATATTCAGCTTGTTGGTTTTACCTAGTGGGAAATAATGAATGTACAAGTTATTGTTTTCTCTCTGTTTCGGTGTCTGTATTAGTTATAATGGTAATATGGTGAGTTGTTATGAACTATGCAGTCTCATCTGTAAACAAGCAAACAAAAATCGGTTTTCGTGGGGATTTACTAAAAAAAAGTTGGTCTTATTTCAAAGTAAGTATTACATAGAAGTGGTGCTCCATGGCATAACCCCCTTTATAATCTCTTATACCAACAGCCTTCAAACAGTTTCTATAACCACATGCATATTACCAAATCACTTCTGCCCAAGGGTTTGAGAATTTCTTCTCCAGAATCAGATTCTGGTGCTCCATCCCTCACTTCAGTGGCTGGCAATATGCCCTTCTCGGCTGACCATATAGCTGAATTTCAAGGACCACTGCACCCAGAAAGGGAACCTTCCTCCTCCATATGGGGTGACACTTCACTCTCCTCTCCTTCAAAATCTGATCACGATATGGAAGAATCTCCTTACCACCATCAAACCACCACCAAGAAAATATCACAAGGAAAAGGTACTGTTCATTCTTCCGTTATTTTTATTTTGTTTTATCTAACTTCACTAACACCTCAATTTGTGCAGTATACAAATGGCTTTTCTTCTCATAATCCTAAATCCTTTTTCTTCTCACAATTAGTAACTAATGTTGCTTTCCTTTTGTGTTACGGAATAAGGGAATACCCCCCCTTTCATTTATTTTATTTTTTATCTTTTCTTACCTGGTTAGTATTTTTATTCCTCCAGTTCTCCACAAGTGTACTATTGAAGGAAATTCTTCAGGAGGCTTTCTAGAGATTTTGTAGAATAGCAACCCAGAGTTTTAATAATCATTAACATAGTTATATAGAAATATGTATAGGGAGATATCAAAATGAAAATGATAATAGGTCTTAACCCATTAATTGGTTTTTATTTAAAAGAAATTTTCACCATAATGATGCATATTGCAAAGAATGTGATAGAAAAGCTATGATAAAGATAATGCAGGGAGATTAATAAATTTTAAAATAGGCTCCTAAAGTTAACACCAGAATTGCATAGCAGTGTCAATAGCCTTTTCTCTTTTTAATAGTATGTTTTAATTTACAGAAGTAAATTAAACAAGTTAAATGATACAGAGATTTACAATAATAGATTCATTCTCTTCTACCACATCTGATGTGTTCCTTTAAAGTAACCAAGTAGGTTGGAGTCACAGTTGCCCCTTGAACAATGTGGTGGCTAGGAGCGCCAACTCCCGCATAGTCAAAATTTGTATATAACTTTTGACACCACTAAAACTTAACTACAGTCATCCCTCAGTATCTGTGGGGGATTGGTTCCAGGACCCCTCCCCCGCCCCCGCCATGGATATTAAAATTTATGGATGCTCAAGTCCTTTATGTCAAATGGCATAGAAGAAAGCATACATTTGGTCTTCCACATCTGTGGATTCCCAATCACAGATCAAAAATACTATTTTTAATCCATGATGGTTGAATCTGTGGATATAAAACCTGAAGATACAGAGGGCTGACTGTTTATTTATTGGAAAAAATTTGCATGTAAATGGACCCATGCAAGTCAAAGCCATGATTTTCAAGGGTCAACTGTATTATCTTTCACATCTAAAATGTACATAAATATATATATACAGATACATGTGTGTGTAAACAAATAGTTTTTAGTGTTTGTATTTTTTGTCTTTTCAAAAATGAATTCTACAAATGACATTATTCTGCAGTTTTGTTTTACACATAATAATATTTTATGTACAATAAAATTGCCCCTCCGAGATAATGTACAAAAATTTAAATAACAAGATAATTTTATGCTGTGAGCCTATAGTATAACTTAGACAAGTGTTACAGTACTGGTGGACATTTAAGCTGTATCGGGAGTTGGTGGGAGTGTTTTTTTGCTTGTTTGCTTACCACTGTGAAAAAAAGATATAACAAGCAACCCCGAGCTTTATATCCTTATATGCGAATGCTTTTATTTCTGCAGAATAAATTTTCAGATATTGAATTGGCAGAGTATATGGTACGCAGTGGAAAATGTGTGGTTTTAAATGTTCTTATTGTTAAAAACAAATATTGAAAATAAATATTCAAAATAATGAGAAAAGAACAGCCAAAAAACAAAATAGAAAGGAGAGGATGAAGAAGAGTTAAGCTAAATTCAATGTATTTTTATTGAAATGGAAAGTCTAGTCTTAACTCCTCATCCCAGCCAAATGCAGTAAAAGTGTATAAATTAACCAGGCAAAAGTGAATATCCCCATGGAAGGATGCATTAAGAAATAAAAAAGAGGAGATAGAAACAAAAAAGGCACAGTGTTAAAAATGAGAAAGGAGGTACGGAGATTAAAAGAATTATTTTTTTAAAAAGATAGTATGCCAACTCCATGGCAGTAGATTTGAAAAGCTAGAGGAAATGGAGGATTTTCCTATCAAAATATAAAGTACTCAAATTGGTCTAAGAAGAAGAAAACTTGAATAAACCAATAATCACAAAAATATAAAATGTATTTTTATAGCTTTCCTTTAGAAAGGCACCAGGCCCAGCTGGTTTTATAACTGAATTCTGCCTAACCTATCAGAAAATAGATAAGCTCTATTTTATATTAATTATTCCAAGTAGATGTTATTTTAGTAGCTAGAGTCTTAAAACTAGTAAAAATCACATGAAAGGAGAAAATCTTATGCATATAGATTCATTGAAAATATGATACTAGTAAATGGAATCCAGGAGTGAAAATTAATTATATTCCAAAATCAAGTAGGATTGATTCTGGAAATATAAGGATGGTTTAACATTAAAAAATCTAACAATATAAATCATCATATCAACACAGGAAATGTAAAGTGTTGTAACATTAATAGAAGTTGAAAATAAATTTGATACAATTTCCAGACATCTTCAGTAAAAAAAAGTAAAAGTGGAATTAGAAAAAAATTACCTTAATATAATTGGCCATTTACCAAAAATCAACCACAAAACATCATACTGAATAGTGACTCTTAAGCCATTTGCACAAAAATTAGGGATAAGATGTAAAGACCAACTATCATCACTATTATTAACATTATTTTTGAGATTTCTAATTGCAGAAAATTAAATGATCAGTATAAATTTGTTACAGAAAAGACCAAATATCTTTATTTGAGGATTATGTGAATGTTCATCTATAAGATTAAGTAGTCAAATACGAAACAAATATGTAAAAATCAATACCTTGATGTGTATAAGGGTGAAGTGTCTGCAGCTTTGAAATACAGTAATAAATTAATGGATTAATGGATAAATAGAGAGGTGGCTATATGATAAAGCAAATATCCTAAAATGAAAATTATAGAATCTAAGTAGTAGATACATATTTATTCACTGTAAAAATTTTTTCTTTTCAAAAAATTGCATAGCAAAAAGAAATGTCATTTCTGTCCATACTGATCTAGAGATTCAGTACAACAGACATTTTGTGGAACTTGTCAAGCTGACTGTAAAATTTATAAGAAAGAGAAAAAGGCCAAGAATACCTGAAGCTCTTGAAGAAGAAGCAGGCAGAGGGTTTTGGCTTACCCGATACCTGGAATTATTTAATTCCGTATATTATTTATACAGAGGTATACAGATAAACTAAAGAACGAAACAAAGAGCTTAGAAGCAGAATTATACACACACACACACACACACACACACACACACACACACACTTACGACAGCTGCGTGGATGGGTAGATTGATAAAGAACAGTTTTTAATAAATTGTTCTGGGGAAATTGGTGATCCATATTTTTAAAAATTATAATAGTTCTTCCTCTATCTCATACCATGCAAAAATTTTATTCAAGGTAGATTCGAGACTTAACTGGAAAATGCAAAACTATAAAACTTTTACAAGACTATATAGGAAAATATATAAATTTTTTGACTTCAGGATAGAGAAGGATTTCTTAAACAAGATGCAAAAAAAAACCATAAACCATAAAAGAAAAGATTGATAAAGTCAAATGATAATAAAATTAGAAACTTCTGTTCCTCAAAAGATAAAATAAAGAATCCCAAAAACTTGGGGAAGATAATACTTCCCATGTAACTAACAAAGGATTAGTATCTAGATTATGTAAGTAACATCTATAAATCACTAAGAAAAGACAAATAATAGAGGAGGAAAATGTATAATGTCCTGAACAGGCACTTCATAGAAGATGAACACCAAATGGCCATAATATCTATGAAAAGATGTTCAACCACATTAGTAACTAGGAAAATATGAAATAAACCGAATGAGAGACCATTTTTTACCTACCAAAAAAATTAAAGATAGCCAAAAAAATTAAAGTCTGATAATACCAAATGCTGGTAAATATGTGAAACAACCATAAATTGAGTATCTGCTGGTGGCAGTGTAAATTGGCACAAGCTCTTTGAAAACCATTTGGCATTACCTAGTAAAGCTGAAAATATGCCTACCCTATGGCCCAGCAGGATATCTGAGAGAAATTCTGTTCTTTATATGAATCATATACAGGAGTATTCATAGCAACCCTGTTGTGTAATAGCAAAACCTGGAAACAACCTAAAACTGGTAATAATCACCAGTAGAACAGACAAATGAATTGCAGTATATTCCTATCATGAATCTGTGCAGGAGGGGAAATAAATAAACTGCGCTGAAATGTCACCACAGGGGTGAATCGCCAGAACAAGGCATTGAGAGGATAAAGCAAATTACAGATGACTACAGATGACTCTGTGTATAGAGAGTTTAAAAAAAAACTAGTAGGTTATTTAGAGATACAAACAAAACATGGAGGTTATGAATGGGAATGACAAAGTTAATTACTTGAGGGGGAGTATCAGGGAGCAGAAATAGAGAAGAACATAGTGGGGCCTTCATAAGTGTAAACAGCAGTGGGGGGGTATGACAAATGAAATGGGTGTTTGTTTTACTGTTTTTTTTCTTAGTACACTGCAACTATTTTATAAATACTCTCGATTTCAGTAGATAATAAACATAGAAAAGACCACATATACAAAGTTATTGAGAGATCTTATCCCTAATATACAAGCAGCTTCAAAGAATTTTTTTTAAGTCAAAAATAGGGTAAGGAAATAAACACAATTCATTGAAAAGAAAATCTACATTGCATATAAAATATGGAAAGATAATCAGCCTCATTAACGATCAGAGAAATGATCATTTAAATTAGATACTCATCAAATTACCAAAACTTTTAAAGAATTCCACCAACCAATGCCAGCTGTGATGTGGGACACATCCCTACAATGTAGGAATGATTGTACATCACAACATTTTAGAAAAATCCATACTCATTTATGTCTACCAGGTAAAAAATTATAATCTTTCTACAAATATATGGTGAACATAGAACTACAGCTGTTTGTGGGACTCTTTCTTTTTTGGAGCTCTTGGTAAGCATCATAGCTTTATTTCTGATATCTCCCTTGGTATCCTTTCCTGGGCCTGTAGATTGCTAGAATTATCTTCCACAGACCAGTCCAAAGCACAGATCTTCTAAAAGTTTTGAGGTAAAAATTAAGTACTTAGGGAGGACAATATACTAGTGGAGAGGCAAGAGAAAATATGTGAAGCCCACTCATTCATCAAAAATGGTTGTCGGGTTGGGGAAAGATTTGCACTGTGATTTTGCCCTACTTCCCAAAGAACAAAAGCTTCAAAAACTCTCATCAATTAACCTAAACTGTGGATTATAATCGCACTTTTATAGAAATATACTTGTGTCAAAACCTCCATCATCTCTTCAGAAAAATATGTATAGACATTAATTGGTCCATATGAAGGTAAAACAGCAGAAGCATTGGAGCTATATTGGTTAATACTTTGTGGTCCACTGAGTTTATTAGGCATAACTAGCTATTTTGAAAGAAATTATATATAGTCAAGGAATGGATCACTCACACACGAAATGTGACCCAAAGATTTTTTAAATTGGCTAAATCTTGTCTAGATTATTTCTCTCTTCCTTTTACCTCTGATATATTTATGAATCTTCGAAGTCAGATGTTTCCTCTCAGACTGGGGAAGTATAACCTGGATGTAAATTGTGCGTTGCAGTCCATTAGCAGTAATGCACAATAAAATGTGATTAGCAATAATCACCGGTAAAATTCCATCCTGTTCCCTAATGCCTCCCTTGTTAGCAACTGCAGCTTCTTTGGGGATAAACCTCCCAGCTATAGTAAGCTGGACCAAGAGGGGGTGGGTAGTTTCTTCACCAAAGACCAAGAACTTGAGCTTTCCCATTTTTTATTTTCCTGGGCTGATTGTACTTCAGGGTAACTGGGAAGAAACCATTACTTGAGGTTTTATAAAGTACTGACTTTATAAATAGTCACTAGTGTGATAACCAATGTTAGGTATTAATTGTGACTAGATAAAAGCAGAGTCTCACATTCTTTCCTTCCCTTGATAAAAGTTTCCAGCCTTCAAGAGTTTTCTATACCTCTCATGTTCTTTGACATTAATTATTTTATTCACATATTCTTCAGCAGATAGTTATTGAGCAGCATTGCGCTAAAGGCTGAATATACAGTAATAAGATTCCATCCTTTCCCTAAAGGAGTTTGCAGACTGGAATCTGTCTGCCTCCTTTCTCCCTCTTCCTCTCTTCCCCCCACCTCTCTCGATCTTGCTCTCTTTGTTTCATTGATTGCTTGCTTGTTCGTTTTGTGACATACCTTGTCTCTCTGACACCCCACGACCACCGCCACCAACAACTAGGAAAGCCCTATACTTTCTTGCCTTCCACTCTCAGGCTCTGTTGCATCTTCTGTCACTTTGTGTATGATAATAAGTGATCTAGTTGTCAAGTCTGAGCCAGGGTTTTCTTATTCATCTTGTTCAGCTTGGTATTCTTGATCCCCAGCAAAGAGTATGAAAGATGTCAAGGAGACCTGTCAGCCAACTGGCTCTCAGAAAGTAGCCGTTACTAGTCAGTGAGCGTCAGGACTCCAGACCTTAGTTTTCTGAGTCCCGAAACTCAATAACACACCCAGATTTAATCAAGTTAAGAATGACCTATTCGCGCTGTTCCAACTTAGAAAACACTGATTTCTAAAGCAGAATACTAATTTTCTGGTTTACTTTGGAAGGTACAGCTTTCGTAATAACCAATGTCATTCATTTGTTTTGTTCTCTTTCTCCTCCTAGTTGGTAGGTTCATAAGCCAGAAAGTTGCTCAGTGAGCATGAAATTAGAATAAAAGTAACTGTGTATATGGAATGTGCTCAGTAGGCTGGGCTGACTGATGAATTAATTGCTCGTTTCATTGTAGCACCAGCATTGCTACAGCTTTCTCCTGTCTTTCAGGGACTCCCCCTACCTGTTTCCCAAGATGGACCTTAATATCGTTCAATCATTAGGGAAATTTCATGCTTTCATTTTTATGACATTGCAGGGGCTGACACAATATTGATTAATAGAGTAGGATCTAGCTTCTTTTGTCCTCAGAAACCCAATTTGGAGAATAATGTTTTGTAAAATCCTTTAATTTGCACTATATGAGACTAATCTGCTATGCAGACCTAGACTCAGGAGAGGTTAAGTATGATTAACCTGATTTCTCATTTCGTGTGTGTGTGTATGTGTGTGTGTGTGTGTGTGTGTATGTGTGTGTTTATATGTGTGGTTCTTACAACTCATTGGCTCATCAATAAAGGAATTGGAATGGGGTTTAGCAATACTTACAGTGACAAATTAGACTTCACGTTTACCTTCTTACCTAACACTTCACTCCAGGAAAATTCTGGTTCTTCAGAGCCCAGCTTAAATCTTAGCACCTTTCGTGGACCCTTAGTATACCCTCCCCATCCCCAGACAGAATGAATTATTTTCTTCTCTCTGATCCCACAGAAACGTTCACACTGTTACTTCTGCTTCTATCATTTTGTGTATAATAATGTGATCTAGTTGTAAGGCGTGAGCCAGAGTTTTCTCATTCATCTTGTTCATCTTTGTATCCTTGGTCCCCAGCAAAGAATGTGGCATATATTTGATGCATAATAAATTTCTTGGATAAACTAATAAGTGTCTCTCTAGAGAATTAATGCAGGCCTTCTAGAACAGAGGTCATCAAACCAAAATCAGCCCCCACCTGTTTTTATAAATGAAGTCTTATTGGGAACACAATCGCACTCATTCGGTTACATACTGTGATTGCATGCTACAATAGTAGAGTTGAGTAACTGTGACAGAGACAAGAGCCCACAAACCTAAAATTTTTACTAACTGGCCCTTAACATAAAAAGGTGCTGACCTCTGGTTTAGATGTATATTTCCTTTCACTCAGCATTGCTGGATAAACTGAAAATGTCTTACTCATTGGTTGCCATTTATCCAGATGTTTCAAAAAGTAATATATCATTACTTTTAGTCTATCAAGTTAGTACAAAGGTAATCATTAAGTTATAGCTGTATTAGATTACAATCCTGAGGATAATACTCTGGTATTATCAAACACGTCATTGAAGTTGGATGTTTTCTAAATCATGTAAATACTGCATTCACAAGTCATCATTTTGTTGTCATATTTTTGGGACCTTGGTTGAAACTAAGATAGAAGGAGTCCCATTATAACTGGCTAAATATTAAACACCTAACTCCATTTCATTTAAAATTAGGGAGAATAAAAGATTATTTCTAGAGATTTGTAAAACAGGTTATCTGGCAGTAGAAGGCATGAACATATTTTCTTCCAGAGTAGCCTCATACTAAAGTTTTGATCTCTAGACTTACATAGCAATGGACTTCTGTTCAGACAAGGTTAAGTAGAGTAAATTAAATACTATGAGTTTTCTATTCATAATTTTAGGAGATTATTATTCTAATTTTATTTGTAGCTGTTAGCACACAGAACACACCTTCAAACCTATTTGTTGAATTAATGTCCTGGCAAATAGAAATATTTATAGAATTCATTTATTATTACTACATTGCATTAGGCCTTATACATATAGAAATAGTAAATTTTATCATTATTCAGAAGAAGGCACGGTTTTATCGAGCTAAGATTGGTAAACAAGACTTGACAAAGAACATACAATTAGAATTACCACTGAAGAACTGAAAAAAACAAAAAGAATAGATATGGAAGGCCTATAAGGCAAGGAGATGTCATTAACAGAGACAGGTACAAGTAAAGTGAATTTAAGGAATGGGGTCACCCCAGCTGCCTGAAGCAGTTTGTTTATGCAGGTTAGAGTGGTTGCACAGAAAATCAAACAAGTAGGTTAAGTCTCTTGCTATAGAATTTAAGTACTTTAGTTAGCTTACCTTAGTAAGAAACCACAAGATGTTTGAGTAGAGGAATGAAAAGACGCTGGTATGGGTACGACTACACCTCTACGAAGGAGTAATACACAGTGACAGGAAAGAATGATACAAGAACGTTTGAAACAGATGTTGACTAGATACGGGGGCGAAGAAAGTGAGGACGGCAAAACTAATCACAGGGGTGTTAAGCCTCAGAAAATATGGTCTTGTCATTAATAAAATATAGAAAATCAGAAACATGACAAGAGAAAGACGATTTACTCATTTTCTGACAGAGGAGGTTGTGCGCTCAGGAAAGAAGCCAGGCCTTGGGAGGTAGACTTGGGGGTCCCCACAATAAAGGGAGAGGTAGTCAAAAGTCTTGTTGCAGTGAGATTGAGGAGAATGAAGTCCAAGTACTTAGTATTTAGAATGAAGTCTTACTATTTACCTGTCATGAGACCACTTACATTACCTTTGAAAATGAAGACTAAGTCACCAGTGTTCTAATTGCTGGTGAAGGTAGTAGTGGAGCGATTTCAAAAAGCCCAATGGAAATTTTACATAAAGCTAAATAACTTAATAAACAAAAATGTCACATTTCTTTTTCTGATATTATAACAATCCAGTGTTGGTTTTTATGCAGACTAGAAATTCTTATGTCCATTAATGTGTACTTGACTGATTTAAAATGAGAAAGTGCATTATTACATAATCTCGCCTCTTTGGCCTTTTGAAAGCATTCGTTTAAGTGTTCCTTGGAACACACTTTGGCCAGTGGGTGAGATAATGACGTGAGGTTGCCTAGCAACAGGCTCTGTGATGGGCAGAATGAGGCTTTTAGTCCCAAGATGTCCAGTAACTGCAACATTAATAGGTTACAGAGTGTTTCCGTGTATATTGTTTCATCTGGTCCTCTCACCACTTATTAAAACATCTCCCAGCTACCTCTAATTCAGAAAATAATTAGGCAGTCTCCTTTTTAACTTTGCACAGTCCTAGCCATTAAGAGTTGCTTTAGGATTGATCTGGAAAAGTCCTGTACTTTCTTTTCTTTGGCTTCTATTAAGAAAATTGAAATTCTGCTGCTTTTTTTTTTTCATGTCCATTAGCAAAATCACCTCAGAAGGCCTTTGTGCCATGTCTATGGATTTTCTTTATGTGTCTGTGTCACATCTGTGGCTATTTAATTCAGTTACCCAAAGAGTAATGATACAAATATTCTTAATAAATATTTGAGACTAGAAGTAGATTTTGACATGGACATATTTCTGACTCTTGCACTTTATTATATATGTTTCAAGGAATTGATTATTGTAATCTGAGTATCATTAACTAAAAACATGAAAAGATGATAACTAAAAATCCTTAGAGTATTTGTCAACATCTAGTGTTTCTTTAGAGCTTTGAACACAGATTCTTAAATGAGAGCTATATGTCCATTTCATGTTTTATAAACACGTGTGTTTAGAAATTTCTCCTGAAATAAACAAAATTATAAGCAAAATTAACCTGCATGGTAAATTGAACTCTTTGTTTGGAGGAGGACTATTCTCATTATACTTCAGGCTAGTAAGTTGCTGATTTTTTTTTTTAATTTTAAAAAAATAGAGACAGACACACAGACACCACCAACAGACAATTAGGAGGATAGTTTCACACTCAAATATGCATCAAATATTTAAAATAACATCTCAGATAACTGGGTATGCTGAAAGATTGCATCAAATAGCATCCTTTGCTTAATAAAGTTCCAGGTTGAACCTTAGGAGCTATCAGCGTCGTCCAAGGTGGAATAAGTGGCACCAGTGGAATCTAGCGCCTACTTTTGACATTGAACTCATTCACAAAGCCTCTCCATTGATTGGTTTTTGGCATCAGTTCGATTGTCCCCATCCCCAGCAGCTGCTGCCCTTTAGAGTGCCAGCATAACTCAGAAAGGCAAAGATCATTCTGTTCCAAACACTGAGGAGCATTTGACATCTTCACAATCACAGGAGGCCAGTCATACTGTGCTCTAACCCATCTTCAAAAGAGAACCTTTCAAAGACATTAATGTCTTACAGCTGAGCTCTGGCTTAAGCAGCCTTTCTCCTATGTTCTGCCTTCCTCTGTCTTAGAACTGGCCATAGGCTGTTAGCAAGGGAGAGACCAGAAGAGAAAGCTTTGACTCTCACTTTCTCCCTAAATCTCCCAGATTCTCAGGGATGACTTTCCTTCTGCACTGGCTTTAGGAGATATGGGGGTGCTGGCTGGGTTCCTGTGAGAAGGCACTAAAACCCAAAGGCAAAAAAAGGCATGGAGAGCAGAGCCCCAAGTGTTTGAAGCAGAGATGAAGCCAGAGAAGGAACAAAAGGAAAGTCATGTTGGTCCCTGCTTTGAATTTAAAGAGTGATTTGGTGGTGTTCATTTTTCCTTATATTGTTCATTCCAATATATTCAAAGCTAAAGCTCTTTGTGATTGGTATTCAGCCTCAGTCCAGCAGGACATCTCCTGGCTTGACGGGGATGTTCCTCCACATAGCTGTGTTTCCTCTAGCTTAAAAAAATGGTATTTGTTATTTTCTATAGTTAGGAATTGAGGCAAATCCCTTAGATTCAGAGATGCACTGACATTTGACTCATGGCTTTAAAAATAGTAATAATAATAATTGTGTTTTTTTTCACGTATGTATATATCCTAGATGGTGCCAAAGGCCCCAAATCAGTAAGGGCATCCAGTTCATTGGTGGTGCAAGGAGGAAAAATTAAGCGAAAGTTTGTGGATTTGGGGTAAGCACTTCATGATGTAAAACGCAAGCCCTCTATAAAAGAAGGATTAAAGGAGAAAATGTCTAATTCTCCTTTCTGACTGTGTGCTGTCATTATAGGGCTCCATTACGAAGGAATTCCAGCAAGGGAAAGAAGTGGAAAGAAAAAGAAAAAGAAGCCAGCAGGTTTTCTCCAGGTAGCAGGTATGGATGAGTGATTAAAAACACAGATTTAGCTCTCTATCTAAACTTTTGGGCCCCCTTCCATTAACCAAAATCAATAGTCAGTGTCTTTGAGCCGAAGTGATATACCTAGAGGTGAGACGAAAGAAAAATTACACGGTTTATGTTTGTTTTACTCCAATTAAAGCCTATACCTGGCCTTAGGTATATCCATTGGTTTCATTTTAGAATGATGGTCACATGAACAGCATCAATAAATGTTTACCTGAAAGCAGCATAAATATACGTGATATATGCTAAAGCAATTAGACATATTTCAGCTTTGTTGCCTGGCTACTCACAATATTAGTATCTTCTCTTTTGTGAACTCTGAAAGGGTAATTTTGCATTTAAGTACCTACTGGCATTCAAGCCTGTTCTGTCCACATGTATGTGCAAATGACCACCGTCTCTTGCTGGACTCAGCTCTTTAATTGCTTGCAGGTCCTATCAACTATGCTGACTGTTCTATTAAGACTTTCCTATGGAGGAGTGAGCTTTGTACAGCATGTTGTCAAGTTTCCCAATTTTACTCTGAGATTATATCATTTTAAGACAATAAAGCAGAGAGCTCCAAAGTCTGATTGCCTGGGTTTGAATCAGAGCTCTCAGCTTGAAAATCTTGGGCAAGTTATTTAGCCTCTGTGTCTCCATTTTCTCATATGTGAAATGAAGGTAATAACAGTACCTACCTTATAACATTAGTATAAAGATTAAATGAGTTTTCATGTAAAACATTTAAAATGTACCTGGTATTTAAAAAAAATAATAAAGATAACAGTTTGTTGCTATTATTATTATTATTTGCAAGTTACAGAGAAGTTCTATATTTATCTTTTCAATTGATTTTTATAATAAGATTGGGAGGACTTATGATAATACCATACTTTATTGATGAGGAACTTCACCTTTATAGAATTTAATTGATTAGCCCAGGATTATGCAGTAGGTAATTAACGCCAATTAACTGGGGCTTGTGCCTACTGTCTAGATGTCTTTCCAACACTCCATGTCCCCTCCAGTTACTTATGCATCTTATAGTGTTATTTCTTTATGAAATTTGGGAGTTATCTCAAAAGCATATACTAAGGAAGAAACAGACAAAATGCTAAGAATCAAATACTTTGAAATCATTCGGGGACCACTTACCCATTTCATAGATTGTCCCCTGCTGTTTCCTTTTTTCTTTTTCTCTTTTCTGGCATACAGCTCGGTGAGAAATTGTACCTTCTCCCTGAGATTACAAGAGAATGGGATGGGGCATAAGTAGAGAGAATTCCAAACTAATTATTTTTGCTAGTCTGGATTTCCTTTATGCTGCAAAATGGAAGAAGTATAGAAAGTTCTGTTTATATTGGGGACAAAAAATCTCAGGAAAAATAAGGTGATCATGTAACTCAAAGGAGATTTAACTTTGTGTGGTTTCGGAGTGAGAAATACCAAACACTCTACTTTGTAAGTTAAACTTAAGAATAGAAAACTGTCAAAATACTAAGGGAATAAAACAACAAATAATGAAACTGTTTAAAAGAGAGAGATGTCCAAAAACACAATGGAAGAGAAACTCAGATACTACCTCTGAGTTTCTCACCTTTGAGGCTAAAAGGGTTGTAAGCAAAGGCATTAAGCAGGGGCGAGAAAGTTCGACTGAATTTCATCTTAGTAGAGAGTATCACCACCTTGTATAAATTCCAGATGAAAATCATGGGTAGTAAGGGTTGGCTGTCATCAGCATGCTGCCTCACCATAGCTAATGCCAACTTTTGAATCAGTAGCCAGCCGAACTTCTAGCTTGGCTGCCTAGCCAGCTGTATATTTTTAAAAAAATTAACTCTGGAATTTCTCTGCTTCAGTCATCACAGAGTTCCATGTATACCAACACTACAAAATACTTTTGAATTAGAATCATAATTGTTGAATTATTTCTAATTGCAGTAGAACTTTTACAGGACTGAAAAGAATTTATGTAATTGAAAGAGTAGAACAGAGAAGAAGAGTGACTTTTTCTATTTCTCAAAAAAAAATAATAATAATTTGTGAGCTATCACAATGATTTGGTTAACACTAGTCATATCTCATGACAGCCTCTGTTCTCCCATGTAGACTGACGTTGGGTCCGGAACTGTGTAAAACATATTCCAGAAAGAACAGTTACTACCGAGAAGTTGCTTAATGCAATTGAATTGGTTTCACAAGGGCCCTGATGAGAGGCGGGTGATAGACAGGATTAACTGCAAGGTCCTATTGCAGTTGTGAAGAACTGGGAATAAACTCATCACCCCTGTGAGACTTTCTCAGAAAAGGGAGGGAAGATTCAGTAATGAGTTAGTCATCTTATCTGCTAGGCCTTTCTTCCAGTTCCTATAAGATTGTAAAATCTAAGGAGGTCATTTATTCAGTTATAACCTGAGGCTATAGGACATTAAAGAGGCAAGATGTTTTCTAAGTTTGGTCTTGGTTTTAGTTTTTTCCTTCCCAAAGGGTAAAGAATTTATTGTGTTCCTTGTGGAGACATAATGACTCAAATACATCACCAGCATGAAACAAATAGATGAGGTTAAAATAATAATAATAAATAAATCCTACGAAGAAATATAGTTTCGTTCTGTCCTTTTCAAGTATGTGCTCAGTGAACATTCAGATTTAAACAGGTAGCATAGCAGATAAGAAAAGTAGGAAACTTAGTTGTCAGAGCTTGTTCATCCCTTAAGGTACACACCAAAGAGTAAAATAAAATCCGATCCTAAATTCTAGAGTCAGTAGCCACTGGTGTCGATGGATTGTCTGCCTTATATCTCCGTGGGAGAAGCTCCCAGTTTAGTCACTAAGGGGAAGGCTCCTGTGAGCAGATCTGTGTATCTTAGAACAAGGCTAGATGATGGCTGTGGGGAAATGGTGGGGAAGGGAAATGGCACTCTTCTGGGGAAGCGAATCTGCATTCACCTTAAAAGTGTGAACAGTGGAAAAAACACTGTCCTGGAATCCAAGTATTCATCCTGACTTTGCCATAGGTAAATCTCCGAATATCTTGGGCCTTGGTTTCTTACAAAAATTAAGTGAGGTGGACTAAAGCTGCCTGGTCTCTAACTCCCCATCCATCTCTATCCGCACTATTCAATATGGTAGGCTCTGGTCAGATGTGGCTACTGAGCACATGAAATGTGACTGTTGTGACCGAAATAACCAGGCCCAACTCGAGTGCTCTTAATCCAAGAGACAGTTTATTAGCCGGCGGCTGTCCTTGCAAAGGAGCAGCCCCAAGACGCAGGGGCACAAAGGTTTTAAGCCCTCGATCCCATCCCCCACATCCTTAATCTTTACACAAAAGACTATATCTCTTCCCTTCATTAACTGATAACTAAGAGGTGGGTAAGCAAGCAGGAGTACAGAAGCAGAATGCGTCATTGTTAAAATATTTTGTACCTATAGGCAGTGATCCGGCCAGTAAATCCCTTTAGTTAATAAATTTTTAGCAGATAACTAACTAGAAGTGAGACATGGCGGTTAGCACGTACCATGTCTTATCCTTAACCTATTGTTTCTAAAGGTGAGGTCACTACAGTGACTAGTCTGTATTGAGATGTGTTGTTGGAGAAAATGCATGCTGGATTTCAAAGACGTAGTATGAAAAAAAAGTGAAATATCCTATTAAAAATTTTATAATACTGTAATCAGTATTGGAATCATGTTGCAATAATATTTTGGGCTAAATAAAATATATTATAAAATTAACTTTACCTTTAAAATTTTTTTCATGTGGCTACTAGACAGTTTTAATTTATATAATGTGGTTCATATTATATCTCTATTAGATAGTGTTGATCCATATGAGTCTATGAAAAACAAATTCTTGATTTCTTACTCATTTAGTTGTTCTATAAATTAGCATGTATTCTTATTTATTTTTTTATCTATATGTACTTCTCTTGTTCCAGATATAATTTGTTTATATACAAAAGTACATATGATACAATATAATTTATTTTAAAAGTAAATTGGGTAGGGAAAAAGAAGATAAAGTAAAAAGTAAGCTTGTTACTTAAAATAGGACATCTTCAACAATACTTTCTTCATAAGAAGTATAACAGTGGCCTTCAGTAAAAGCCAAGAGCATAATGTCAAAGTGGTTAAGAGCCTGGATTCAAATCCCAGCACTTAACATATTGAGCAAGTTACTTAACCTCTTTGTGCCTCAGTTTCCTTATCTGTAAAACAGAAGCATATACATGCCTCACATGCCTCTTCAGATCATTGGAAGGATTAAGAGAATCACATTTAAGCACATTCTAAGTTGTTAATAAATATAAATGGCTATCATAATTATCTAAATTCTCATCATAAGAATATAAAACAAAGTATTCTCTGGATGTATTTTGCTGGCAATCTTGTTCATTCAAGGGTGACTTTGGTAATATCTTGAAGATTGACTGGACTATGTGGATTATAGTTTAGACTCTTTATAGACGTCATTTCAAAGAAGCTTTAGATAAATCCTGGCATTATAATAAGTTTGAGATCATACCCCATGACAAGTACCTGGAGGGCAGCTCTGCCTGTTAGTGAGCATGGGCAGAACCTCTGCCCCTGAGCTGGAGTGGAAACACACCCTTTCAGAAGAGTTGAGGAGCTGGCTGAGCACATGTGCAGGAAGAGAAACTACCTCACCTCTGCCCAAACCTGGCCCACGGAGGAGCCAGAATTGTCCTTTAAAATTTTTTTTTTTTTAAACAAGAAACAAAAATGCATTCGTAAATGGCCAGCAGCGAATGGCCATTAGAGAAAAGCAGAGTAATTCGAAACTAGAAAGTTTTAAAGCACACATTACTGAGCCACTATGTGGCCATGAATATGTTGACAAAAACTCAGTAAAGCACCTACGGACGCTCAACTTTTGCACTAGAACTTCTATGGGTTCTCCCCTTCACTTGATATTTTTAATGTCCAAACATAGCTTTGTTCTTAAAAAGAGGATTTTATGAGTTATAAATTAAGAGGAATTTTTAGTCTCCAGTTTGAAAACCTAGCTTTTTTTTCAGTTCTACTTAAAAATCTTGTCATTTTGTTTATACATCTAGTAAAATTTTGTATAAAATAAAAGCAGTCACTTTCAAAGACCTGTGAATGTTAATTTAATCTTGGTAGTACAGACTTGTTTCCTCATAATTGTCCTATTTTTAGCTGCATTTATAAATTTAATCTATTCATTTTTCTTTTTTAAGTACTCCTCAAGGTCTGAAATGTGACAAACTTAAATTTTTAACAAGTCAACAATTTTCCATTCTTTAAAAACTCTCAAAAATACAATAAAGTGATAACTGCAGTGACTCTAAACATCCCAATATTCCTATCAGTGTTTTTTGGTTTTTTTTTTACATCTTAATCAGTTAAATCTGAAGCCATTTAAATATATTGAGATAGAATCCGTGGATAAATTTCTCAGATTTTTAATAATACATATTTTCTTAAATCCTAAGCAACATGTTATTCTTAAACTTAACATTTTTGTTTTAATAATATGGATTTCAATTTAAACCTTCCCTATATGAAGGAAGACTCACTAAGAGAACAGTTTCTCGATCTCAGATGAGTGTAGGGGAGGGAAAATTTATCTTTTTCCCTCCACCCTCCTAGGTCATCTGGCCAGAGCCCTGTAAATTAGACTGACAAAAGACAGCTTAACAAGAGAAAAGCAAAAAATGTATTTAATAGAAATTTTCTGTGACACAGAAGACTTCTTAAGGAAATGAAGACCCAAAGAAGGGATTAATAAGCCTGAGCATTTTTATGGTAAGTTTGATGAAGAATGAAAAGTCACAGAAAAATGTGATAGGACAAAAAGATATGAGATAAGGATAGTAAACTAGGGTAAACTTAGCAAAGCCTGTGCGTTCATTTGTTTAGATTCCTCTTAGCGTCCCCCATCTACAGAAATAAGGATGATCCTTTCCTCCTGGTATAGGGAAGGGCACAGGGAAGGACCCTTTCACGTGAGTTTGATGACCTGCATCCAGGTGGATGGGGAGATCAGAGAGCCCTTTCTGCACCTGCTATTTCTCAGATTCCTTCAGCTTAAAATATTCAGTACAGCAAGGTGCCACATTTTGAGGTAGCGTGTCTTGAACCCTGGCATAAGTTCGAACACTGTATAGTGACCAGCTCAGACGGGCTGTTGGTTATTGAGCAGAGATTTAGACCATAACTGAGGATCTGGAAGTAGGATACGTCCATGTGGTTGCCTTAGCTGCAGATGGACACTTGCTTGTCATAGCTGTTATCTGTTAGGGTCTCCAGGTCCCCTTCAGAAGGGGCTGGCTTTACAACTTCAGTCTCCTTGGTGGATGTTAGAACCACACAGAATTGCTTCATCTGATATGGGTAAATTGATGCCTGCAGCCCTTCTGGTTTTTCTGATTTTCTTCAATTAACCTCCTTTACTACTTGTTTGAATTCTATATTCTGTTTATGCTTTTTCTGTTCTGGCAACTCCTGAACTACTAATTATATTTCGATGACATCCAATTAGATTCTGAATACTTCATACACCTTGTACTTGAAGCTAAAACCCACCAACAAAAATCACCGTGGAATGTTTACCTGAGAAATTTAATTTTGGGGTGCTATCCCCAGGAGAAGCTGGTTTCAAGATGTACATAAGTGAGTTAATTGCTCTGTAGAGTTGTTAACTATAAAACACTTACATGCCAGGAAACAGTCAGTCTCCCTACCTCCTTCCCCATCCCCACCCCACAAAAGACATTTTAGGACAACAGAGACTTAATTTGAAGCCATTCTTTCTCTCAGTTCCTGCTAATAAAACAATCAGAGATGTAGCTGTGACTTGTAATTCTCTTTTTTCCAAAAATGATAATGAGCCATTAATGTACACGCTAAAAAAAGAAGGTGAAGGAAGTACAGGACACATGCCTATTTGATCCTCTAGAAATTATTTTCCACCAATCTTGATTTTTCACAAAGATTATTAAGGATCTATATGGAGCTTGTGCACCTTAGCCCATGACCTGCCATCAGTCAAAAAAAGTTGGGGAGGGAGGAAGGGAAGAAAGGAGAAAGAAAAGGGAAGAAGGAGAGAAGGAAGAATGTTACGTAAATCTTTACGTATTTCTCCACGAAGTTACAGACTATAAGAGTGGTCAATAATAGAACAACTACTACCAAAACTTCTCCGCTTTTTCCATAGGCCCAAGAGTTCAGTTTCTCTTGGAGGAAAAATGGCATTTTAGAAAGCATGTTTAGTAATCTGATAGGTCTATGATTTAAAGTAACGGAGAGTTTGCTCTTTTAAATGAATATTCTGTACTCTGGGTCCAAGCACATAGAACTATACCACTTGTCAGTTACTTATGGATACTGGCAAACACACAAAGGTTACATCAGTTCTTGGAGTTTTAGAGTCAAGGATACGCAAAGAATGAGGGGAACAGGATACAGCCTCAGCAGGGCACAGCCAGACCTCTGGGAGAATTGGAGAATACTTTTCAGAGTACCCCAGGACCTGGTGGTTTGCAGCTGAGAGGATGTGGTTATCTCCTTAGAAGTGAGCTTGCATTGCTTTCTGTGGACTTTTCTTCCATGCCTTCTATTATTTTCTGTTATCTAAGAAAGCCTCTGGATATCACCTGAGGCCGAGCTTCCATGATTTCCTTCATCACACTCATACTTGGCCTCCCGGCCTGGTCTGTCTTCTGTGCTGGATGTACAAGTCCACCTGGAATTATCAGTCTTGGATATTTTTCTGGCAGTGAGAATTTTATCAAAGAGTTTAGATGTGGTCTCCAGATTTTGTTTGAAGTATTGCCTGGCCAGGATTTGAACTGTCGAGAGTCCTTTTCAAAAAGTCCTTAAAAGAACAAAAATTAGGTAACGATATTCTTATTTCTTATTTAAAAAAAAAAAAAGTGGTGGTGGTTGTTCTAAAAACATTGTTACAAAGGCAGTGCACCTGGGAATGAGACCATTTAGTTATATGTCATTAATAATGGCCTATTTATGAACTTTAAAATCATATATTGAAGCACTGCCTTACCTTATTTGAATTGTGGATGGAACTCAAAGAATTTCCCATTTTACTTTAATTGATTCAGAAATTTATAACCAAAGGAGAAAATAAACATTAGTTTATCTCAATGATGCCCAATTACAGGAGTGTGAGACTACAGAGAAAATATTTTTATGTTTCTGCAGTTAGAGCTGTGTGAGCATTTTTACTGTCACATGGGACCTGAGCTAAAAAACAGGCCTTAGCAGATAAATTAGATCTGCAGAGATTTATCTCCCCAGAGGTATGTAGTTACATTTTCAAGGAATGGAGATGGGAAGAGGCAGATAGATGAGGCTCATCTTGGTGGAGACATTCCCGAGGCTGTGAAGCTAGAGATACTAGTCTTATCTCCCACTAGGATATGTATTACTTTCCAAAGGCTAAGAACCCAAGATCCCTCCCAAGTCGAATTTGTTTACCGTAAAGAGATAAGATTCTCTCCCTCTGTCAGAGGGAAGAGGGAAACAGCTGTCCTCCCGAATAACCATCCAGATACATATTTTTTAGATTTCTTACCTACAGTATAGATCGAGTATAGGCTGACAGCTGATTCTTATTATGTCATCCTGGAGAAAGGAAATTAGGGTATGGGGAACCCGCGCAGTAATTTTCTGTAAGTAAATAATAACCTGTTCTGTTCCAGAAGTCTCATATTTGCTTTCAAGATAATGTTAATAAATACAGATATTAAAAACTTTAAGAGTCAGCTCAGATATGTGTTAAAATATATTCCAGGCCAACTCCTTCCTTTCTCTTCCCCAAATTCTAATTCAGTTAAGTCTGGGTGTCCAAGAATCTGCATTTGAATAGCTGCCCCAAATGATTCTTGTCAGACTTGTTTGGGAAACACTGCACTAGTCCACAACCCAGGGAAAAAAAGCATTTCTTACAGAAGACCAACCTGCCTCATGCTTTCTCGGGTTCAGTTATTGTACTTCTCTATTCCGTCTTTTGATAGTATGTAGGTGGATTTAAGAATACAAATTGTTTTTTATTTTTTTAGTTTAAATTTTAGGTTGAAATCGAAGGTTGACAACATCTCTGGTCTTTCTCTACTACCCTTGCAGACCCCCTCCCCGCCCTTTTTTTTTTTTTTTTTTTTTTTAAAGAAATACACCATTAAAAGCATCAGGTCTTTTGGGATCTTTAGTGTGACCAACAGTTGTGCTCATTCAACTTGTCAGGCGTCAGTATTCTACGAAACATCGCTGACTTCTCCATTCTCTTTAGTTATCATTCTTACAATCCCTTTACATTTATATACTGCTTTAGAGTTTATAAGATGTTTTTACATTTATTGTCCCATTTGATTCTCACAGTAATCTTTGGAAATGAACAGGAATTGTTAAGAGTTACGTTATTTATGGAAATTTGTAATATTTCAAAATATTTGAAATAAGATACCAGGAGATTTAAATTTAGTATCTTTGTAGGACATGAGTTGGCTAGCCATGGTGTTGAGGCTCTTTTAATTGAAAGAGAATCTCTTTGTTGTAATGACATCAACAGCTAGCAAATGGTAGGCATCGCATCAGATGTCTTTCGGTCATATTGAGGGTGACCTCTTCCAAGATGCACAGAAACTACTGCCCATTCCTGCCACAACTCCTGATAATTATTTTTCTCTGAGCAAAACATAAATATAAATATGCAAGATATTAAGAATATCTGATTTCAAACTTTGTTCTCAAATGCTTTTGAATCTTTTAAATGTTAAACAATAAACGTAGACCATTATACTTTTACAGTTTTCAAAGCACTTTTCACATATATTATCTCATTTAATTCTTAACCACATATGAGATGCCAAATATCCACCGTTTACAGATGAGGAAATAGGGACTGAGAGAAGGCCCAATGCCATGTACTCAGGAGGTGATAGACCCTCGACCTCCAGTATTAATAAGAGTATTAAGACTTCAGGTCTGGTGTTTCTCCTGTGAAAAAGCACTAAGATGATCGTGAAAAACCAGTGAGGTGTATGTTCTGCTCAAAATGAGCTCTGAAATTTCCAAATTATTTAAATATATCATTTTCTGAAGTTTAGACTTTTGGGAACATGAATTCAAGGGAGGCCAGGAAAGAATGCTGGTTATGAGCTAAATGTCACTAGCAGTGAGGTACTGATATGTGACCCAAATAAAGGGAATACTGTGATGACTAACCTCTTAGTAGCTCCTAAAAGACTGTGCATCCTTCTGATTTTAATTCATCCACGTAGATTTATTAGACACGTTTCATAAGAATTCACCATGGTAATAGCAATATGAAATGTTGATCATTGTTACAGAATCCATTTAGATGCAAAAAAAATAACGATTAATGTTCTAGTCAAAAGTGCAAAACTTTTACCCTTAGTTGTGTGGAGAACAGATTCTCAAACTGTTACTTTGAACTATATTCAGTGTCCCTTCAGAAGTTCAGTAAGTTTTCCATCTGCCCTTGCTTTGTCTAACACACCCAATTCTTTTTATAAACAGGATCTTCAGAGGCAGGCTGGAACACTGGAAACCGAAGCCATCCTCTGCAGCTCAGGCCTCCCCTCGCTCACCTTGCATGCCTTTCTCGTGGTTTAATGAAAGCTGGAAAGGATCCTATTCCTTCGGGAACCTGCCTTCACCTACAAGTCCCCTCCAGCCTTCTCCTGAAACTCTAATTTCAGATAAAAAAGGGTCCAAGGTAGAAAAAACACATGGATTAAAAAAGAAAACAAGAAAACCCCAAATCTCTTCTTTTTCTTCAGTCTTTGGAAAGCATTCTCAACTTGTGTGTGTGCACTGGATCTGAGAAGCCAGTGTGATAACACTGCAGTAAACAATGCATGGCGTTTCCTGTGTGGGGAAAAAGAAAGCCTCATTTAACCATCACCGTCTTTAATACTGTTCCATTCTAGATTGTGTTAATCTTTGATTTGCCTGTCTTTTCACGTATTGCTACTTAATCTCAGTTTGACAGTTAAGCCATGCTGGGAAAGATGCATTTGAATCATGGAACAATATGATAGATTTGTTTACCAAGTATTCCACCTTAAATTACATTACAAGACTATTTTTGCTGCGCTTTTCATGATTTACTGGAAAACAAATAAATTTGGGACCGAATATGTGTTCAGTATATCTAAATGAATCTCTTTAAAACAAACCAATGCTGACATAGCACCCTTATTTATTTATTCTTTTAAATCAAACTTCCATGTCAAACAACTGCTGTAATTCTATCGCAAGAGTTCTTTAGCTTTAGCAGAATTAAGAATTATATGCATGGATGCTACGTGTTTTTAAATGCACGATAGTTATTTCCAGCATGACGCTGCAAACCTTATCTAACACTTTATTGAAACACATACGATGGCTAACTTTCACATGTTGTTTGGTCTCCTTTTATGTGTGTTCACTTTGCTTTCTTAAACAGAAACGTGTGATTAATGTTACTTAAATTTAATTATTTTCTTGAAGTCCGACAGCTCACGGGGTTTTAACAGGGTTTGGGGTTGTATCTCCACTGACAATATGAAATGGTAACACATTGTGTTGAATGTCCTCCTGCTTAAATGTTCTACTAGCCTCGCTCTGTGTGCTCTGATTTAGTCTCCTTTTCTAAAGCGTTAGCAAACCTTGGAGTTTGTTTGGTACTGAATTCTCTAGCCTCTGGCATCGTATTTATTCTTGACAACCAACTAAACCCACTGTAAGGAACCTAATGGAAAACTAACAGTCCAATTTCTACGGAAGTAGACTATGAAACAAGATGCTGTTGGTCAAGTGCTTAGAGTCCCTGGGAAGCCAGTCATTCTAGAATTAGAAAAGAAGGTTTGACAGCAATAGACCACTTTGGCCTTGAAACATAATCAGTGTTGAATTTGATTTACATCAATGTTTTTTGAATAATTCTATCGTTATCTTACACTGGAGAGACTCCAGATTTGGTTCAAAAGTGTTTTCACAAATACAGCTATGTCGTCATTGTGAATTAATTTGACTTTAATATCCACTGAAGATTTTACCGAAGTTCTGGGGAAGTTTTATTTATATACTCCTTACCTCCCCAACCCCAAAGTGAATATTTGAGAATGTGTATCTGTGCTGCAGCCCCTTCGGAACTTGGCTGGTGCCATGTGAGTGTTGTACTTTAGCCTGTAACAACTAGTGTAGTGTCAGAGTATGGCTTCCCCCAGAACTCATTATCTTGAAGGTTACATCCAGGAGAGAATCTGCCATTTCTCACTGTACTTATCACAGCCAACAGCAAGCGATCCCTCCCAGGAGGTGCTCAAGCCACCTTTCTAATATGGATTGCCATCTGTTCCTCATAACTCAGGCCCTCCACACCATCTTATATTTTCACTTACACTGTTACTCATCACGATTAGGGTCAAAGAAGATAGACTCATTAATATTATTCCTCTGAGCAGTTGCAGAGGATAATGGATGCTGTACCCTTGAAGAGAGATTGAAAAAGCATTTCTTCCAAATACCTATCCTTTCATCTGATGGAGAAAGCAACCAGAATTCTGTATGAATCTCAAAAGGCGCAGTGTTCTCAACCACTGCCTAAATCGAAGGTCATCACCAAACCAAAAATTAATTTCTTGTAAGATTACTGAAAAATCACCTTTTTAGAACTTGCGAACACACCTACCTCAGGTTCATTCATGGTGCTCATTTCACACTGAGCTTCATTTGTTTTTACAGAATTTTACCTTCAATGATGACTTCAGTCCCAGTAGTACCAGTTCGGCAGACCTGAGCGGCCTAGGAGCAGAACCCAAAACACCAGGGCTCTCTCAGTCCTTAGCACTGTCGTCAGATGAGGTATGTTCATGGCACTTAAAACAGAACTGCTTTCTCAGTCATACTCTTTACATATGAACTATCACCAGGCAAGTTTTGTTAAGGTAGATTTTGCATGTAGAGCATCAGGACCACAGTTTCATATTTGATATGAAATCATCGTGATTTCTCTCCTTTTCTGTCTCAATATAAAAACAAAGCATTGTTTCTCAGCCCCGTTAAGGGGCTCCCTTAAATAGACCTCCCTTACTATATACTTAGCCTTTCTCTAATTTAAATGATATGACTTTCAACAGATGTACGGAGGTGCAAGGTAGGCACCGGAGAGCAAAAATAGGAAACAGCTCAGAAATCACATGGAGTTTACAAATTCTCCATTCCATTTCTCCCTCACCTTCCGCACCAACACCCCGCCCTAAGATTCTGACATTCCTTCTGAGTTGGCCGTGGGCCCTGACTGGTATTCATTGCAGTGGAGAGGAGCCAGGTACAGTCCTGATAAGGAAGGATTACTAAGAACCAGTGATTTAGAAGCTAGAGTTAAACAGCATTGCTAAGAATTCTCAGGAGATAAATGTTTACAAGAGAGGCAGAAGATTGCATTAGTTATTAGTGCCCCCAAGAGATACATAGAGGAAAGAAATATCAGTATTAGGGTGGAAGGGATGGGGAGAAGCATTGTAAGAAAACATATTTTTGCTCTAAATAGTTATTTCTTTCTAACATGATTTCTGTTTTGTAAAACTTTTTTTCTCTTAAACTTTCATGCCCATATTCTTCAGGCTTGGCGTGATTTTAATTTTATTAAAACTTTGTACCATGTATGTTATGTGTCCTGTTTCTATAACACTTTTCTCTTTGATTCCTTTGTTGCTCCCTCACTCAGAGCCTGGATATGATAGATGACGAGGTGAGCTATTATCAGTGGGCTGTGTGTGGTGGCTTGTTTGGTATCACTTGAACCTTTTCTCTATTTGCAGATGATTTAAAAATCAAACAATACAGGAGCACCTTCCTCTGTACTGGAGGAGTTCCTTGTGTTAAGTGGTTTTACTCTCTGCCCTTGTCTATGTCTCAGTTTAAAAGATATTCTTGAGTCAAGGGCATCTCCAGATTCCACCTCCAGAATCCCGCGATGTATCCCCCATCACCATTACCTGACATGGTCCACTCTGTTTCACCTCTTTCCCTTCATCTCAGCTTTCCCATCCCTTCTGTGTTTCCTCTGTGGGTCACTGAGGCGATTTCTGTCTCTCCTCCTAAGACCTATCATTGTCTTCATCTCCTCTCAGCTTAGTGGTTCTAGGAAGTAACTGCCCTTTGCACTATTGAAAGCAATATTGTGCACTGGGCAGATCTGTAGACTTTCTGAGTCTCAGTTCTTTCATTTATTAAAAATAATTGTAGATACTGCCTGCCCTACCTTCCTCATAAGTTTGCTTACTGCACAAATGAAATAATGGCTTTGAAATTTCCCTTAAGAATACCTGAGGGCTTAGTGCTCTCCTCCTCTAAGTGAAAGATACCGCAATATTTTTAAATGTAATTTTACATATCTCTAATGTCTTATCAGAGGATAAATGCGGAGTGATGCATTGCCTATAGAGATTAATGAAACATTTGTTTCCTCCATCTGATAATCTTTCCAAAGTGTTTTGAAGTAAAAGCTTACAACATTAGATTGTATTTTTTAATATTAAACTTCTTACGTTGATAATGTTGTTGTATTTGGGGGGATTTTTAAATTCCCAAGTACCTAAAAACATGTAGGTAATAACTGTGTATGTGTGCTACAAACAAATAGAGCCATTAGCTTATTACTTTATGGTTAAAAATACATATGGCTCTAGTAGGCAAGAAATTCCTTTTGATAGCGTAACATGCCATGCTGAGCCATAGCATCTCAGCCCTTTAACAACCCTGCGTGACATTCCTGCCTCAGATCCTTGATGACGGACAGTCTCCCAAACACAGTCAGTGTCAGAATCGGGCCGTTCCTGAATGGAGTGTGCAGCAGGTCTCTCACTGGCTAATGAGCCTAAGTCTGGAGCAGTATGTATCTGAATTCAGTGCCCAGAACATCACTGGAGAGCAGCTCCTGCAGTTGGATGGAAATAAACTTAAGGTAAAGAATTATATGTCTATGTTAGGTTATCAGGTATAATTTGTATTACTCATAGCGCCTAACATGTTTTCATTAGATAAGAGCATTCTGCATATCTGAGAGGTCATCCTTGTCAACAGTCAGCAGAAAGGACGTTGAATTATTTCCCAGTAGTAAATGAAGTTTCGGAAAGTCATCAGGGGTTTAAATAGTAGGCTGCTGGGGAGAGCCAGTGATTCACTCCACTGCTTCCACCTGACAACACATGGTCCATGTATTAACTCTACTTACTTCCTATGTAGTGTGAGTTTTAATAATGGCCAATGTGGATTGTTTCATCACATTAGAGTTAAAACCCAAATCCCATGTATCTTCCCTTCTTTATTCCTTTCTCCCCCACTCCCACTCTTCCCTGCACACCACTCTAAAACTGAGATGATGTTTTCCCCAGAACTTTATTCTCCAAATATGTGCAGACCATGTCGTCCCTCTCCCTCCATCATATTCTCATTTTCACCAGTCCAGTTCACCTGTTTTAGAGACTGAGGTGGCACCCATCCCTGTGGAAAGAGGACAGACAGCTTACAGCCAGCTCTCTACCCTCAAGCTAAGCCCCCTGCTGGGCTGACTGGCAGATGAGTATCTCTTGACAGTCTTGAAAAGGTTAGAGATCAATCAACAGCCTGTGAATATGAAGGCCCCATTGACAAGGCTGTCCCTGATAGGGAGATGGATGCAACTTGCTGTTGATTCTGAAGGTCATGAAACATTTAACTAACTCCTCTTATTCTGAATTCCAAGCTCATTGAGCAACTTTCTCATTATAATCAAGCTTCCTTTATAGGTCTGCCTACAGGGAGAGAATGGCTAGCCATGCTGACATGGGCATTTGGTCCCAAAGACATTTGTGGTCCTCATTGTAATTGAATACTTTGGCAGAAAGGAAGCCATGTCAATTCCTCCTGCCCTTCTTGGGGCCCTCTGTGGCGGTGGGTGCCCAGTCCTATCTTTCGAATATATTGATGAGTTTAGCAATACTTTTGCCTAGAAATTTCTACAGCCTACAGGTTAGAGAAGCAGAATCGTGCCCTTTTTTCATTCACTCTCTCATTAATTACCAGTTTGGAAAGCATTTACTTAATGAGGTTTAAAGTGTACTGTGCTAGGAACTTCAAAGAGCAAAAGAACAAATAAAGCTTAGTCCCCCAGTATGTAGATATTTTGGCAAATGTATCAGATCTTCCTCAGTTTTTACCTTTCCGGCGATGCTTAAATTAGTTTTTGAGCTTATACATATTGTGATATCGACCGCATCATAAGCAGAGAGGTCTTTGGTTTTCAAACTCAGTTTGTCTACATGTTTCCTTCTTAGGCTCTTGGAATGACATCATCCCAGGACCGAGCAGTGGTCAAAAAAAAACTCAAGGAAATGAAGGTGTCACTAGAGAAGGCTCGGAAGGCTCAAGAGAAAATGGAAAAACAAAGAGAAAAGCTGAGGAGGAAGGAACAAGAGCAAATGCAGAGGAAGTCGAAGAAAACGGAAAAGATGACAGCTGCAGTGGAGGGTGCTGGTGAGCCGTAGCGGAGGGTGGGGACGTTCAAGAGACATCTCCATCTCTTCCTGCCCTGCTCTCCTCCGGAAGATGAAGAAGAAACTGATGGCAGGGGTAATGTGCTCTAGGCAGATTGGGGAACTGTGTGTTGAATAACTGCATTTTCTACAATAATAGAATACACTCTTCATTTTAACCTACTGAAATAATCCCAAGCCACCTTTAGTTTATTAACAAACCAAGGACATGATTTGTGAGAGATGCAAAGCAGCTATGTTTCTTCTCTCTTCTCTCACTTACCAACATCTCGTATTGTGTTCGGTGGGTTGAGCCACTTGGAGAACCAGCATGACGCTGCCCGGCAGGAGCGTGACATGCCCCAGTGTTGTTAATGTGGTGCCGTGAATTTTCAGTGTGGGATCCTGACACGGGCAGTCGCACATTATCACCATGGCGGAGAGCACCACTCTGCCATGAGATCTGGGCTGCAGAATCTCCTCCAGTGTGTGGGGAAAGTTCCCCCTTGTTTCTGTGTCTGGACAGTGGCACAGCCCCACTGTGGAAATGTGGGTGCCCTGCCCCATGATTACCTGCTATGGCAAGAAAGCAAGCAAACCGTTCTGCTTGCTGGGCATCTGAAAGAGAGAAAAGAGTTATGGTTGTTTGTTAACCCCAGAAGGAAGCAAAAGCCTTATGAATGTGGATGTGAGTATTACCTTGGGATTCTGAGAGTAACATTTATCTTCCAGATTTAGCCAAACAAAGAAAAAAAGTCAGACATTAATGCAGCCATGGGGTACTGGGATCTGTTGTTTACTTTGCTACCGCTGCGTGTTCAGTATTTCAGCAACACTAATACACACAACACAATTCCTTTCCTTTTTTCCCCAACAAATTGAACAGGAAATTGATTTTTAAGGAAGCGAATATTTTCTGGTTTCTTCTCCTGAGGAACATTCTGGCTAGTCTTTGGCATGACCATGACACAGTCAGGAACTCATCATATATTTTCTACTCAAGATTTCCCAAGTGGGCACAGTAAGCATTTTAACAAATGTCCTTTTAAGAAAAATTGAAATACCAGTTTGAGAAAATTTAGATTTAACATTCGACCAGGGAAGCCATTTTATTGAGCACATAGAATGTTGCCATAAAGGAGAGCTGTCCGTTACATTTTAGAGATGCTTCGAGTAGTTATTCTGAGCCATTCTCTTCCATTCTTTAGAGATTGCCTCTTGACACTTAAAGTTTAAGATGGTGCATAGGGTGCAGTCTAGCAGTTATGTGTATTTTAAAGCCAATATTAAGGATTTCAGTATTTCATCAGACTAATTCAAGTACAGGAGACTGGGGCAGAGGAGGACAAAATAAACCCGTCTTGAGAAATTTCAAACCATGGATTGGTTTTGGTTGTTGTTTTGCTCTTTATGCTCATGCATCTGGTTCTCCTTGTTGCATTGGCTCTAAAAATGAGGTCATCCACTTTCCAAGGGACGAGTTTCACAATGAGAGTTGAGGACAGACAGATTCTTGGACAAGTGTTTTACTTCCGGAAAGACTACATGGGTCATCTCCGTCCATACCTTCCACTGGAAACATCACATACGCAGCGCTTCGTGGGGCAGCTTTTGGAGGTTACAGGTAGCAGACAGTGTAAAGGGGCTCCCGCCCTTATAGCTCCATCTCTATTTAGAACATTGTTTTTTTTTGTTTTTTGGTTTTTCGCTTGTCTCGATATTCAAAATCTGGAATCGTCTCAAGTAGAAATTTATCATCCTGTTCCTTCCCTAAGGCCTGTTTCCTCTTCCGTGACAAGGTATTATCTGTTAAGCTTCAGTCCTTTTGTCACTAGGTACAGACCATTCGTTCAGTCCTCAGAAAAACTAACATAAAGTAACATTGTGTTTTACAATTATCAGAGTCACCATGTATGTTTTCCTGTCTATTTTCATTTAAGGTATGATGATGGAACTGCCATCCTGGATACTCTCTTAATATTTTGAGATGTGTGGTGCTTTGCTGTTTATTAATATCATGAGAAACAAGGAACCACTATTAATGAACTATAAAATCCAGCAAATCTTTTCTAATCCTCAAAAGCTAAATTCGTCAAAATCCAGTAATACCAGTGCTTGCTATTGTAAATTTTTTGCCATTTTTGGTCATCTTTGAAAAAAAAAAATGATCTGGATCACACTGGAAATTTAACTGTATTCATTTTAAGAGTGGAAATAGGAGGATGGTTATCTTAAGTTATGTTTACACTTTGGTAATATTTGAAAATGGATGTATATACTGGAAATGTCTGTAAGTCTCAGTCTCTGCACATAATTTATGATCTATTATATTACATTTTCTTAACTATCTCAGAAGCATTATCCTTTGTTTTAAATTTATTCGT
Source organism: Pteropus medius (assembly GCF_902729225.1). Classification (NCBI taxonomy): domain Eukaryota; kingdom Metazoa; phylum Chordata; class Mammalia; order Chiroptera; family Pteropodidae; genus Pteropus; species Pteropus medius. Next base: position 13,107,818 of record NW_024347791.1, on the reverse strand, counting down.
ACACTTCCAATATTTAGGTAAATGACCAACTGACAATATTATTAATCAAATTGTTATTATTCCTCAAATCATTTAGTTTGTGTTATAACAATTTCGATTTTTTAAGTTATAGTAATTTTAGTTCTTAATGAGTTATTTTTAACATTACTACTTAAAACTGCTGAAATTATAAGAGGCACTTGATTTGATTGTCCAACAAAGGATAAAATGTAAACTGATTATAAAAGAGTATGAAAACAAAATGAAGCACCTCAGATCTTGTGAGCATTTTGTTTTCCTATTATTATTTTTTTAACTGACAGTAGTGCATGATATCTAATCGGGGTCCCAGTGTCTTATATAATTCCTACCTAATGCTAATGATTTTCAGTGTCCATACGATTTAACACAGAATTGTTGCTTCATGAACATTAAGACTTTGCAGTTTTTTATTTATCAGAAAATGAATCAAAAGGGGAATATGCAGTTAGTGTGAACTATATTCCCTAAACAACAGCTCCGTATGACTCTAACAATAGCCAAAAGTGTTTTGGGGTATAGGTAATGCTTTGGGGGACAGGGGATGTGTGGCGGGGCCAAGCTGTGGCTAGAGAGCATTGTATGAGCTGAGTGTTCCATGAAAGGACTTAAGTTTTATAACAGAATGACATTATTTAAGACTATCTCCCTTAAAGTAACTCATAGTTTATGTAATAGTTTTATTATTCTTTTTTTGCTTGAACTTTGCAGAAGTTACTTCCGAGTGATTTATGTTAGGGCCGAATTTTGCCCATTCTAACACACTAGTTGAGCCTACCTTAAGTTTCATGACAGTAAAGCTATTCTGTGCTACCTGGGGTTGACATGGATTGAGCTGAGGTTGACATGATTTCCCACCTTCAATATCACATATGCATTTTTAACCCATGACAGTTCACTGTTACAGTATGATGGGTGCTAATGCCAGACTCAGCTTTTAAGGGCATGAAATGGGAACACTTACCTGGTGCTCCTTTGTTGTTGCTGGGAACCAAGTGGCAAGAGGATGAGTGAGGGACCAAATTAACCCTTGCCACCGCCTTTTATCCCGTAGTCATCTGTAGCCTGAAATCTGAAGCTATCTCAGGTGCAAGCTACAAAAGTAGTCACTGCTTGTTTGATCTAGCACCTTGATTAGCCTTTATGGTTTTTGCTGAAGACAAAGAATTCTTGTCTAGGTTCTTTGTGTAGTTGGATTAACATGTGCTTTAAAATTATATTTTATAGGGTAAATGAAAACTTGCATTTATATGGATATTCAACTCATTTGTAAGTGTTAAAGGTCATATTGACCAAGGCTCAAGAGAGGAAACCCAGTGTTTAACAAAAGCATTCAAGATTCTAAAGAGAGGTGTCCCAACAATTCTAAAAGAAATGTCTGCACTTTAGGTGTCTTGTAGCCCCCTCATTACACTGAGATATTTAAGAATTACCGAATGCCAGTTGAGTAACTAAATTTATGGTCCCAATAGAGCTGCTGGTAGGGGCATTTCACTTTGGAGGACAGCGGTCACTAGGGTTCATGTCACCGATGCTTTCCAAATGAAAACGTAAAATGGAAAAGAAAAGCCCAGATTTTAAAAAAATACCTTTTCAAATTTACCTCTAATCAATGGATCTGCCTGTACACTGTTCTGAAGCTAAGTAGATAAAGATGAAGTCCAGAAATGAAATGTCCATATGTTCTGCTAGAATGGTTTGCATTACACTGTGGGGTGGAAAGTGACTTTCTAAGGCAAGCAGTGTTATAAGAAATACATACGTGCTGCAGCGGTCCACTCCTGTCAAGCAGCCTGGGTCTGCAGGCAGGTTTTATTTACATTCGTCTTAGGTATTTCAAGTCTCAGGAAATTTAGTCTTGGTCCAAAACACTGGGGGAAAAAAAGAACACCATGCAATATGTAGGTAGTATTTGAATCATTTAAAGTAGCAGCATGGAATACACCCAACCGAGAAGTCAGAGGGCAAAGGAGAAGCCCACAGAATCCATTTCCCTCTGGAAAATGAAAGCATCAAGTTCTACCTGATGCTAAAAAGAGGGCCTTAAAGTGCTTGTCCGTGGGTGTCTGTGTGGATGTGTTGAGGGCATGGTTGTTACTTGAAGGTTCATATACATCACTGTGTGGACCAAGCATAGCACGAGACCTGCTTCCAGCCCTACCGAGTGGGAAAAGAAAGAAACATGATTTCCAGTCCTTGGCTCTACCCCAATCTCAACCCCCAAACTGCTAGGGATTCAAAAATGAGTAAGAGGTAAGGGATAAGAGAACAAGAGGCAACTACTCAATAACGTGCATGCCAACTGTGTAGATATACAGAACTACATATGTGTGAATATATCTCCCACCTTACATACACACACATACCGCAATGACATGGCATAAAAAAATAGATATTGTGTATGGAACTTGATAATGTCAGTTAGGACCCCAAGCAGTAATCATAGCCTTATTTCCACTTTTTGTGTTGTGTATACATTGAATGGCTCATAAGATTTTGAGAGATTTTTTAAAATGTATTTCTTCTACTAAATGCGCTTATCCTTCTACATGTTTATATATTTTGGTAAAATTGGTTTATTAGAGACTTGGTGTTTAGTAAGATAAAATTTCCTCAAATGTTTGGTTAATGCTTTGATGTCAAGATTGCACATTGCTGAGTTGAAACTCAGAAGTTTATGCAGCTTTGGGCATTTCAACTGCGAACTGCAGTTTCCTTGGCTAAAAATTGCACTGTGTGTTCTTGTGCATTCGCTCATGCTCTAATATGACATATTTGGTAGCTGTGATGCGTAAGCCACTAACTACTGGCTCTCTGATGGCAGTGTTGCCATCACATGACCATTTATTTTCTTCTTTTGTGGAGTGATGGCATGGTTAGGTCATTGCCAAATGTCACACAAGTGGATGTGAGTGTGAGTATGTTGTTGGAAGGTGTACATGTCTATTTTTTCAGCATTTTAATCACACATCCAGGTTTTCTGTTAAGGATTTAATCTTCGATCCATGAAAGAACAATTGGCCAAAAATAACTAAATTACCTTAAAAAGTGGAAATGAAGAGGCTAGATAACACCTCCAACAACATCAGATTTAGTTAGTGCTTAGTGAAGTCCCTTAAATATTTATGTATATGTTTTCCTTAATATTATTTATGGTCATCACTACTGCTTTTATATTTTTTTAATGGTGTTGCAATTAAACCACTAGTACACCTGCTATATATTACTAACAAAATATGGCCAGCTGAAAAATGAAAAAAGAAAGAGAATGAATTCTGTTCCGTTGTAAGAAGTTGATTTATTTTACTCTTTATTTATATAAAGGAAAAAAGTTGTTCGAAAATAATTTTAAGTCCAATAAATATGGATAGCATGTTATCTGAAACTTTTAATTTGTACATTTTGGTGTCTGATCATTTGCATGTAAGAGACAATAGTGCCACATCTGAATTGTTCTCTTGTGCTTGGTTAATATGTATTTCTCTAGATTGTTCCATTTCAAACATTTCTTACTCTTTGGTTTTCAGAGGCATTCAAAGCAAAATATCCTTTGTTTTCTGACCAATCTAAAAACACCTGTGATTAAATTTAATTTGTTAGTGTAAATAAATTTCTTGCCAATGAGTATTATTGTTGTTAGACAACGAATGCAATAAAAAGAAATACTGAGATCTGTTGGAGTAATTTTTTTCCTCTTCCATTTTCACCTTCAACTAAAACAAGCCTTGACTGGGTAAGCCTGTATTAACTGTCAAAATATATCTATCAATCAAGAGCAAAGTGCACATTTTCCATGGAAATGAAACTAAAAATAAATTTTAGCCCTTGTAAAGTGTAAATTGGCAGCTAGAATTACAGTTGGAAGCACAATTGTGGAACTGGGCATAAGGTTAAAAGATCAAAGATTCCACGAGCAGCTAAGCTTCCTCGCCCATCTTTCCGTTCCCATTGCAGCTTCACAACCATAGTTTCTGATACTTATCAGCCAGGAAAAACTCTGAGACAAATCCATTCAGCAGTGGACCTCACACAGTGTGCAGCAAGCTAGGAGGCCATGGCAGAGTATGGGATTCCCTTCAATAGTTTTATTTCTAAAACCTTAAATGTTCACAAGACTCGAATATAGCAAATGAGGGATGTTAAATGAAGATAGGTAACCTTTTCATATGGCTTTTATAAGAAAATGGTAAAGTCATCTTTTTTTTTTTCTGACTCACATCCCTCAGAAGATAGCCAAAGATTGTTGACTTCTTCTATTTTTTGTTTACTTTTCTATCATTATCTTCTTAGCCTCCACAGCTAGTTAGAATAGAAAAAGAACCACCACCACCATCACCTCTACAGCAATGTTGTCTTTGGAGGCACTTGGCTTTACTGGAATCAGTTTTGGGCATCATTTTCTATCCAATCACTTAAGTGAACAAACTTCTTCCTTTTACCAGGTCAAAGGAACACACAATTTGTGCTGAGGTAACAGACACATAATTTTCAGGTGTGACAACATTCTCAAGGATTTTAAGATGTTTGTACACGTCATTTGCTAGAGGAGAACTGAATAAGCAAGAGTAAAAGGAGAGTTGGGGTATTAAGTTTATATTTACCGAGAAAGTCATATATAGAAGGGGAAACATGAAGTCTGACTATGCGTATGTCTAATGGCTTCGCTTAAGGAGCAGTGCCTAAAGTTGTGCACTCTATTTTCCGGGCACATGAATTGGAGTCTGAGTGAGTACTGGAGTTCTGATGACTCGTGAGGTCATCCTGCTCTCTTGTTTTCTGAACAAGACAAGGCAAGGCAACCATAAGCTCACATGTGCTCAGGGAACACGTTTCAGGGAAAGTACTTTTGGGGTCATATACTGTTACATTACTTAATACCTGACAAGTGACATGACAATTTCATTCATTTCATCAGAAAGGACTTTATTGGCAAATTAGGTTTTCAAGTATTCCAAGACTGATTTGATATCTTCCTCTCGAAAAAGATTTACATATTGTATCTGTTCCCAGTTAAACAGCGCTTTCATCCCTCATGATGTGCTAATTTAAGGTCAGCGTTCATTGTTCAGATGAGATCACTGTGACCCATTCAGTGTGGCAAGCAGTTAAGTGATGGGCTCACCATGGCATGGGTGCAAATTGGCCTGTTAGAGTTTACAATAAAGAGCTTTATGGAACACAGTGCCAATCAGCAATTTCCCTTTGTACTGAGAGGCAACTGTACTTCCTTGCAACACTGTACCATTTTCTGCATAAACCAGTGTGACTTTGGGTTCTTCTGTTAAAATATTCTCGATTCGGAGCACCTATCAAAGAAATAACATTAGGTTAATATTTTTTTTTTAAGTCATTTAAAATATAACTTTAAACGTGCAGTCATTTCTCCATAAGAAGCAACCTTCAGGTAAATCGCGTTTTGTTCCAAAATGACTATAAGACACCTGTTTCCTCACTGGCGTAATGACAGGTTTTGATCAGGGGATCTTAAGCAGTGGTGGTGACACATAGGCCTACAGAGGTGAGGCAAGAAATATAAATGAGTAGCACAGTCTGGGTGGGAGATTAGAGAGCAGTAGGGACTATGGCGGGGGGTGGGGGGCTGTTACTCAGTAATAGTCAATTTATTTCCATGGTGAAATTCAAGATAGTTTTCATGTATTTTCAGATAAACTAAGAATTTGGATGTTTATGTTTAATTCTTGTTTTTAAATGTGTCAATCAAAAGAAAAGTATGGCCTCAAAAAGAACTTATCTCTGTACCACACTCAACCATTCTGCTGAACTTATGGTTCCAACTCTTAGTATATAAAATTTTATAATTTCAGTTTTCATCATTTAGTTGAGCAGAAATACGATTGTATCATTAACAACAGTGTAGTAGTATGTTAGGCTGGCTAATAGCCAATATTTAACTATTTTGGCTGATAAAATGGCAATTTCACGTGATTCATCCTACTATAAAGAGCACACTGTAAGTGTGGAATCCAGGGTCATGGTTCGGAGCTTCTATTTACCATTTGTTTCTCATCTGTAGAACGAGATGAGTGAGACTAGATTAAGTTCCCTTTTAACTTTAACTTTCTATTCTTCTTAAGCTTTAGAATAAAATATAATGACTTAAAGAAAGGATACCTACACATGAAAACACCAAATATTGCAGACTAGGAAGGCCAGTGCCTGGATATTAAAGGGTTAGTGGGAGCATTTAAAATGAACTTTTTAAAACAACTGGCACCGAAGACAGATGTTTTGAAAATTGTCATAGCTTTAAAATGTAGCAGTTTCTTAACGGGAAATAGTTGATGGTGAATCTTAAGTAAATGAACCTCTTTTAATAAAACTAAATCACTCTTCCATAGAGCGGTGCATTAGATAATGGACTTTTTGCTATTCTTTACCAGATCCATCATCACAATATTTTTTCCAGAACAGCCAACCAAGTCCATGCTATAGCAAATGACTCACATTCACCAAGTGAGCTAAACAAGCAAAAACAAATTAGAATCTAACATTATTCTGGGTTCCAAACAGTGAACACACCATGGACTACATTTCTTCAATTCTATTAAACATACCATATAGCATTCCTAACAGCTAAGAACTAGCAAAAGCCACGAAAGATTGCCATTCACCATAATCACAATTATCCTAAAATTAAAGATATGAAATGCCATGATGTAATTGGAAATACACATTTGGTGGTTCTTTTTTTAGGAATATAAAATATTTTTTTTCTGTTTTGGGGCCAGGGTGTGTGAGACTGAAAACTAAGCCTTAAAAAGAATACATAGCAGTAGACTATATCAAAAATATCACATATTAGATGTAAATAATGAGCATAATTAATACATACTGAAAACTCAAAAGAGGAAACCCCAGGTAAATCATAGCAAAAGTTCGAATGCCTCGTCAAAGTGAGTTTCGAATTCTTATTTGCACTGCTAAAATAGTTCAATGAGTGAAGACTGTAGACACACATAGGGTCTTCGGGTACTATAGCTAAGATGGAAGAAAAGGTCTTTTAATCCAGAATAATTCCAGCAAGTGATTTATCTTCCTATAAGAAGATTAGGGGATGGCCATTTGTGCTTCATGACTGGTCCACTGCATTAACTTTTACATATACTGAGACACAGGAAGGGAGAGCTGAATAGGAAGGCAAGTGACAAACAAATGATGAGACCATAGGAATGTGGTATGCATTATATTTTTTAAACTATTATAATTCCCAAGTTAGAGAAATCCAATCTGTAAAGACATGGAGCCCAGTAGTCTAGTGCTGGTTATCCTCACCCAGCCTCCCAGGTCCACTCTCTACTCTGCCCAAGTGTGCACAAAGGCTGACTTTGAGAGCCCCCTTGCTCTCCAGCTCCCGGTTAGGGTGACCAAGCAGCAGTGGGGTTTGGGAGGACTGATGGGGAGGCTAGTTACTTATTCTTCAAGCATCCTCCCTGTGGTTCCCTGATGGTTGGCTACATCCCTCAATCAGAGGCCAGCTTTCTCTCAGAAGACCCTTCTCCACACACAGCTCTTCTTGTTCTGGCTTCTGGTAACCATTTCCTGACCCCTTGCCAGCCCTGGGTTACCGCGTTATCCCCTGTTGATTTCCCAACATTCTGCCCGCACCTTTGTATATAGTGTCCTTATGAAATCTTCTCAATTTAAATGTACCATCTATCTCCTGCCCAAACTGGCTCAAATGCCTCCCAAATTCAAATTCTTTTTTATATCTGATCATTTGGATCATCTATCCATGCCCCACATTTTATTTGCCCATATAATTGAGATTTAAGTCTTCAACTGAAAAACATCTGGCAATAAAGTCTCTGATCTGATTCATTTTTCAAACTAACCTCTGATGGAAGAGGCTTCTTTGCATCATAGTGGAAGATTTTCATGCCATCGGGATGGCATGCAACCCAAAGGTCCCCTGTCACAGGATCCACGGATATGTTATCCACCAGTGTATTTAAGACAATGGACTTCCAAATTAAAAACAAGAAGAAAAGACAGAAAGTTAAAAAACAAATTGAGAGATGGTAGACCAATATGTCAGACAAAACTATTGTCTTGTCCCGGTGACCACACTGCTGGTTCCAGAGACACAACAATTCTGCCCATTTTGGTAGCACTCAGGGAATTCCTCTAGCTTTCCACCCATGTGGGTATTTTTTCAGTTTCCACAACAGAGGAGGGAAGGAGAAGATACAGAAAGCCAAAAAAAGACTATTAAAAGTTACATGAAATCATTTGAATTAATATCTGTGCATGCACCTAAAACTGAAGGAAAAAAAAGTTTTAAGTGCAGCATAAAATAGTTGGTTTTCAAAATGACACGTGCAAATGATATTTTTATAAGCATTCAGAAAACAACCAGGAAATGTAGATAGATTCATTTCTGATGAGAACAGGCTCTTCTTTAGTGGCTAATCATAGGCTATGCAGCCAGAGGACAAATGATCACCCAGGGTCTAATTTTTGCCTTGGATTGGGAAGAAGTTTCTTCTTTAGTTTCCTGATGTTATTCGATTCCCTGTTCTTCTGCTGTTTATTTTCTAAATATAAGTTGCAAGCATGTGATGACTGCACGAATTGCTGTCGAGGCTTTGTACCAGGATCATAAATAATACCAAGGATTCTTAATTCCACCATTCATCACCTTGGGTGCTCTCTACTGGAGAGAAATCACATCTATTTGCTTACTTCTCACTCTCAGTTGGAGAAGCAGTGTCTACCATGTACCTCAAACAGAGGCCAGCATACCTTGGCGCCTAGAGACCCTGTAATAACTAACTGTGACTCATTGCAAAGGCCAGAACATGGGTAGGGAACTGTAGGGAGCCAATGCTGCCATATGCTTCCTACTCAAAATGAGAGCCATCCCCAACATCCATGAAGGGACTAGACGGCTCAAGCACTGTGACAGAGCCTCCTTTTCATCTTTGTGAGGAGCTATCAGTCCTTCTTACCCTGGAAACAGGCAAGGCTGGCCAAAGAAAGTGGCTGGCCAAGCACGCTCTGTTCAAAATCAGCTCCAGGCCTTCTCTACCCACCAAGCCCGCATCTATGACAGTGTCAGACGTTCTACTCTGATACGATAATTTCTTTAGGTGAGGGAAATGTTTGTTTTGGGGCTCTACTATTATCGCTGGAAGAGATAATAGCCAACTGGTGAATTCTCTGGCAGGTGAGATCCGGCAGAGATGACAGTTGGGGTGAGAGTGAGATAAGGACACAGAAGCCCGGGGTCCCATTCGTTCACTATGCAACTCCTGAGCTCCTACCATGTGCTCTGCAAGGAGCACAGCAGCTGGAGGGAACGCAGTAAGCAGCAGACCCGGTTCCTGCCAAGGAAATGCTGATGGCTCAGCCGGGAGCCTGGGCTGGGCTCTTGCCATGCAAATCTGTAATTCCTAGCAATTCCAACTCACCGCAGTGCACACACATGCCACGTTTCACACTTCCACAAAGCCTACTGGAAAATTTTACGTTCTTGGTCAAGGCGACTTTATAAATTATTCTCTTTGGGAAAAACTCTGTTAATAAATATCTCAAGTTTTAGAGAACTGAAACTCACTGAAGTGGGACTAATTCATTGGCCGCCTTGGATTTTTTCTAAAGTGGAATATATTATTCTTATTGTGATAAAATACACATAATATGAAATTTGTCAATTTAACCAATTTTAAGTGTACAATTCAGTGGCACTAAGTACATTCGCAATGTTAAAAAAACATCAGCACTATCCATTTCCAGAACCTTTGGTCATCTCAAACAGAAACTCTGCCCAATAGCTCCCCATTCCTCCCTCCCCCAGCCCCTGGTAACCTCTGTTCCACTTTCTGTCTGTGGATTTGCCTATTCTATGTACCTCATATATGTGGAATGCTATGATATTTGTCCCGTTGTGCCTAGCTTATTTCACTTAGTGTAATGTCTTCAAAGAGGCTTATCTGTGTTGTAGCATTATTAGTACTTCATCCCTTTTTAAGGCTGAATGATATTCCATCGTATGTATAGACCATACTTTGACAGAACATAAACCCCTACACATCTCATCGAAAATTTTAAGGTCCGTCTGAGTTCATCACATTTCTTGGCACTCCAGATATTAATTAACTGACTTAGTTAATATGATTCTTCAAAAGGAGGAATAACATTACAGTCATGGAGGTAGTCTAAACTGAGTTATTATGTCAGGAGAGAGACATGATCTGATGCCAAAAGTGGGAGCCAAACCTGAAATCAGCCTTATCCTCAATCTCACCTTGGCAGGAGCAGCGCTTCAGTATTTGTGTTTTGAATGTATTTTGGATTGGGTTCTGTCCTTACAAAATTCTTTACCTTTCAATTTACAGAAGTATATATTGCTATCACCATAGCTTGTTTTTATACTCTCAGCCAGTATGAGTGTGGAAATTCCATTTTACCTCGGCTAATACCAAACTGTCTCTGCCAATGATTTTTAATGTCAAACGTAATGTTACATTTGATGTTGCTTCAAGGTAATTTTCTCAGAGTGAAGCCCCTGGTGACAGTACCTAGGATATGCTGACGGGAACAGTCATCCAGTGCCTGGTGAAAGGATTTCATGCTGTTGGCGGTTACGGCAATGTCTTGTTGTTTTTTGAGCAGGGGGCTACTTTCATGATTCAGCTCACTCTTGCTTTCTCTTTCCTCTCTTTCGTGTTTTTATTTTGACCCAAACCTTCAATCCGGATCAGAATTGGTAAGAGTAGGAGAGGAACCCCTGAAGCGTACCTAGCTTCATCATATTAATTTCTCAAGTATTTGTTGAGTGCCTTCTAGGTTTTGGAAACTCTTGTGAAGTTTACACCCTAGTGGGAGGGGCAGACAATAGAGAAGATAAATAAAATATATAGTATGTTAGTAATAAACGCTAAAGGGAAAATAAAACTGTGGGGGCAGGGAGAGCAGAGTTGCAAGTGTAGATTAGGTAGCCAGGAGAGGCCTCGCTGAGGTGACATTTTAGTAAAATCTGAAAGGATATGAAGTGACAGCCATGGAGATCTGGTGAAAGATTGCCTGAGCAGAGGGAACAGTGCCCCATCCTGACACAGGGTGGTGCCAGACAAATTCCAGGAATATGCAGGCAGGAGAGGCTGAGTAGAGGGGCAAGGGCTCAAGATAAAATGATGGGCTGCCAGGGCACACAGTGGCCGTCATGAGGACTTAGGCTTTATAAACAGTGGAGAGCATTGTCATGTTGAATACAAGTCGAGGCTATTTCTTGGCTGTTCCATCAACACAGAGGGAAAAATGGGGAAGAGAGGAAGAGAAAGAGAGGGAGAGAGAGAAGAAAGGAAGCATGGGAGGGAGAGGGGAAAGAAATGAGCAGGGAAAGGAAGAAGGAAGGGAGAGAAGGAGAGAGGAAAGGTAGAAGGAGAGAGGAAGTAAAAGGAAGGGGAAGGGAAGGAAGGAAGGAAGGGAAGGAAGGAAGGAAGGAAGGAAGGAAGGAAGGAAGGAAGGAACGAACGAAGGAACGAAGGAAGAGAGGAAATGAAGGAAGGAAGAGCGCGGGAAGAAGGAAGAAGGAAGGAAGGAAGGAACGGCGGAACGAATGAAGGAAGAGAGGAAGGAAGGAAGGAACGAAGGAAGGAAGAGAGGAAGGGAAATCTAGGAACACAATGCCAAGTTTAAAATTCACTAGAGCAGAATCAAAGTTTCTTGGTGAGATGTGTGGTCTGCTGCTTGCCACTCCACAGCTGAGTATAAGTGAACAACAAACACATACGATGATGATGATTCTTCATAAAGGAGTGAAAAATTGGTTCTCACCCAGTCCAATTAGACAAGTCTTTTCTCCTCACTTTTAATTTCACAAATCAATTAGAACCTAATTATCACTCTGTAAACTTATAGTGTTAATCAGTCTTACCTTCAATAAAGTTAAAGTCCAATTAGCATGCTTTTCATACACTCTAATCTTATGACTCAGCATCTCAGCTATATAGATGTACCTTCAAAGAAAAAAGAGCTACATCAAAGCACTTGAAGTGATGTGATTCAAAAGTTGACAGTAAAGTTGTAATAACTCTTTCTAGGGAAGAACTTTGCTTAGAGACTGAAAAATAGAACCCATCTCATTTTCCAAAGAACATAAAATTCTGAAAGAACTAATGAGTTTACAGTGCACAAAGGAATTTTAATCATGAAGTTATTTCTAAGGAACCTAGCTGGCCCTGATCAGCAGGGAAGGAACTTAGCCCTAACATCAACTTTTACTAACCAGGAGCAAAATGCATTACAGTGATTCTCTTAGTTTGTCAATAAAGTGGCAAGCCCCAGGTTCTGCATTTCAGAAGATAGTGAGTTCTCTTGAGCAGGCTGCAGGAAAGCTCTTTTAACAATCAGCTCCTTGTTTTAAGCCAGAGGAAGTGTGAGAGAATATAAGATGCTTAGCCTGGGTCTAAGTGATGCCTTCCTCCTTTCTTTCCTGACCCTGTGGATTTAGTATTTTGCACAAAGTACAAGGCCATGCCCATCATAAAGACCTGCGGTCAGGAGAAATGACTCCTTGATTATCTTCTATTTTTGAAGACTGGGGATGATAAGAATAATTGAAAGCTGTCCAAGTGTCTTGCCCTAAATGTTACTAACCCTCTGGAATCTGTGGTGATGAAAGATGAGGAAGGGTATAGATGGATGAAGACATAGATTTTGTATATATAACAATGTTGACCAAAGTATGGTCACCAGAATAATGCTGGTCTGTCAATCATTTGTTTCAGGGTGACCACCAGATAGTAAAGTAAATCAACTACATCACTAAGCACATTACTTAGTTAAGTTGACTTTTTCCCCCATTGTAACACCTTTTTGATGAAGAAAGCAGTGCTTTGATTTATATTTTGGTGCAAGCTTTTTATCTTGTCATAAACCAGCACTACTGATATAAACCTACATACAAAAAATCTCATTATACACTAAAAAAATCTTCTCTCAAAGCAAAGCTATTTAGTAATTAAATGCTTATCACAGTATTATTCAGTAATACTAAATGCTTATTCACCCTCTTGAAATGTACTTTTCCCTCAAAAAATAGAAATTTAAAAATATGTCTTCACAAAATAGAACATTCTAATTCGATAAATTTTACCCCTTGAAAAATTAAGATATTTTACATCTTTCCTAATTTTTTTTTACTAGGATAATATGTTAAAATATACCACATTATTTAGAAGGGAATATGTTCTAAAAAATATCTAATGAGAATCTGGGAAAATGCGTGACATTTTTAAAAAGTTTCCATACTTGCCGTCGGGTGAAAGGTTGATTCCATTAGCAAAATCGAATCCATCTGCCACCACTTTGACTTCATTTGGGCTATAGTAAACAATATATGACCACGCTAAACCCAGATACCTTTCCCAGAATTTCAGGTAGAGGTTGACAAAATAGTGATCATTTGTGGCATAAAAGTGCTCAGGTCCCACAGCAACAATATCATTCAAACTGCAATTCAAACACACATATATGATATATACAGTTATATATGATGTATATATATATATATATATACAGCTATATAAAGATGAAGATATTGTGCATTCCAGGATTATGTCTTGGCATTCATTAATATGTATTCCTAAAATCAATATGTGAGATGGAGCCTTCACTCTAGCCTAACTCTTATGGCAGAGAATTAATATGAAATCAGTCCCACCTATACAATCTTCAAAGACAATAATTACTTTCAGAAACCCTAAGCAGTTATTATAGCAATATAACATAAAAGTCTATTAACTGTGTCTTAAAAATAGTGCTATGGTTTGTGTGCGCGCACACACACGTGTGTTTGTGTGTGTGTGTGAGTGCACGCACACGCACGCACATGCACACAGATATACTACATTCAGTAGCATCAAAGTAGGCCAGGAATCATTATCAAGGCAAAATTTACTTATGCTCACATAGCACTTACTCTCATATAGAACAGCCCCAGGCATTATTAGGTAGTGGAAAAAATGCCTGCAACTTGTATTGTAGTTAAAGCTCTGCTACTATTAGCTGTCCGATTTATGAAAAAGCCAATCATTTCACACGTTTCCTTATCTGTAAAAGGAGATGAGATGAACTGGTCTATCTTTCAGCTTTAGAGTCACTTCCAGCCTTAAAGTTTTATGATTCTAAACTGAGTAAACTGTCCATGAACAAGAACGCCCAGAAATAGGGTGCTTCGGCTTTTTTCTTTTTGATTTTGATTCTCTCTCTGTTATTGAAAAATCTAAGATATATGAGTCTATTTTTCTGCTTTAATAGGTACAACAGCGAACACATAAGTGAGTCATTCTTTGCTGATTGAGGTGACAGAAGTTCCCTGGGGCCATTATCTAGGAGAGAATTATCTCTGCTCTATTGTGGAGGGCATAATGGCCTGCAGATCAGCTCTGACACTGCTCTGGGCTCCTGGGCAAGTTAGATAAGCGTGCAAAGCCTCAGTTTTCTCATCTGTAAAGAAAGGTTAAATGATTCTCCCAAAGTCATACAGCTCTTTAGTATAAGACTAAGGATCAGAATCTTAATTTGTGGAGTTGCAATGGAAATTACAATGCCTGTTGTGTGCTTTGCAGGGACCCTGCCACAGCCCAAACCGTCAATCAATGGTAGCTACTATAGCTACATGAGAAAGAAGGTCTCAGGATTTATGATTAGTCTGCACAGGCTCCAGGCATAAAACTGCAACCTGGGGTTTTTCCCCCCTCTCTTTTTAAAAAGGAAATTTCTGAAATTAGTGTGCTTTACAATCATTTCCTGTTTTTCATACAAAGGAGCAGAGCAGAATGGTTTAGAGTAATAGCTTGGAAACCTGATGGACTCCATTTGAATCCTGACATTGCTTGCTATTGTCTGTGGGGCTACATTATGTCACTAAACTCTGAACTTCAGTTTTCTCTCTATACTCTGAAAGGCTGGGGTAAGAATAAAATGAAATAATGAATGTAAAAACCTTGGCACCATGCCTGACACATAGTAAATGACCAATAATAACCATTATGTTACTAATAATAAGATGCTTAAACTATAATAGATTAGTAATTCAAATATAAATGCTGGAAACGATATAAACAACCATCACAGACAAGCAGAAAATACACATGGCTAATTCTTGGGTTGAGAGAGCAGAATTTTAGTTAATATGATTACTTTCAGTTTGGTTCCACATTGCCAAAGACCAATAGTTTTGCAATCGGCCCAGAAAAAAAAATACATTAACCCTAGGAAATTGGACAAGTCTGAGATTTCTAAGATTAGATAGTGAAACAAATAAAATAAGTTTTTACTATTTTATAGTGGCTCAGAGCACCAGTTCCAGACTCAAGCTACATGAATTAAAATTCTAGCTGTACCATTTACTGATAATGTTATCTGGGGTAAGTGAAATACTCCAGGCCTCAATTTTTTTTAATCCAAAATGGTATAATAATACAACATAATTAAGATGATATTTTTTAAAAGTTAATAAAATAATCTGTTTAAATTGGTTATTGCAGCACCTAACTTATAGTTAAAGCTCATTAAGTTTATTATTACTATTATTAGCCCAGCTACTCCATTCTATACACTTTTCCCTGACTTAGATCTTGGCATTTGTCACATTCTCAGTATCCTCATTCTCTTTCCAAAGTATATTTGTGGAATGAATGTATAAGTACACTCTCCCATCAAAAGCTGTTCTGTGAACCTTCGTTTAATTCTTCCTAGGGATGCAGAAGATCTGGGCCACAGTTCCTACTCTTAGGTATGTATGTGTTTCTAATTCATAGAAACGTGTAAGATTCTGTTTCTTTTGATAGAAAAATAAAAATAAATTAGTAACAAATAAATAAGTTCTAGATGTGGAATTCATCTATGAAACTGGTTTGG
The DNA here is from genome assembly GCF_902729225.1 of Pteropus medius. Classification (NCBI taxonomy): domain Eukaryota; kingdom Metazoa; phylum Chordata; class Mammalia; order Chiroptera; family Pteropodidae; genus Pteropus; species Pteropus medius. Next base: position 13,091,912 of record NW_024347791.1, on the reverse strand, counting down.
GTTTGAAATAATGTCTGTTTTCAGAAAAAAAAAAAAGCAGAGGTTTTTTTCTTTGTAAAGGCTCAAAAGGACATTTAAAGGCCACAAGTTCTAAGGCAGCGTCCAGCCAGCCTAGAAAATGAGGACCAAAGAGAATGTCTTCTCTGCAGACCTTGAGTCCTCAAAAGTTACTACAGAAGAACATTTGGAGCAGTTTGCAGTCATTACCAAGGAGAGTTGAACAGTCATTATCTCCCCCACTCCCAGTCAGAAGGAAAAACTAAAAGTGGATTAATGATCACCAGTATTAAAGAGAAATAGAAACATGATATATCTCAGTACTTAGGCAGAAGTTTGTGTCTGATGGTTTTCAGGTGCAAAAGTGATTTTTCTTCTTGAAATTTAAACAACTCGACGGTGGACTGCAAATCTGGATGGTTCACCACCATCAAGTACACAGTATTATCTGAGAAGAGATTAAAAACAAAAATTGAAACATTAACTGAGCTCTCAGCTGTCAGCCCTGTCTTCAAAAAGTAATTTCAACTCACCTCCAACTAGTACTTAGTGTATCAGGCAGATGGAATATTTTCATCTCTTTGTAGAGAGAAGCATTTGTGATTGCTCCAAAGAAAAATGGCTAAAGGAAGAACCAGTGACGGTCTCAAAAAACTCCAGACTCCACAGGGGGAAAACTATCCTCAACTTAAGAATGAGCAGTGCTTGACACTAAAACTCTAAAGAGCTTGTTGATTGCAAATGATATCAGTGAGGTGTGGAGTTGAGATAAAAGAGATAAAAGAGGTGGGAAACACTAATATGAGAAGGTGTGCTCAGGTATAATTTACTAAGTATATGATGATGAACGCCATTAAAAAACAACAACAACAAAAAACCCCACCTGAGTATCAAAGGGAAGATTTCTTGAGTCAGTGTGAGTTTGGGACATGAAGGAGACCAGTCTAAGTGGTGAAGAAGGTGTGATCAGAGTTAGCAAGTGAAATTAGATTATAGTCTTTTCCCTAAGAAGCAGTTAGTCTTTGGAAACCTTGGGCTTGACCAAATTGGTGTTTAAAGAAAAACAATGCAAAGTTAAATAGGTTGAGCTGAAGCTATTTGAGCAGAGAAGCCAGCTAGGAGATTCTCCATTCAACAAACAAGTATTTAATTTGTTTTAGTTAGTGTTAAGTGATACGAAGGAAAAAATAAAATAGAATAAAGAAAGGTATAAAGAGTAATAAAATTTTCTTCACAGGAGTCAAGGAAGTTCTCTCTGATATTAAAGCAAAAACCTAAATGAAATAGGAGACCAAACCATGTGAATACCTAGTGAAAAAGCATTCCAGGCTAAGGGAAGAGTGTGTGCAAAGGGCCTGAGGCAGGAGCTCTCTTGGCACATTCACTTAATAGTGATGTTGTAGTGGAGTAGAGTGAGTGACAGAAAGAGTGGAGTGCTGAAGCCATAGAGATAGAGACCTCATGTCAGTCTTGTTAGGTTTAAGGGTAAGGATCCAGGCTCTACTCATGGGAGATTTGAGTCAAGGAATAACATGACCTGAGGCTACCCAAGTAATCCAGGCATGTGGAGAGAAGAGACTAAACCAGGAAGAAAGGCAGAAAGAGATATGAGAGGCATTTGACATGAAATATCCAAAGCCCCTGATGATGGTTGAGGAATGAGGGAGTCAGAAATCAAGCATAAACAAGGATTAAAACCCAGATTCATGTTTTACACAACAGAGTCTACTTCCTGGAATTTGTCCTAAGGAAATATTCACAGGATAAATATGTACAAGAATGTTTATTTTAGCATTCATTGTTTGCAATAAGCATAAAGGTGGAAATAGACTGAATCAACAGATAAACTATATTATAGTACTCCCATATGGACAAATCCTAGACAACCATTGAAAAGTAGTTCTAAATGCACTGTCACAAAAAGGGGTCTATGATGTAGTGTTTAATCCAAAAGCAACTTATTTTCTGTAATATTTATGTAGTATTTCCCCATTTTCATGTAAAAGAATATATACGCACCCAACAATATATTTCTTTGCACTTAAAAATATTTTTAAAAGAAAATGTAATGTTGCTAAATGCATAAAGAGATTATTGAAAAGGAAAAATATATCCTATATTATATATAAAAGAAGGGAAGTTATGTGGGGTAGAAGAGAAAATAAAAGGATGGAAAATCAGTTTTCGATAGTTTGAGTATAAAGTAGTTATAGGAGAAGAACCCAATGGAAGTATCTAGAAACCTAAAGGAATAGAACTGAAGAGCTGATTTAAAAAAAAAAACCATCGGGGGGTGTTCTAGAAAATAGGCACAGTTCTCGTTGTGACATGTTTGAACTTTCTGAAATGAAGGAAAAAAGTGGGAAGCAAAAGACTAGTCCTTTGTGGAATGCTCAGAGATTTTTGAAATATGTGACAAAACAATGAGCAGGAGAGAAAACCCACAGTAGGATCAGAACTAGGATAGATAAGTGTATTGGAATAACAGGGAGGAAGAGCAATTCACTTAAAAGGGAAAGAGGTCAACAAAATAAAATGAGGTGGAGGAAGGAAGGAAGAAAAGGAAAGAAGAGAGGAAGGGAGGGAGGGAGGGAAGAAGGGTGGAGGAGAAGAGAGGCGAGGGCAAGAAAAAAGGGGAGGAAAGAAGAAAAGCAGAAGGGCTGGAAGAGAGAGAGATTTGTTAATAAGGGCATTAGCGATGACTTCCAAGGCAGCAGTTGTAGCCACCGCATGGATATGTTCTGGAAGAAGGACTGAAGAAAAGATTGTCTGATGAGGCCATGGGTATAGACATGATCCTTATATTTTTGTCACCCGAAGGACTTTTAACAAGTATTGTCACCCAGGTCCCCCTCAAACCAACTGAATCTTTTGGAAATGTGGCCTGGGCATCAGGTTTTTCAAAACTCCCCATGTGCTTTTGTATGCAATTGGAGTTAACAATTAATGTAGAGACCAAGGAAATAACTGCAAAAAGACAGGAAGAAATGGGATGAAGGCATATGGGATGGGGGCAACATATTAAAATGTGGAGAAACAGTTTTAAGACAAAACACAGGAACCAGAGGACAGGGAGCCGTTGAAGGTGATGGGACTGAGAGAAAGCTCACCACGGTGACTTTAGTTAGTGGATCTACAGGTTGCAGATGCCTTACGTTAGAAAAATCTATTCCTGTAAATGCCTGGATCTGTAAAGTGGTTTAAAATGAGAAAACCAATGATATTGAGGCTGAATATTATTACTACAGTAATTACAGAGATAATGTGAATGTTGGTAGTATTTTTAAAAAGTTAGGTGCTTTACAAATGTTAAATATTTTAACATTCTTAAACATTTAGATAATAAAAATATTATATTTAATTAACATAGGGATAAGTTTAAAATTCAGAATAAGAACATGATTTATGGTTATACTTTAGTTGGATATAAAGAAATATTCATACATTAACATTTCTTTGTTTTTTTTTAATTTGGTTTTGTTTTTAATAAACATTAAATATTGTTACCTTCATCTGTGAATGTGCTAATCCCATGAGGGTTAAAAGAAGACAAATTGAATGCATTTCCAATGATCCTCAATTCTAACACTGTTAGATCTTCTTCATTCATGTCCACCAGCAGTATTTTTCCAGGCTTATTGGTATCAAAGTTCTTAAGTCCTGCATATTTTAACCCCTTATAAATAATGAAGGAGAAAAAAATAGGTACATTACAAATACTTTGAATGCTGATGGAGGTGGTAGATTAGACACTGGTTCACTCTGTCCACTTCATGCCACATGACCACATGGGAAGCCTCTTAACTGGCTTGTGCAGTAGGCCCATGGGAGCTCTAGAAGCCCCACATGCTCCACCAAGCAATCTCAACACAACGCACAGGCACCAGCAGCGAAGCCATATGTGTCTACCAACTCATGAGAAAGATCAAAAATGGAAAAACAGACCAGAGGCACGTTTACTAATGGGTTTCAATGATATAAGCAAGGAATACAAAGAGAACATTGGTTATGGTTTTTAGACTGTCCCCGAGCAGGTTCCTTGAAAGCATCTCGGGCACCGAAGTTTGGAGGAAGTCTAGTGAGCCATGGAACTACTCTTTATCCTTCAATTAGAACGCAGCTCTTATTTGTTTTAGACATTTGGGTCCCTTATAAGACTTTGCTTAAAATATGTGTTCTGTTTCTTTAAAAAGGTTTGCAAGACATTGTTGTAGAGAATGGCTAGTCCTCCATCTTCGTAAGAGAAAACAAGACTAAATAAATTACAACAGCAAAGGGTTTTCAATGTCTGGATGACTTGTATACAGGATCCTATCAACTCTGTTATCTTAGATTGTCAACTGCTTTTATTTGGAGCCATATTATTGCCACAGGAGTTTGCATGCAGGAGAGTTTACACAAACATGGTAGCTTCTCTCTTCAAAGTTTGGAAGTTATGGAATGACCTATCAGCAATTTTAAATTGAAGGTCTTATTCTGAGAAGTGTAAAAAAAAAAAAGTAAAAATCTAAATGACATGTGAGGTGATATATATATATAAACATACACTCAATTCAACAAATATTTGAGTACACTACTTAAGTGCTTCAAGGGATAGACAGCTGAATTCCAGGAAGCCATTCTTTAACCCATCGAGATCGCAAATTGCTACAATACAAGATAAGATGAGTTCAATGTACATAGAAGAATATAAATATGCAGAGAATACATACGATGGTAATTATAACACCGGTACATGCAGTTTGTTTTTTGAACCATATGACTTTATTTTATTTGAACTTAAGTATTTGTATATAGAAGGCTTAAATAAAAAACTTAAGCTATTGGTTCTAGAAAACGCTTTAGTGAAAGGAAACACTTACAGCACTAATGAAAACCAGTCCATTAGGAAGTATCTCCAAGTCTTCAGACCCATCTTCTGCCAGAAAAGAGAAGAGTTAGCACCGCCTGTTTCACACTATTTCAGGAAGCTAGCAGTCCTTTTCTTAATCACTGCTAACTTGAAACTGGGGCTACATATTTAGCTTTCTTTGATAGGTTCAGAATAATTAATTTTTTCATTTATTTATTCCAATTAAATAATGTGATTGTATAAAAATTAAGACATTAATATAATGAAGTACAATTAAAATTTACACTTAATATATTTGTATTAAATTGATGGACTAGAACTTTTTCCTCAGAGTCTGAAATCTCTTATATAAAGTTCATGGAAATTCACGAAATGTACAAAAGGTATGATAATTTGAAAATACCTTGCTGGTTTTTTTTAAAGACAGAATAAACTACCAAGGAATATTGATACTTAACAGTTTCAATTCAAACAAACTCTGAAACCATATTGGAAATGTAACTAAGTTCTAAAAACTTCAGTTAAAATGGGAATATGTTTCATATGCAGAGATGCATTTATTATTAATTATAAATATCGCTAAATACCACCAGTTAGTGATACTTTAAGTACATGTAAATTTTTAATATTTCAATCAGTCTAGAGGCAAATGAGATTTTTGATTTTTGTATTGATACTCTTAGTGGAGATGATTGTTTTTCAAATATCCAGTGATACTTAATAACAATATCACATTTGTCTTCTAGAAAAAAATTACACTATAAGCTACCTAACTAAGCTTATCGATGCTAACTAAATAAGTCATCTGGTCTAGCCTTTCTAACTTTAGGGCAACTGAGATAAATAATTCTAAACAAACAAACAAACAAAATAACAAAAGTATGGATCTCAAACAAGTTGTCCTCAAATAACAAAGCTGGTTGGTTGAAATCAAATGTGGACTAGAGTCCTGTGATACTATCTGTTGGTTGCCTACCACCTGCTATTCCCCCACCCTATTATCCACGCTGACAAGGCCCGCCTCCCACAATGGAGGCCCAATAATGACTTTCCCAGCTTCCTTTGCAGCTAGGGCACCAGCCCGTTGTCTAGCTCTGACTAATGAGATCTAAAGAAAAATCTGCTGAGAGCTTCTGGGAAAATTTTCCTCGCCGATATTAAAAGACAGATTCATGAGGAGAAGGTTTGCGTAATTGCAAAGATGTGTGAGGGGTTTTCAAAATTTGCCCTTTACTCCCTTTTTCTCCTTCTGTCTCTCCTCTATCATCTTGTGAAGTTATATTACTATAAAAATCAAACATTGTTCTATTGTTTTTGCTAAGCTGACCAAACAAGAACATAACTCAAAAACTATCAACACCTTGGCAATATGTTAGTGAAGTCAAAAGTCAAGTAATTTATTTAAAATTAACTACTGACTTAATAATACTCTTCTGGTTCATAGTTTTATTTTTGAATAAAATTAAGCAGGTGTATTAATCAAATAAATAGCAACATAATACTGAAAGTTCAAATGAGATATCTCCTCCTTTACACACTTACCTATTTCTTTAATGAAATTACAGTTAGGAAGTTCTACTGGCTTTACTTCTCGAAAAGCATTAAGTCGTGTTCTGGAGGAGAAAAAGGAATAAAACACAAAAACTAGTCAGAAATTATAATTAGGTTGCAAAGGTAAGTTGCCAATAAAGTTCTCCGTAATTGCACTTCGCTTGGGTTTTAACCCAGGGTTAATGGTCTCTGGAATTCTAGCAGGCAAGTAGATTTACCAGGCACAATATTTAGTACTTATTTAGCAGAGATGGATAGATACACAAAGAAGATACATAATGTCTTCTCCAGGGTTCTATACACTTTGGCAGGAGCAGAAACTGTTTCATCAGCTGTGTAAGGAGTCCTATGTGGAAGTTTGGGTTAAATAACAACGCGGTTCCAATTTATTCAATTGATGTTTTAGGGTGGCTGACAGATGAGTCTCCTGCCCATCTGCCTAGTCTGACTCCAAAGCCTGGCCTGAGCATCTGTTTCTGGCTGTGTTAGTTGAAAAAATGCAGGTGAGCTTAAAAGGATTTATGACTTCAGAAAATCATACCCAAGGCCAGCATTTAAAAAAGCATTTCACACAAATACACCCAAAAGCAAGTTATTAAATCTGAGTGCATCAGCATCAAGGGGAACACTTGAGTGAAGGACAAAGGAAAAAAGAACAGATGTAAGAAGGAAGCACCAGCAGGCTGCCAGAGCAGAGCAAAGCTATAGATGAGGCATTTGAAACAAATGGACCACAACATTAGCACAGCCTAGAGATTTAAACAATAAACACTATTTTGATAACTAATGATGCAATATAATACACCGTCATAGTCTCAGTGAGCAGCAACAATTATCTGAGAATCCCTGGAAGTCTTATTTGGCTAAGATAGACAGGCCGAGAAATTCTTAACTTGCACTACTGAAAATTAAGTCTAACAGAAGGAGGAAGATAGACAAGAGGGGAGTGGACACTTTGGCTAAAATTCTTACCAACATGGCACAAAACGATAGGAATTTGGGGGCAATTGGTCTCTTGTCATTCATTCAGGAAAAAAAAAAATGTAGCCTGTTCCTACTACCACGCCAGTGGCTATCAATTCCACCTTCTAAGAAGGTCTGATCCAAAAGTCTAAGAGTAGGGTCCAGTAATTAGCTTTATTAAGCACCACAATGCATCCTGATGCATGACCAGGGTAGAGAGCCACCAGTCTGGGTACCAGCTATCCAGATATGAGGAAGGCCTCGGATATGGGCCTCTCGACATAATCTCTGCCCTTCTCTCCATCAGCTGGATTCATGATTTTCTCTGGGACTCAGGGACTTTCTCTCGAAAATGGAAATAAAGGCACTTTACTGATCCTCCAGGATCTTTTGATCTGGTTTTAACAGGTGTGATGCAGGAGTGAAAGTTTTAGAGAAGTGCATACAAATCCCCTGGGGAGCAGGTTAAATAATGCTAATTCTGATTCGATAGTGTGGGTCATCACCTAAGATTCTTCCAGTCCAGAAAGTTCCCAGGTGATGTTCATGCATCTGGTCCATAGCCCTTTGAGTAGCAAGATTTTAGGGCCTTTTGGAAGGTGGGTGCAATTTTCCTCCCTTCCTCTACAGCCATCATCTATTACCGTAATTACCAATCCTCTCAGCCCTGAATTGCTTCTATGCTTGTTCTTCTAGCCCTCTTTCCATTCTAAAACCAGAGGTCCATCTTACTGGCACTTTCCTTTTCCCTTCTCAGTCATTTGATTATAGCCAGAAGTTGGAGGACAGAGGCTCCCTCCGCTCGATGGATCCAGGTGCTGAATGTAAAAACAGTAAGTTCTCACTTACGAACCAGACCCCAGGTCTTCCCACTGCAGCATCCTTATGGCAAAATATCTCCTGTAGATACCCTATCCACACCAGGAAACCACAGGCAAGGCCAACAAAGGAACTCGCAGAGAATGACGTTGTATTCAGCTATGACCATGGTGTGCTTTGGTCCTTCTCAGGAAAATCAGAATCAGGCTTGGGGCCCAGAAACCATTTGCCCTTGACCATTTCTTTGTTTCCGTATATGAGCTTCCGCTTCTGCCCAAGGCTAGGATCTGACTTCTTCAGGTTGAAATCTAAGTGTTGGTGTGAGTCAGTGGTATAGAATTATTCCTTCTCAAACTATCCCAGAGAGTTAGGCAAGATGTTCATGGATGGTACCAAAAAAGGAAGTGGAGGTCATGGGCGAATAAGTCTGTGAAATGATGACTTAAACAAAGCAAAAATCATGTTTTCTTACTTAAAGATTTTTCAAAGCTTTCAATATACCAGAGTGTATTGCCAATCTCTAGAAGGCTAAAATAGACAACCTTCCCCAAATTTATTTGTCTGAGAAACCCATTTTGTTGTGGAGCAGGTTCTGAGACTCGTGTTCCAAGGAACAAATTTGGAAAAAGAGTAATGTTGAATAAAATAAGCTAAGACCTCATATTGAGAGAGAAACTTTTTTGGAGGGGGGTGGCAAAACTATACTTTTACACAAAAACATATACAAGATGCCTACAGTTCCCATTCTTAGAGTAAATTCTCTCCCTCCTGGCAGATCTGTACTCCTGTGGAATACATCTCTGTATGGGACAACTGGGAGAGCATGGGCAGAACAAACCCAGGTATAGATGGAAATGGATAATTCAAAGGAGAAAAAGCCCAGATAGGGGATTGGATGGTTCCATCTCACCTCATTTCTTTTCATCTTAGGATGACATCACAACCCACACATATGGTGGTACAAAATTACACATACATTCTCCTTTGGCAGCAAATAGCATCGTGATTAATAAAAATCTACAAACTGTAATTTTCTCATGATTTAAAACCCCACATCACTCTTTCTTACTTTTTTCTATTTGTGATCTGAAAAATAACCAACAGTCAGAAGAAAAATAAAAACATAGTTTATAAAAACCTATTCTGAATGTAAGCTTCTAATTAGTGCATTATGTTATATAATAATAAAAAAAAATCCAGAATGTTCAATTTGATATTTAGTAATGTTTTACTTCAAAGTAAATAACAAGGTACTATTGGCTCAATCTTAGGTGAACTCTAGACTTTGAACCTCTGTAAAATGTTACCAGGAGAACTCGTACATTTTTAATTCCCTCCCCTTCACATAGTATCTAACACTATATAAAATACTCAAAGAGAAGCAGGGCACTAACGTTCATCGAAGAGTTACTGCGCCGCAGGCACAGTGTTAGTTGCTTTCTATTTACTGAAGTAGCCAATGTTAGAAATGTAAAGGATTTTTCCTAAGATCCCACAATGGAAGGAACATTGCTAAGCTGGAGGGAGAACCCCACACGTCAAATGCCAACTCCCCACTGGAGCTCACGGAACCAGCGCAGAGGGATTTGCTCCCACTTCTGCGCTCCAATGGCCAGGTTTCCGTCTCTCTTCCTATGGCTTCAAATTGGGGAGGTTGGTGCCATGGCCAGGCAGCCACTGTGGAGGCTCCTTTCCCTAATTCACACAATAGCAGCCTCTTCCCACTCTTCCTCCCCAAGTCTCGTTATCTATTCTGAAGAGAGGTTGAGAAGTGAATCTGCAGCCTAGGCACACGGATCTCCATGAAAAATTAATTCTTGTATGCCAAAAGCTTGGCCACTCACACCACCAACGGTCTCCTTACCCCATCTCTCAGACTTCGAGCAAGGAGATGTTTTCAGGTGACAAACGAAAATTGGATAAATATTTACGAACCCCCTGCGGGACGTGCCTGCGGATTTTCTGTTAAGAGCCTGGATTCCCCCACTTGGCGGCGAAAGGGTTGGTGCTGTCCTGGGGCCGGCCTAGGTTGGGGAGGCCAGGGGCGGCAGCCCTCACCACAACCTAACTTACTCGTAAGAGGACTGGGGATCCCTGAAGAGTTTCAGTCCCAGCCCCACGAGAGTGAGCACCAGCAGCTTTGCCATGGCCTTGGGCAGACGAGCAATGGATGAGCCGATGCGATGCACAGACCGCGGGGAGACCTGCCTGCCTGCATCCACAAACCAGATCGTGCAGTCCAGGGATCAGCCTTGCCCTGTACCTCCTCAACCCCGGAAATGCAGGACCTCTGCTCACCTCACGGGCCAGTTGCCCCTGACCTTGGGGCCTCGGGGTCAGCGCCTGCCTGCCGCCAAGAACTGCGCGCTCCCCAAGACTTTAAAAAGAGAAAACTAAGAACAGCTGCCTAGACCCGGAAAGAAAGGGAGAACAAGCAGGTCGGAGCAAATGGAGAGCCGTGAGAAAGGAGAGCCAAGCTTTAAAGAACGCTCACTTTGTGCCAGCAAGGTCCTAATCCTTGTCGCTCAGTGGGATTGAGAAACTTGATCACTGTGACTCAGCCAGAAAAGGCACAGAAGGAAGGGAGGGCTGTGATTGGCTAGGATTTAACTTTGTTCTCAGCGGGATACCACTGTCACCTTCAAACATCTGAATATCAAGCTCTCTCTCATTCTCTCAGCACAAACTCGTTTGTGAACACCACTCGGTGTTCATTAATTCTGGCACTAGCTGACATTGACTGAGTACCTGCTGTGTGCCAGAAATCAGTGAAATACATCACTTCTGCATATGTAGTGCTGTGGATGATGCACATATTCATTGGAGAAGAATAAAGCAAGGAAGGGCGATAGCGAGAACTGAGCTATTCCTTAAGGAAGGGGACGCAGGAAGAACAGGAATTAAAGGGTGGGTTGGGGAGTAAACAAGAGAGGCCACTCTCTCCTCCTCTGCCCAAGTTAACTTATTAACTTACCAATTTATTTATTGTATAAATTATAGAATATCCTTTGCAATTTGCTTTCTGACTCTGTGAGATCTTAGGGCAGTGATTCTTAATTTTTTGAAGGAACCCAACCAACTTTGAGACCGATGAATGCAGCAAACTCTTTCCTTGGACTCATACATCCAGAAAACTCTCACATTCGACTCCAGTTGTTTCCCTTTTCCCTGCTGAAGCCCACGATGACCTGGCCAAACATTAAGAATCCTTATCTAAAAGAAAAGTGAAAACTCTTGAGTAATTAAAGATATTCAATGGGCTATCAATTACTTTGAACTTGTCTGCTCTCTTTGAAACTCTTGCCCTGGGCCTTTACACTTACTCTTTTGTCTGAAATATTTTTTTCCCCCATAACCTCTCTATTCCCCGTTTTGATATGACCAAATCCTACTTGCTCCTTCAGGCATCAGTTTGGAATTTAGTTCGACAGGTAGTGATTCCTAATTCCTAAATACCCTTCTCAGAAGTCTGTTGCAGCATGTTACTTCTTTATTGTTATTACCACTCTATTATTAATACTCTGTTACTTCTCTGTTTTTCTTACTAAACTATTAACTTATACAACAATGCCCTGTTTACTGTTATAGCCCTGATGCCTGGTACAGCACCTAACACAGGCTAAGTGCTCAATAAATATTGCTGAATAAATAAATGGAGAAATGTTTGAAAACCATTATAGGAGCCTCTGGAATACTTTAATATACCATATTTTATTGACCTTAAAATGGCATTAGTGTTAAATACATGATAACTTTATTTTTTTATCTTATTACTTTATTTCATTATTTTATGTATCACTAAGAAAGACAAAAACTATCAATGAAACTGAATTCTAAGAAACTATCAATTATATAATAATTTACTATTTCAGTTGTTAAAATATGTAAAAACAGCATGTTGAGTTCATGAAATATGAAAAACTTAAATTTATGGGAAGCAATGGAGTTTTTTAAAGACACAGTTTCTTTTTATCATCAGCAATTTATAACCTGACACTAAAATAAAAGCTTTTATAGAACACTCAGATATCACCTTGTCCTCCCTCAGTCCTCATGTTCTAAATATTTATTTGTACATGTTCAAATGTGCAATGAATATATTTAGTAAAAAACACATCTGCTAATTCTTTTATTTTCCAACAAAAACCCTAATGCATTGAGTATTCAGTAAAAACTGTCAATGTATGGGCAGAGAGCCAGAGCCAGATTTGCAAAATTTAATTCTGTGCAGGCACAGAAGGGTTGATTTGGTGGCTGCACTTGGCATTCCACCTCTAGAGGATGCTGAACCTTATTGGCAGTAGTTGCAATATTCTCAAGTGTTTGAAAATGTGAAATTTCCATGTCGTAAGAACTCCAATAACACAATTCTGCATGAGGCATGAGGCAACTAGGAAAGAGAGGAAAAAAGAAAAGAAAAGAAAAGAAAACACCAGTCTTTGAATACTGGATTCATGGTCACTTCCTGAAACTCTATAGTAGAAGAAATAACATTTGTAAAATGAAGATAATTTCTGCGGTTATGCTGTGTAAAACAGATGAGACAATATTGTGAAACTGCGATGAAGATTTAAAGCAATCACAGTGCAGACAACAAAGTTCCATCCAAGTGTAGAAATGAGTTTAAAAATTGCTCTCGCCTACTTAATTTCACAACATTCTGGTAAATGGGATAGGACCAACGTCATTATATACATTCATCTAGTTAGGAAATGTAGGAGCCCCTAACGTGTATGCGATCTTAAATTTATGTTCATCTAGAAAAAGAACCTTACAGTATATGAAGCAAAAATGAACAGAAATATGCCACCTCACTTCAGTTATCTAAGCGTGTATCTCAGAAACCAAAAATACTCAAAGACAGTGGAAGTATGGAAATTATAATAAAGGTAAGACCAGCAATCAATGAAATAGAAAACAAATTTAAAGAGAGAATGTCTATTTTACAGAATGTTATTCAGTCATAAAAAAATAAAGTCCTGATACATGCTCCAACATGGATGCACCTTGAAAATATGCTAAGTAAAAGAAGCCTGACACTAAAGGCCACATACTGTGTGATATGAAATAGCCAGATGAGGCAAATTCACAGAGACAGAAAGCAGATTACTAGTTACCAGGGACGGGGGAAAGAGAGTAATGGAGAGTAACAGCTTAATGAGTATGGATTTCCTTTTGAGGCAGAAAAAATATTCTGGCACTAGATAGTGGTGATGATTGCACAATATTGTGAATGTATTAAATGTCACTGAACTGCATACTTTAAAATAATTTAAATGATGAATTTTATGTATGTGAATTTTAGCACAATAAAAAAAAACTTAGAGAAGATAAAACACTCAAAAGTTGATTATTGAAAATACCAATAAAGTTTATAATCTCCTAGAAAGACTGACAGAAAATATGAGAGAGGAGAAAGAGAGAAAAAGAGAGAGGGAGAAAGGTAGGATGATAGATAGAAATTAGAAATAATAAATATAAGGAATGAAGATGAGAATATTACCACAGATTCTAAAGATATTTTTAGAGCATATTATGAACTATTATATTCCACTAACTTTGCAAATTTAGATGAAAATGATGAATTCTTAGATTTAGAAAAAAATACACAAGAAGAAACAGAAAATCTTCATGTTTTCATATTTATTAAAGAAACTGAATCCACAATTAAAATATTCAGTCCCAAATAGTTTCATGAGTGAATTCTTCCAAACACTGAAGAAAAAAATATTAAATTTTACACAAACTTTCCAAAGAATAGGAAAACTCTTTCTCGACTCTTTTATCAAACCAATATAACTTTGAAACCAAAACCTGACAAGTTAATTACAAGGAAAAAAATTACAGAACAATAATTATCACGAATATGGACATTATTATCATAAACAAAGTATTAGCCAATAGAATTCACAATATATAGACAGATAATATATTATGAGCAAGTAGGGTATATTTCCAGTATACAAGTTTGGCTTAAAGTTTTAAATCAATCATATAATTAATAAGATAAAGGAGAAAATAATATGGTCATCTCAATAGATGCAGACAAAACATTAAAAAAATTTAATACTCATTTATGTATTTAAAAAACTATTAGTAAATTAGAAATAGCATGAAAATATCTTAATCAGATAAAGAATAGCTATCAAAAGGGAAAAGTTGCAAACATTACACTTGATGAGAAATTGAAAGCTTTCTGTGGTGACTGAGAAAAAAACAAGGATATTCACTATTATTACATGTGTTCAACATTAAACTAGAAGTTAAATAAAAAGAAATAAAAGATACCAAGACTGGAAAAGAAATCTGAAACATTCATTATTCACTGACAACATGATCGGTATGTAAGCAATCTAAAAGACTTTGCAAATAAACCATTAAAATTAATATGTGAATTTATCAAGGTAGCTAGCTACAGAGTCAGTATACAGAATTATTGATTTTTGTATAGTAACCAGTAAGTAGAAAAAGAAAATTTACAAAGGTAATATCTATAATAGTATCAAACTACTAAATTCTAAGGATCTAACAAAAGTTATAAAAAATTTCTACACAGAATATTATAAAACTTTACTGACAGAGACTAAAGATCTAAATGAATAAAGATACCAACCGCAATCATTAGAAGACTCAAAATTTAATGATGACCATTATCCTCAAATGCTATACATTTGATGCCAATCTATACATTTACAATCCAAATCAAAATCCTACCAGTTTTGTAATAATTGACAAGCTGATTCTAAATTTAAATAGGAGTGCAGAGCGTAAGGAATAGACATGAAAATTTTGAGGGAAAACAAACTTAAAGGATTTTACTACCTAAAAGCAAGATTTATTATAAATATATTATAATTAAAACAATGTGATATCGGTGCAATGATTGACAAGTAATCTAGTTGAACAAAATAAAGAGTCCAGATATAAACACATAAATCTATGGACATCTTATTTATGACAAAGTGCCAGTGAAATACTGTAAGGAAATAATTTTCTTTTCAATAAGTAATGTATCAATTGGATATAATATACATGTGGCTACAAATAAATCTTGATCTCTACTCACAGGATACCCCAAAATGTATTTCAGATAGATGATAAATCTAAATATGGAAAATAAATAAATAAACCTTTTATAAGATAACAAAAAAACATACTTCATAACCTGCGTAAACATTTCTTAAACAGAACAAAGTCACATCCATAAAAGAAAATATTAATAAACTGAATTTCATTAAAATTACAAATGTTCTGTCCATCAAAAGATATGTTTGAGAGGGTGAAAAGACTCAACAAAAAGTAGGAGAATATATCTTCAATACAGTTATCTACAAAAGACTCATACTTACAAATCAATAAGAAAAATGATGTTAACCAAAATTTTTAAAAAGCCAAAAGTTGAACATTCACTGCACAAAAGAAGACTCCAAATGGTCATTAAGCATAGGAAAAGGTGTTCGATTCCATTAGTCATCTAAGAATTGCAGATAAAAATCACAACGAGATATTTCTACACATCCATCAGAATGGTTAAAATTAAGAAAAGAAAACTGATGCTATTAACTGTTGGCAAGGAAGCAGAGCAACTAGAACCCTCCAGGATTATGAATGGGGGGTACGTTGGTACAGCCACTTTGGAAAACTATTGGTCAGTATCTACTAAGCTGCACATTAATGTACTCCATTATCCAGAATTTCTAATTCTGCATGTATGTCCAACAGAAATGTTTATATATATGCATTAAAATACATTGCACAAAAAGATCATTGTATAATATTTAAAAAACCTGAATATAACATATGTTCATCAACAGTTGAATGGATAAATTGTAGTATATTCATACAGTAAAATACTATACACAACAAATAAAAAAGAATGAATTACTGCAGTATGCTAAACAGAAGACTACAACAAAAATGGTTTATTTATCACTCATGCTATGTGTCCATTGCAGGTTGGCTACAGTGCTGCTTCCTGTCATCATCAATCCAGGATCCAGTATGGCACAACAGACTGTATCTAGAGCATCACTATCTTGGGGACAAAGAGAAAAGAGATACAGTGAAATACATACTGGCTCTTAAAATTTCTACCTGGAAGTGCCATATGGTTTACTCTACCAACATTTCATTGGCCAAAGTAAGTAATATGGCCACTTTTGAGTTCAACAGCACAGATATGTATCATCGGTCCACTGAGGGTAGTACACCAAAAAGAGAACCAAGTTATTTAGGCAATAGTTACCCAAACTACCATAGAGGTTTAGCAAGTGAGTATCTGGCTTCTCTCTTGGGCAAAGGAAATAATTTTGAATGTCTGTGTCTGGTTCCTTATAAGTAGAGGCTGAGGGGGGATTTCAGAAGCAAATGACTGATTGAGAGAGCGCTTATCAAGAAAAATCCTGGTAAGTGGGGCGAGTAGCAAGCTAAAGATAGGGAAAAGACTTAAATGTTTAAACTCATTCATGGTAGGGCACATATGACTTTGTAATTTCCATTTATTATGTATGTATTGTGTGTGACTTTTAACAGATAATGTGATTCTTTTGAATACTAGTAGGCTTCTCTAGAATTTATTCACAATTTATTTTATAAAGATCTTGAGTTTACATTCTACCTGCAGACAATCTTCAGATTCACTGCAAAAGCTACTTTTTATTTTTTATTTTTATTTTTTTTTTTTGCTGTAGTGGAAATTGTTTACAGCTTACAGAATGCTTCATCTGCTCTTCATTTAGGTTTTACTTCTTAATGGAACCAATGACATTCTACAGGTTTATGTGATTCACCAGGCAGGTGTTAGAAAACTACAGAGCTCTTCTAGTGGGCAATGCCTAGAGCTCAACTGACACAATTTTGTGGTAAGTATTCATTTCACCAGTTCCCAAAGTCATCTCCGAACTTTTTCTGCTATGTCTGTTCTAGAAAGTATAAAACTGAGAGTTAAAATTTTCCATTACATTCTCTGCTTCTAATGAGGCACATTCCTCTTGGTTCTCCTCGTGGGATGACTTGACCTTGACTGTGCTAATTATGGTCTCTTACATCTTCAGTAAATTGCTTTCCTGAACAACTTCATTGCATGGGAAAAATGAGTTTTGGCAAAAGATAAGTGATTTGTTTTCTTGCTATATTTCTTGCTAAATTCCTGTAGTATTATGGCAAACAATATGAACACGAGTACATCAATGATACCAAGTGTGCACCAGGTGTTCTGTGATAATGTGGTGGAAACACTAAATCAGCACTTTCCACCTCTTTTCCAGTATATTTGGGTGCAGTGTTTTAAAACCCTGGCTAAGTACTAGAATTGTGTAGGGAGATTTTATAAAATGCCAGTGTGTCTTCCTGCTCTGCAGAGGTAGAAACTAGACCCTATATTCCACCAATTCTCTTGAAGCCACAGTACAAGATGTAATTTTGTGTCTATAAATCAGAATGGCTTGAGCAAGACTAAAATTTGAAACTGATTGAGGAAAGAGGAAATATTGCGAACATATTTTGCTAGTATGGACCTTGGCTATAGACATGGCTCTGAACCCTCCAGTTCTTATGATTCTTTGAGCTCTGGTCTTACCTATAGTGGCTGCAACTATCTACACAGCTACTAACAATGCATGAGGTTGCTTATATGCCCACCTACCCATTAACACTTAGCAATATTGAGCCTTTTAATTTTTGCTAGTCTAATAGATGTAAAGTAATTTAAGAGTGCTGTTTTAATTGAGACTTCTCGGATTACTAAAGATTATCATCATCTTTTTATGTGTTCCATTTTTTCCCTCTTCTTTAAATTGCCTCTTCACGCCATTTACCTTATTCCTTGGGATTGCTACCTTTACTTTATGTTCTCAAGAGTTCCTAATATATTTTGCTTAATAATATTTTGTCAGTTTAATGTTGCAAATATTTCTCATTCTTATATTAGTCTATTATCTTTGTCAATGGCGACCTTCCCTGAATGGAACTCCTCAATTTTGATGACTCAAATTCAAACGACTTTTTTATCTTGGGTTTATATTTTGAAATTTTGTTTCAGAAGTCCTTCCCTATCCTTGGGTCATAAAGGTACTATCTTACATTACCTTCTATTAACTCTAAAGGTTATAGACTCTTGTTTGGTAGTTAACTAGTGAGGTTAAGTAGAACATAGTTTTATTTCCCTCCATAGAGTGTGTCTATTCTCTCAATGTGAGTTCCTAAACAAATATCCTTTCCCTATAAATTGGTACTGCTAACTTAATCTTATATTAATTCCCCAAAGATCTCTACTCTATTCCATTTATCTATTTGTGTGTTTTTTTTGTGGTTTTTTTTTTTGCCTGAATACTAACCTGTTTTTATTATTAGGCCTATCCCTGCTCTTTATTTTTATTTTTTGAAGTTGACTTAGCACTTCCATATGCATGAAAAATCTAGTGTGAGATACGTCATATATATCTAGGAGTTTATAAAATACATATGTACAATTATAGAATAATTATAAATGAAATATCAATGTAAATCACCATCCAGGCCAGCAAATGTTATATTGCCAGCACCCCAAAAGTTTTCCATGTATCTTTCACTGACCACAATCGCCATCTTCCCTAGAAGCAACCAGTATCCCAACTTTTGTGATAACTACCGCCTCCCTATTCCAACTTAACCACTTATGCATGCATCCAACATTGTTTAATTTTGCCTGTTTTGAAATTCTCCCCTGATAAAATCATACACTTGTATTCATTCTTGTTTTCCTTAGCTCAATATTATTTGTGAGATTTATCCATGTCATTGCATGTGGCTCTAGTTGCGATATACATTGCTGTATAGTATTTAATTATATGAATTTACTACAAGTTATATTTATCCATTTAAACTTTATTAACACTTGCTTTTCTTTAGGTATTAATTTCTCTTAATGTGAAGATTTTTTTTATTACTAATTCTTTAATGGTTTTAGAATTATAATATTTCCAAATGCTTCTTGAGACAGTTTAAGGAACTATGCTAATAGACACTAGTTACCTACTCAAATCCCTCTTTTCTGGGCACCAGGCTACCCAACTAGCCTCTCTTCCAATTATGTATAGCCTTATGACTATGCTCTTATTAATAGAATGTCAGTAGAAGCAGCTTGTCCTATTTCCAGATTTGGCCCTGAAGACATCTGGTGTTTCTCCACACACTTTTTCCCATTTCCATGGGATAGAATCTAATATAATGATTGATCATGAAGACGATAATGCTCTACAGAATACATGCAACTACATGAAAACTGCAAGATCCCTAAAGTACCACAAGGATCAAAATTTTTACACTGTGCTGTCTCAAAAAAAGTTATCTGAGCTCTTTTATGTCAGCAGTCCCCAACATTTTTGGCACTAGGGACCGGTGCTCCTATGAGAATTTAATGCCTAATGATCTGAGGTGGAGCCAAGGAGGTGATGCTAGTGTTGGAGAGCGGCTGCAAATACAGATGAAGCTTGGCTCACTTGCCTGCCACTCACCTCCTGCTGTGCGGCTCAGTACTGGTCTGTAGCTTGGGGCTTGGGGAACCCTGTTTGTTTTAGAGAATATATGTATACACACACACACACACACACACACACACACACACACACACACACACATATATACATACACACACACACATATATATACACATATATACATATATATAGATAAATAAAATTAGCAAGCACTTATATAACACTAGCATGTAATAAGCACTGTTCCGAGTTTTATATATACTAATCCTTTAATCCTCTTACCAACCCTAGGTGGCAGTTGCTTTTATTACCTTCAATTTTAAAGATGAGAAAATTAAGACATAAAGAAGGCCAGAGATGCTCAGCTAGTAAATGTTGGGATTCGAATCCAGAAAACGGCTCCCTAGTTGGTGCTCTTACCCACTGTGATTTACTACCTTTCAGCAATGTCTGTATTCTTTAAGCCACTATATTTGGGGTTACCTATTACAACCACTTAGCATGACCTTAAAAATATAGGAATTTGTACCTAGATGTGGGGATTCTAAAAATAACACTAAATATACAGTTAGACTAGAGTTAAGGAAACAGATATTGCAGGCTACAAAGCTGGAGATCCTTGTAATGTCATCCAAAAAATATTTAATAAAACCATTTCCTGCAGCAACTTGAAAGGTTGGCCATTTACCCAGAGAGCAAACAGAATGTTGGTGTGTCTTCATTGTTCCTTGATGTTTTCCAGAGGACAGTAGGAAAATTATGTTCTTAAGTAAGAACTATCGGTCATAAAGCAGAAGGCTATAGAGAAGGTCTAGAAATTTGGTTTTGTGCTGCAAGAGCAGGAAGATTGCTACAGCTGATAGCCTTTTGAAATGTCTCCCACTAAGGAAAGCCCAGGGATCCAGCACTGTGGGGGATTATAGTAATGGTGATGCCTCCTTTCCTCCATTCATTCAGTTGGCCACAAAGGAGATAGCATTTAAATTGGAGAGAGAAATTTGTAAACAGGGAAATCTGGAAGTAAAATAGGCTTAAAAAGTATGCTCCAAAAGGAAAACCAAGTGTTATTGCTGGCACACAGCATTGACTGGAAACAAACAGACACAGAACCCTATCAAATTTCTAAGATACTTACATTTCAAAAGCAACCAAGAGCCTGCCCTAAAAAATGTCCTCAGACTCTCAAACCTACACCTGTAGGAAGGAGGCTACCAAAATTGCATAGTCTTTCCAAGACCTATGTCAGATGTGGCCTTAAAGCATGGTGCACTAGGTAGAATTCATCCAAAATTTGGAATCATAGAGGACATGGGGAAGTACACCACTGCCAAGACAGGAAAACCTCTCGATTCCTGTCTGGTGGAATAATCTCATTACGATGGACCAGCCGCTGCTGAGTGTATTCTGTTCTTCCTTTCTTTTTCTATGGATGTTTATTATAATTATTCTGCTCATACTCAACCATCGTAATTGGATATGTTGCGGTCGCAATACTTTTATTTTCTAGGCTGCCATATGCAGCCATATCTGGACCTAATGCAAAGGTCAAATCATCACCCACAGATCCTGTGCTTTGAGCTGAATGCAGAAATTCGATGGAACTTTGTGTTATATTCCCTGATAAGGGAGTCATTGTGTAAGAAAAGGGTTCGGATAAATATTTATTGGCCAAAGAGTAAAAACTGTGGCACAGATTGCTGATTCTTCACTAAAATTTATCTTTTCTTTGTCCTTGAACACAGGTCTCTCCAGTGATATTACATCACCCATTTTTCCTTGCAGTTAGTTAGATGCAGCCTTGTGTTTAATTTTTACCACTGGTAAATGAGAAAAAAAATGACCACCATTTCTGGCCCTGGGCCTTAAGACATTGAGTATTTCTCTTTGGCGTCCTCTATCCTCTATCTCCTTCCAGTTTGATGAAACACAGACATGGTGGTGACCTAGCTTCCAGCATTCAGATAACTACAGCCATTGAAACAATGGTGCAGCAACATGATGAAGCTGTTTGCTGCTCAGGATCCACTCGATACAACTGTCCTGAAGGCTTTGTGGGCTCCCATAACAGCTCCCTTGTCTTCTGACTTCTAGTGGGAGGGTAGAAGGGGAGTTAAGTCAGGTATTTATACCATCTGTTCTCTCTGCTGGGTTGTCATAGGTTGGCTGCTTCCTTTACCAGTGACCACAGCAGCTATTGGAAGAGTGTCTGCTTTCTCTACTCTCTTCCGGTTGTAGTAACTCCTTCCACCCCTTGTTCTTCCAAACCTACAGTTCAGAAGAGTCCCTGAACTGTAGAAGAGTCCCTGAACTGACCATCTCTTCCACTCCATTGCTAGCACTGGAGTGTTGGACTGTGTCTTGTTAGTTTCCCTTAACCTCCCCACCCTTTGTCAGTCCCTTAAAGAACTTCCCTCGAAAGCCCTGTTTGAGTGTAAGATCCCTTCTGTTTCTTATAAGATCCTGACCACTGGTCTACATGGCGCCATCAAGGGAGGCTGCCCATCATTCACTCCCTCGAGAACTGAAAAATGAAAGAGGAATAAACATTTCTTTTTGAGGCATTGTATTTTTTGTACTTTATATTAGAATAGTTTAGCCTTACTCTATTTAATAGTATTATATTTTTTTCTAGGAGTTTGTTCTTTTCATCAAAATTTCAAATTTCTTGGTATAAAGTGGTTCATCAACTCCACTTTTTATC
The DNA here is from genome assembly GCF_902729225.1 of Pteropus medius. Taxonomy (NCBI): domain Eukaryota; kingdom Metazoa; phylum Chordata; class Mammalia; order Chiroptera; family Pteropodidae; genus Pteropus; species Pteropus medius. Next base: position 13,069,555 of record NW_024347791.1, on the reverse strand, counting down.
TCTCTAATGTCCACAACATCTGCATGTCTTATTTTTCATTTCTGATATTGAATAACTGAGCTGTTATTTTTATTGATAAGTTTTACAGGATATATATTACTTTTTATTAATCTCTTTTAAAAAAATGAACTTTTGGCTTTTGTTGTATCTCTACATTATATATGGTTTGCTGTTTCATTAGTTCACTAATTATCATAACAGATGACCACACAACTTAGCATCTTAAAACAATCAGAAACCTTTTATCATGATGCAGTTTTTGCGAGCAATGTAGAAATGGCAATGTTTTTATATAACCTAGTCTTGGCAGTCACACATCATCATTTCTAGAATACCCTATTGATTATACAAGTCAGCCATATTTATGTGAAAGGGAGCTATACGAGGGAATGAATACCAGGAAGTAAGATCATCGTAGCTGTCTACCATATTGGTTTTTGTTCTTATCTTTGTTTTTTTTCCTGATGTCAATACCACTAATCATCACCTTAGTATCCCCACCCACATCTCTTCTGGGGAAGAGAAGACAATGAATCATCAAAATGCAGCATTTATTGTGAGGGGCAATCCCTCTCCTTCCCAAGCTAAGTGAAGGAAAAAGCACAAGATAATCACAGGAAGATGGGGAATGCCTACATGAAGGGGAACCCCAGAGCCTTGTGACTTTCATAGGCTCTCCCTATGAAAGGGCACATCAGTCCCTCAGCAATCAGATCTTCCTAATCTCTCTGGGGGTTTTTAACATAGAACCTTTCTTAATTTGGCCTGGAGAGAAGGCAGGGCAGGGCCAATTCTCAGGAACCCACCAGCATCTAAATGCCCTTAGATTTTCCATCTTTGACTCTCTGTGTTCCCCTAGATATGGTAAACTTTATCTAATGTAGTGGGTATAAAGTTTAGGGATAGGGAAAAAAACTATTATATTTTTCAAAACTGTTTACATGCTTAGTTGTTATTTTTTTCAGTGTCCACCTGATGGTTAGGCATTTGAAACTTAAAATCTGAGACTTGATTATAACATTCTGCTGAGTCATTTCTAACTGAGCAATGTTCTTTAGGAATTAAAAAGGTCTCCCCAACTCTCCATCCCCAGAAGAGAAAAAAAAAATCAACCAACCACTTCCCAATAAAAGTCACAAAAAGAGAAGTGGGTGGAATCCTTGGCTATGCTGATTCCCATTAATGATTTGCTAAAGGCTATCCTGGTTTTTGACCAAGAAAGGGACATTTCTATTTGTTCTCATCAAATCAAGTTTGAGATGGTCTTCTAGTCAGAACCATATTATACATTTCTGAATCCATAGGGACAAGTCTACGAAACACTGTTTAATAAGTGTTCATGGAATTAACCAGAAGAGCAAGTTTAAAACCATCGAAAGTAATAGTCCTGAGGCTCCATCTCGTGTTTCAGAGCCAAGCTGATTACAATACTTCAAATACAGATATCACTACAGTAGACTCCTTTAATCTGTGGTAAATGTTCCAAAACTCCAGTGGATGCCTAAAGCCGGATAGAACCGAACCCTATATATATTATGTTTTTTCCTATACATACATACCTATGGTAAAGTTTAATTTATAAATTAGATATAGTAAGAAATTAAAAACAATAACTAATAATAAAATAGAAAAATTGTAACAATACACTGTAATAAAAGTATGTGAATGGCTTCGGGGTCATTATGAAGTAAAATAAGAGTAACTTAAACACAAGCACTGTGATACCGTGACAGTCAATTTGATAACCCAGACAGCTACTAAGTGATTAATGAGAGGGTAGCACATACAGACAGTATGGATACAGTGGACAAAGGAATGATTCACATTCCAGGTAGCAAGGAATGGATGGCTCAGGAGTTTATCACACTACTCAAAATGGCACGCAATTTAAAACTTTTGTTTATTTCTAAAATTTCCCATTTGTTATTTTTGGACTGTGATTGACCATGAGCAACTGAACCCATGGAAAGCGAAACCACGAGTAAGAGGGGACTCCTCTACAAATAAAGATAGATTACAGAGGAAGAGATCAGCCCTGCTTGCCCTAAGTGAGGCCAGTCTCTGTCAGACTTCCCTGTGTGTCTGTTCTGGAAAGAATGCAAGTTTGAGGAGGGCTTTGGGCAGTCTCATAATTCCAATTCCAATGGGCTGAGCATTTGATTATCAGTGCCTAACACAGTTGGAGGAAGAGAAGGGGAATTGTAAATATCTGGACATTAGCTTTTCTCCTGGTCTGGATGGCAGGAGGCTCAGAACATGACACAGTTGTAGGAGATGATTTTGCCATACGGTCATCAAGGAGCCGTAGGTGTACTAAATACCTCACTCACCACACGTCTTTTTGTGGAAAGGCGGGTAGACGAAAAGAGTTGACAGGTTTGGCTTCTTGTTGTACTGTCACTATTTTGACCTGCAATTTGGTGGATACTATATAATCTCTCAGCTCCTTTACTTCTAACCATAAGGAAAGCCAGGCACACTTTTGTTGATATTCATCATTTACTTACAGTTCCACTTATCATAGAATTAGAGGTTTACTTTTACCAAACATGTAGACATTTTGGAATACCTGGCATCTGGATATTCAGAGCTCACAGTACAGAGCTTTGTGAAATACGGTGCCTATGAGAAGTTTCCTGTTGTACACAGTAGCCACAGAGCTGCCCTGAAGCACAGAGCCATTATTGGCATATATAGTGTTCATCCTGGGCTTCTCAGATAGAACATCCTGGATGTGAAGTACCTGCCAAGAAAAGATGAACTGTTAGTAAACTAAATGAGCAAATAGCCGTCGCTGACTTTTTCCTTCCTATATACTCCAGGACTAATGTATTTCTCAGAAATCAACAAGCCAAAATTTATGTATCTTCAATCATTTTTCCTTCTTCTGATGGAAGTATTAATGTCCTAATGATATCTGTGCAGTCAATTTGATTAGTTATCTGACATTAGCCATATCCCTCAATAGATAGTTTACACAACTTTGATAGTTCAGACATCTCCTATAGAGGGAGGTGGGAACCAGTGGATATGCTTATCTAATTCTGGAGCAAACAGGCGAAGGTTTTGCCTATAGCAAAGGGTTTCGCCTCTCTGTGCTTGGGGCCTATAGAACAGGAAGAGAAACACGGGAAGAAATGAAAAGAAGACACGCAGTAGCAAGCCAATCCCACCTCATAACCAGTAGGATAGTAGTCATCACACTTGGAGCCCTCTCACATCTGAGAAGTGGCTAGGAAGCATAAAGAATGCATACTTTGGAATTCACCTTGACACACCACTGCTTTGTACTATTATTGATCTCCAGGGTTAACACAGTTTATTTAGTTTGCTAATCAGTTAATATATAAGTATGCAGTTCCCAAATAGCCTGAATGGAGTTCACTCAAACAGAACATGATAGGAATTAAAGAAAACCAATTAGAAATTCATAAGTTATGAGTCAATATTGACCTCTCCAATTAGCGTTCAGTTGAGTTTTGGCTTTTTATCTTAAAGAAGACCCTACAGCTTTATCTCAGGTTGTTACATGAAAATTGCCAAGCTTGGAACTCATGTAGAAAATATTACCCTCAACTCAAAGGAAAGGGTGTCAGTGACTGTGAAGAAAGAAATCTTATCTAAAATAAATTATTAAATTTGACAATAGAGGCATGAAAAAAATCCTAAACAATTTTCAAATCATCATATAGACTGTATTTTTATTCTCTTTAAGCAAGCATCTTTGTTGGGCATTTGCAGAATAGTTGCATGTGTCACTTTTGGGGACACATATCTGAGAAAGGGTAGCTTGCTAGCAAGGGATAACAATTCTTTAGGTTCTAGGTTTCAGGCTGGACTTTTACTTGTTTATTTCTTGCTTTCTTTTTTAAAGAAGTGACTAATATGTTAATAAGATAAATAATTTTTTTAAAACTGAAGAACTGCAATACTGGAAGCAGAAATAACTGTATGTTCTAATTACCCTCTAGGCCAATTACCAGGCTAGGGTTTGAATCTCAATTTCCCAACTTTCCAAACCTAGATTCTAACATTATATCTTTCGTTAAAACTTAACCCTCTCAATGGGATTTACCCTGATCTCTGTACTTAATAATAGGACCTGTCCATCCCCCTGTTCACAGCAATCCTGATCCCGTTTATTTTATTATACATTTTTCCCCCATAGAATTTCCCCCATAGAATTTACATACTCTGTTTTCTGATATATCTTAAGCACGAAAACAAAGTCTATATATTATAAGTGCTTAATAACTTTTTGTGAATAAATCTCTCAGAGGATGTCTGCCAAGAATTTATATCTATATTTAAATTTACTTGAGATTTTTTAATTCTTAAATTCAATGCTATAGAAAATGCAATGATTTATATTATTGTTTTTAATGCCATATAAAATTCAATGGTGTATGTTATTGTTTTAGAAGAGATTTTAAGACAATAACATTTTTAAAATATGACATTCTTTAACACTATCATATATATTTGAACCTAGTGGCAAAAATTAATTTTGTTTTGAGACTAGAGATATTTAAACTCTTTTATCTGAATTTCATGTTGGGTACAGTGATAGAAGATGGTTTCATATATGACTCCCTTTGCCTAACATCAAAGCCTGCTCCTAGCCTACATCCTGACTGAGAATATGGTATGGCAATCTGGGTCAAAATGAATAATTAAGCTCATATTTTCCCATTATTCCCAGAGGCAAGTATAGCCCTTGAAAGGAGGGACACATTGTTTAGCACTGATGTTAAATTGGCACCTGGTAAGGAAACCTGCAAAAGAATGAAACTAGACTGCTATTTGTCATTATAAACAAAAATTAACTCAAAATGGCTCAAAGACCTAAATATAAGACCTGAAATAATAAAAAATGCATAGAAGAAAATATAGGTACTAAACTTACGGACCTTGGTCTTAGAGAGGATTTTATAAAGGCAAGGGAAGTAAAAGCAAAATAAATAAATGGGACTAAATTAAACTAAAAAGCCTCTACACAGCAAAAGAAACCATAAATAAAACAAGGAGGCAACCAACTGAATGGGAGAAGATATTTACAAACAACACCTCTGATAAGGGGCTAAAATTCAAAATACATAAAGAACTCATACAATTTAACAAGAAAAAGACAAACAATCCAATTAAAAAGTGGGCAGAGGACCTGAACAGACACTTCTCTCACAAAGACTTACAAACAGCCAACAGATATATGAAAAGATGCTCAAGTTCACCAGCGATTAGGGAAATGCCAATCTAAAACATAGTGAGATACCACCTCACACATATTAGAATAGCTGTTATCAACAAAAGCAGTAATAACAAGTGTTGAAGAGGTTGTGGGGAAAAAAGAACCCTCATACACTGCTGGTGGGAAAGTAAATTGGTACAGACACTACAGAGGGTCCTCAAAAAATTAAGAATAGAATTACCACATGACCCAGCAATCCCTCTTCTGGGTATCTACTCAAAAACTTTGAAAACATATATCCATGAAGATATATGTACTCCTATGTCATTGCATCATTATTCTCAGTGGCCAAGACATGGAAACAACCAAAGTGTCCTTCGATAGATGATTGGATAAAAGTGTGGTACATATATACTATAGAATGCTACTTAGCCATAAGAAAAAATGAAATACTGCCATTTGTGACAACATAGATATCTTGAGAATATTATGCTAAGTGAAATAAGTCAGATGGAAATGTCAAGAACCATACGATTTCACTCATATGTGGGCTATAAAACTGAAAGCAACAAACGAACAAGCCAAACAAAAACTCATAGACACAGACAACAGTATAGTGGTTCCTAGAGGAAAAGAGGGGAGTAGGTAAATAGAAAAGGGTAAAGGAGGTCAAATATATGGTGACAGAAGGAGATAGATTTGACTTTGGGTGGTGAACACATAATGCAATATACAGATGATGTATTATAGAATTGTACAATTATACAGGTATTATAGAATTGCAATCTATATAACTTTATTAACCAATGTCACCCCAATCAAAAAAGTAAATACATTTTTAAAAATTGACACCCAGTAACCTGAAAGTATTAATGGGCCATATCTCTTCATCCTGACAAAAGCTCTACTCTTTTCATACGTACAATGTGTTCAGTTCTGGAACATCACATGTGACCCACTAAATTTTTCCAAGTCACTTTAACAAATTGTTTGTTCTAACAGCTTTGTCTGTGAGCTAAGAGAAGTAGGAACTTACTTCTGACCCTGGCGGATCCTTAGGGTTATAGAATAGTATCTTCCAGCCGTTAGGATGGCATCCTGCCAAAACATCTCCAGTGTCAGGATCGACAGTTAAGTTATCCACAAAAGTGTCCAAATGTATTACCTTCCAACAAAGAGGAAGTAGTGAAGACATTGTTTTGGCTTTCTCCCCTACCCTCTTCTCTCCTACCAGTTCCTTCTGGCTCCTGAAATTGGTATTTTTAAGGGGCACTTTGCTTCTAAATATTAGACATGTGAGCACACTCTCACCAACATCTTAAAAAAAGCCATGTTTCCTTCATTCAAGGAGCATATTCTTAGGTTAAGTTGAGGAGCTAATGTAAGAGGCCGTGTTGTGTGAGCAAGCTAGGGTACTTTTACCTTCAGTTGAGTTAAATTCCAGTTATCATGTATTTTCATTACACAGATGCTCTTATCTGTTGCATCGGCTATGTAGATATACCTTTGAAGTAAATCACATTTACATTTAAACAAGTAGCTTTTAGGGATGACACTAAATTTTATTTTGGAGAAGAGGTATAAAAATTCACAATAGTTCAAAGTACCACTGCAATGCCTTTCTAAACCACAGTAAAAGAAGATAATAAAGTGATATTTTTAATATTCTTTAAGTGCTTTAAATAAGCTTTGAATATGAGATATGACTATAGAGTAATAAAATTGGTGTTTCTAGATGACATATAGGCTCAATCTCATTACTTAGGAGTCATGATTTAGTCTTTAAATTGAATGGAGGTAAATGGACCTCTTATAAAGCCAAAAAAAGTCTATGGTTCCAAAAACTAGTCCTTGAAAATAAGAATCAGGTGACCATGAAGCTGAATCACAATCATTTTTAAAAAGAGAAAGAATACTTAGAGTTGTTTTCCAAGGGGATCGCCTCTATTTATTATCTCAAATTTATATATTAATATTTATGGTACTTAAAAACTTTCTATTTTCAAATACTTTAAAAGAGCACTTCCTCTAAAATTTCATGCTGCGTAAAATAGCGTTTTCTCATAGAAAAGCCTGATATAGTATATCAGTAAGTCTGAAACTTATACAATCATAGTGCCTGATCTAATTTGGGCCTCCCTCTCTAATAAGAACTTTTGGGTAACTGAACTTAGTATAAGTGGTTAAAGACCTTCTAGCCTCATAAAAACCAGAGTTATTATGTATTTATTATTTTTAGTGTGTTAGATAAGTGTGTTTCTAGAGTCACATAAGAATCTGGAATAAAGACTTCATATCCATGAGTCCAAATCCCTTATTTCACTGGGGGGAGCCGGAAGTGCAAGAGGGCAAATGGTTTGCTTAAGATCACACATTTGGTATAAACCCTGGCCATGCCTGATCACTCCACATATATACTGACTACTTAAGCCCAAGGAAGTAACCACCTCTTAAGGGAAGGAGTCCACTAATATGCCAGGGGTGAAGGGTAGAAAATTATAAAAGAGCTTGCTTACTTCTTATCTGGTGAGATTGTGATCCCATTGGCAGAATTAAACCCTTTGGCCACCACTTTGACCTCTTTTGGACTATAGAAAAGAACATGAGACCAGCGAAAGTCCATTAACACCTCTAGTAGTGTCAAGAAGTGGTTGGCAAAATAGTGGTCTCTGGTGGCATAGAACTGTTCTGGGCCAACAACGAAAATGTCATTCACACTAAAATGGAGAGAGAGAGAGAAAGAGAGAAACCCATGGAGTATTTAAATATAGTGATTGCTGTCAAAATCACTAGGTCGCTACAAGACCAATATATTCATCAATTTGAAAAAGTATACATGAACTAGTATGAATTAAAGAAATCCGCAGAAAGTACATGATTTTTCATTGCCCCGATGTGTTTTTTTCTTTTACCATTTGTTATTTTCTCATTCCTCCCTTCCACTAAAGTCGGTGAAAACAAATCAATATACAAATAAGCCCCAAACTTCAAATCTGTTGACATAAATAATGTTATCTATGGCAGTTGTAGTGCAATTCACCAACAGTTCTGGTTCTCCTCCTTCTGGAATTAGGCTTCTCTCCATGCCCTTGGTGTTAGTCATGGCCATGTGACTTGCTTTGGCCAATGAAATGAAGTGATGTGTTTTAAGTCTTCCAAAGGGACGACTTTAGGAGCCAGTATGTGATCCATCATGCTTCCCTCACTCTTCCATCGCAACTAACATCATCTCTGGTGATGACAGTGTGGTTCTCTTAGGGCCCTACATGAGGATAATATAAAACTCCCTCGATCACCTACATTAGATACATAGCATAAGTGAGAAAACAAAACTTTACGGTTTTGAACCACTAAAGATGTTAGGATTTTTCTTTTCTGCTATTGTAGCATACCACAGGCTATCTTGACCTTTATATTTTCTTTGAGAAGGTGGGGTTATGAGTACTATTTTTTCCTATTTATGTTCATCAATACCATTAAAACATTTTTAATGAAGCAAGTCTTACTCTTAGAACTTTATAAAACAATGAAGTCATTTCCATTTTGGGAAAAAAAAGGAGACAGTGACTTGAAAAAAAACATTTAAAAAAGATTTTTTTTTTTTATATTAAATCGAGAGAGAAAAATTTGGATGAATCAGGAAATATTTTGAAGTTTTGATGTATAAGGACTTTCCCAAGGGAACCAAGCTGTTCATCTTTTGGGGTCTTCAGCTTAAGCATGCCTGCCCCACAGATTAAGTTAAATTCCCTCACAATGTGTTTCCTTGTCCTACCCCTTAAAATGCTAGGTCATTGTGTGTATCAGGGCACTTCTAAATGTCCTCTTTAGATCCTCAAAGCCTCACCTGCTCTGTTTCTGTTGGCGCTACTTCAAGAAGCTATGAATGGAATCTGACAGACTTTCCACAGTGCAGCCTTACCTCATGCCTGTTCTGAGCCTCTTGGTTCCACTGCTGGGTTTCCAGGTTAACATCAAGGCACAGCATATCACCAGACATAACTTAGACATGAACAACCAGGAATGTATAGCAGTTAACACCACTTGAGGCAAACCCTTGACTATCGAGATATAGGGATGGTGGTTAAACTTTTCACCCTTTCTTATCTTGGCCAGATTGTCCTGAAATGAGGCTTCTGTTGCTTATTGGAGGACAATCCCATGCACTTAGCGGCAGCTGGCTTGATAAGCTATTTGCTATAGACTCTCTCCCATATGAATTTCCTAGAAGTACTGCCATAACAAAGTACCACAAACAGGTGGCATAAAACAACAGAAACTGATTTTCTCATAATTATAAAGGCTGGAAGTCTGAAATCAAGGTGTTGACAGGGCCATGCTCTCTCTGAAGTTTCTTTGGTAGGACCCTTCCTTGTCTCTTCCTGCTTCTAGTAGCTCCAGGTGTTCCTTAGCTTGTGGATGCATTACTCCAATCTCACTCTCCATCTTCAGGTGTCTTTCTCCCTGGGCATCTGTCTGTTTTCTTGTAAGGACATGAGTCATATTGGATTAAGGGCCCACAAATATGATGGTCCTTAACTAATAACATCTGCCAATGATCCTGTTTTCAAATCAGGTCATGTTCTGAGGTATTGAGGTTAACATTACAACGTATTTTTAGGGAAACAGAATTCAACCCATAGGAATTCTTTTTCTGCATCAGCTTAGTCTCGCTTTTGCATCCTGGGATCGTAGGCCCTAATCAAGTGATCATCTGTGGAGTTTTTCCTCAGGCTGTGTTTTCTGAGGAACTCTTCCTGTGAGGTCACGGGCTATTGCATTTGATCCTCACAATCATCGGTCAAGTGAGTCAGGTCAATAAGGGAGCCCTCATTTTGCTGAGGAAACAGAAGCACAGGTTAAGTGATTCGTTGTCTCTTAGTCACTCGACGGCAGTCCTCGTCCTCACTGTGACTCAGAACCTGGCACAGCGAGTGATGGCAATTCAATAACTTTAACTTCTCTTACTTCTTCTACCCTCTGCTCTTACTGCTCTGAGTTCTATGGGAAAAATTCTTATGTGATGTTGAGAAAGAGAACAAAGAAAAGAGGGCGAACTTCCTCTTTCTCTTCTTAGTTTCTGACCCATGGAAAGATTAACCTCTACTGTTTTGGAATCAGTATTTCAGTGCTGAACCCATTTTATAAAAGAAAATTTCTTCATTGTCTGTTACAGCCTTGAAAAAGGCAACCTATCTACTAACAAACTATATTTTTTCAATGCAGTAAGAAGGATGTTTCTTCTTATTGAGAAGGTGAGAGCTCAGCTTTGAATTTAGACAGATGGTTTTATACCCTGGTTCTACCACTTACAAATTATATAACTTGGGCAATTACTTAATCCAAAACTCTAAGTGTCAGTTTACTCATGCCTATTACTAAAGGCTGTCGTGAGAATTAAGCATTTTGGTACAGTGTCTGGCCCATAATAAAAGTTTAATAAATGTGAATTTTTATATGTGCCCACAGGCTTTTTTTCAAATTCTACTTTAAAGCTCTCACTAAACAAAGGAATAGACCATCTGGAGGTTCGTTATAACACCCAGTGGGTGCAGCTCTCAGAATACAACCTACCAAGACAACTAGAAATGGGTGTAGGTGTTTAAAGAGAGCCCCATAATAGGTATTGCATTGTTGTGGTCTAGAGGATGGAATTAAATATGGGAATCTAAAATTGAGCACCTTTATAGGATTAAAATGCTTTCAAAAAGTTGGAGAATCTAAAGATATTCAACACTGAATACAGCAATTTCTAGTGAGGTGCTGTACAGTGTCACCATGGGAACCTTTAGAAAGCTTAGAAAAAATTGCTACAAAACTTGAAGAAAGCCTGCTGAACCAAAGAAAACAAAGCACACAGCAGAGATGCAAAATAAATAAAAGTGCAAAATACTTTTATTTCATACCTTTTTAGAAGTTCATGTTCTATAGTTTTCAGGTGTACCAGAGAACGTTGTTGTTCCTCAAATTTAAATATCTCCAAAGTGGACTCCATGCGGGGATGATTCACAACATAAAGATACACATTATGGTCTAAAGTGGAAAAAAGGCATAATTGCCAAGAAGTTTATTTCTATTGCAACTATTATTAGACTTAGTGTATGATTTGGTCACATTCAGGATTTTTCTCACACATCTTGTATTGGATCCCCACAGTCCACCTGATAGGTAAGTCAGACACATGCCAGAATCTCCAGTTAATTGAAGAAATTGAAACTCAGAAGGTGAATGACTTGTTGGCAATTTTACCACCACCAAGTAGCGGAGCCAAGTCCAGATGTTTCTGTGCAATGATCTCCTTAGCTCACCTTCATACCTTCTCCTACAGGAAGATACAGACCTACAGTGGTGCACAAACACAGAAGTGGTTTCCCAGGATGACCCTTCAGCAAGAGCAGTAGGTGCAAGCAAACAAAACTTTGCAGAGAATTCTTTTATGTAAGAATTGCCTACATTTCAATACATATTCCAGAAATTTCTGAGCTATGTGAATATCTTAAAATAAGCGACACTTCCCAGCTAGAGAATGAACTTCTGACACAAGTCAACTAACTGAGGTTTCAATAGCAATACTTAGTGGGCCCAACTGACATGTCGTGAAAATATAAATGCAAAACAGACTAGCTAACTCTGAATATTATCGACCTCAAGAATGTTCAACTACCTGTTTTCATATTGGAATGTGAACTTCTGCGAACAGGACAGAGGGTAGTAATCTGGCTTCTCAGAGTATTGTTTTCTGACTTCTTAGGAGCTCTAGATCAGATAGGCTCTGGAGTTTGAAAAGGTCCAGCTCTATCCTCCCTCTGCAGGGCTCAATCTGCATTCATCTCCCTTATTCCTTCTCTTGGTGGAGTTTCCAAACAAACAATGCAGCAAGTCTGGGCCCTGAGGTGGCCTCTGAAACACACAGACCCCTTGACCCATATTAAAGAGAGGGAGTCCCACACAGATGAATCTTGCTTCTGGTCGACCTAGCGCTATTTCAGGGCCAGGGGCTTGGCAAGCAGAACTCAGTTGGATTTTAGCCCCCACATGGCCCTTCAGCCAAATAGTCTTGCTAGACACAGCATGAATTATATAAGTGTTGCCCTGGTTTTACCTCTTCTTTAGGCTCCATTGGACCCCTCCTTACATATAAGCAATGTTTGGTAAGAATACTTTTCTTCTCTGTCTTCTAATTCCATTCCAACTTATTTGTAATGTTTTGGCCTTATGAGTTAAATACGTAATCAAGGAAGGTGACTAATAATAAAGTATCAATCATCATATACTCAACTTTGAAAGCCTAATTATATGCCTGAGGGTTAATCTGTAAACTGTAAACTGGTCCCATCTCAAATAAAAAAACAAAACCCAAAACAATCCCCACTACCCACCCCTACCCGCAGTAAAAATCAAAAACACATACACACACATCCCCCAAAAAAATCCCCACAAAAAATACCTCCATTGCTAACACTATCTCATGAAATAAAATAGCTCCAGGTTAATCTGATCACTCATTACACCTTCTCCAGTAAAGCATCATATGTCTAGTTGGGTGTAAGACAAAAAAGTAGTGACTTTAAAATGATTTAAATAGAGCCTGGAGCCCTAATTTCACCCTGTTAAAGGACATAGGATTAGAAACAAGACCATCTGGGTTCTAGCTCTGGAATCGCCATTTACTAATAACAAGTGAAACCACACTTCACTGCATTTCTCTAAACTCCATTTCTCCATCTATAAAACCGAGCATTAATATCTGACCTTCCTGTCTCATAGGATTCATTGATTTATTCACTTAACACATGTTCATAGAGAACCTACTCTGGGAATCCAGCAAAGAACAAGTCACATATGCTTTTATGTTGATTACATGGTAGAAAAAAATAGGGAGGAAATAATTAGTAAAGAATACTGGAGTGGGCACTTGCCTTTCTTCATAGTGACAGTTAAGGTTGGCTCTAAAGATGAAAAGGAACTCACTATAGAGAAATTGTGGGAGAGGGAAAGAAGGTTGATATTTTTTTAACATTAATAAAAAATATTAATTGCCATTTCAAAGATGCTAAAAAAAAAAAGGGGGTGGCTCCATAGTGTAGTGGTTAGCACATCTGCTTTGCAAGCAGAAGGTCCTGGGTTTGCACCCCAGGTGGAGCCATGGACCATACCCCGGGTGCACCAGGCCCCGGGTGCACGCTGTGAGCGCGTGGGAGGGTCCCCGCACCTTCAGAGATCCAGTTTTTAAGGGGAAAATGACAGAGCACTCAGATCGAGGTGGAAATATATATGTGGGGGGGGAAGGCAGGAGGTGATAAAAGAGCGGGGGAAAAAAAAAGAAGTATTTCAAGAAGAAATATAACAAGGTTTGTATCCTGAGACAAGATGGTGGGAAGGCTTCCGCGAGAGGCCTGAATGATGAGGAAGAGTAAGCCAGAAAAGATGGAAAGACATTCCAGGCAGAAGGAATTGCAGATTGAAAGGCCCTGAGGCATGTAGCATTTTGTACGACTATAGAGAATCCAGTGTGGCTGGTCCAGAGAGTCAGGGGGAGAATGATGTCCAGTGAGGCTGACGAGAGCACCCAGATGCCAAAATGTGTAAGGGTAGTACCTAGGAACCAAGGTCATTTTGGAGTTTTAGGATTTCTCTTCAGAGTAATGGGAACAATATGGAGAATTTTAAGAAGAGAGTTACATGATCAGATTCATATAAAAAAAAAACAAAAAACTCTTGCTTATGAAAATGAATTGAAGTAGTATAAGAGGGAAGGTGAGGTCACAGGGCCTTTGCAGAATTCAGGAAAGACATGTTGGGCACTTAAACTGGTATGTGAGGATGGGGAGAGGTAATTGAGGGGTAAATTAGACAGAATATTGTAACTAGTTGACTGAATGGGGCAGGGAGAGGTAAAGTGTCAAGATAGGGTCTAGGATTTTATTTTGAGAAATAAATAAATTATATATGAAAATGCTTTGTAAACAATAAAGCAATACAAAATTGTTAGGTATAGTTATCTTTTAAAGAAGGCCTTGCTAAGCAAATAAATAGCATATATAAGTTTTTAGGGGGACATTTAACCTACTTAATGAAAAAATGTTCAAGCATTTAAAAAGGTACTCATTTATTTAAAATTGAAAAAGTCTGTGTTGGTGCAGACCAAAAGAAATGTATAAGCAGAAAGAAATAATTATAATTATTCTTTTTCATTCATTAAATCAGCCCAGCAAATTTATACTTAACAATACATTGTAACTCAGTATGTATTTGGAAGAATTAAAAGACCATTTCTTTAAAAATTCTGAATTGCTGCGCTTTCATTTGGCCTTCCATTCATGGAGGTATTATTAGTGAAGTTTCACTGTTCTTATTTTCTACATGCTCTGTGGATCCACAAATATTTAAAATTTAAATTAATCTGGAATTTTGGACTATCAACAAGTAAAAAATATATATTGGAAATTGTTGTTTTAAAGCATATACAATATCTTAATAACTATTTGTTTTCTACAAGTTATTTTGAGATATAATTTACTTCCAGTAAACTCATACTTTTAAAATGTACAGTTTAGTGGTTTGTAGTATATTCAGAGCTATGCAACCATAACCATTATCTACTACCAGAACATTTTTATCACCCCTCAAAAAGCCCCATACCCATTAGCTGTCACTCCCTACATCTTACTTCTGCCCTCAGCCCCCACCAATCACTCTTGGTCTCTATGAATTTGCCTATTCTGGACACAATATAAATGGAACCACTCTATACGTGGCCTTTAATAACTGAATTCTTTCACTTAGGATATAATATTTGCAAAGTCTATTCATATTGTAGCATGCCTCACTACTTCATTTCTTTTTATTGGTGAATAATATTTCACTATATAAATATATCACTTTTTGTTTATGCATTCATTGGTTGATGGGAATTTGAGTTATTTTCACCTTTTGGGTATCAGGAGTAATGTTGCTATGAATATTTGTGTATAAGTTTTTGTGTGGATCTATGTTTTTAATTCTCTTGGGTATATACTGAAGAGTAGAGTTTCTGGATCATACGGTAACTATGTTTAACATTTTGAGGAACTGCCAAATGGCTTTTAAGAGTGACTGCACCATCTAGTATCCACCAGCAAAGTGTGAGAGTTCCGATTCCTCCACATCCTTGCCAATGTTTGTTATTGTCTGTCTTTTTTATTACAGCCATCCTAGTGGGTGTGAAGTGGTAGCTCATGTTGGTTTTGATTTGCATCTCCTTAAAAACTAAGGATATTGAGTAGATTTCATGTGTTTATTGGCCATTTGCATATCCTTTTGGAAAGATGTCTACTAAGATCTCTTGGGTTATCTTTTTGTTGAGTTATGAAAATTATTTATATATTCTGGATATATGCCTCTTATTAGGTTTGTGATTTGCAAATATTTTCATTTTTGGGGTTGTTTCTTCCCTTTCTTTGTGGTGTCTTTTGAAACAGAAAGCTTTTAATTTTGATGAAGTCTAATTTATCAATTTTTTTATGTTACATTTTTTAATGTCACACAATTATTTTTAAAGGGCTTTTAGTTTTGATTTCTGAGAACAACATGTGAATTATTTTTGATGATCAAATGAAAAGAAAAGGGGGCAGGAGGAAGAGAGAGTGACTACTTCTAATACCCCTTCCTTAATGCAAATTTAAAAAATCTGTTGATACACATTTATTATCTTACAAATATACATGTTTATAACAAAATATCATTTTTCTCCTTTCACATATACGTTGAGTAGTTGGAGATGAGTGGCTCGTATTTCCCTCATCCCCCCTTATTCTGAAGCATTCAGGCTTTACCTTCATCGATGAATGTACTAATCCCATGTGGATTAAATGATGCTTTGTCAAAACCATTACTGATGCTTAGTTCCTGGATGCTTGGGTTTGGCTTATTCAGATCCATCATGAAGATTTGTCCTGGCTTATCGGGTGCAAAGTTTGGCATGCCTGGATATTTTAATCCCTTTTAAAAATAGAGAATAAGTATGCACATATATACATATTAAAACAACATTTTCATATGGAAGCTAAAATCTCAAAGCCTAATAGAAATGTTTAAAGCTCTAAATTTCTTTTAGATTCTGGGATCTTTTGCTCTGTCACTTGTTGCCATTATCTGGTGTGAGCAATTACCAATGCCATCTAAACCGTTGGGAATGAGAATACAGGAATAACCCAAACGCAGTTTTTAATACAGAGAGAAGCTAAAAAGTACAATGCAAGAGACGAGGCTGTGTTCCTTTGGGTGAGTTACTTGCCTTGCCTGTGCCCCAGGTTCTTCATTTATAAAACGAGGAAGTTAAAATGTATGATGGCTAAGATTCTTTCCAATCCTGATATTCTATAACTAACTTTCTCAAAGCAGAGAGAAGCGGTGTGTGGTTTCATTGTATTGCTCTGATCCCTACATTCATTATATTTTGTAGTGACAAACACTAGAATTAGCCAAGAATTAACATAGGAGAACCAATTAGAAATTTGACCTATTTCTGACCTATTTTATTCCTATAAATATGTCTGGAAATGTGGACATGAATCCTTTTCTCCAAATACTGTAAAAAGTTCATTTCAGTAATTGAGACAGTGGCTCTGTCTAGCAGAAGGATCGGGTGTTTATCAACCAATCATAGGCCTCCTGAATGACACGAAGGCAAATCTTGGGGTTGGTTATTCTACACCAGTTACAAAACTCAGCCCACTTCCTCCCCATATCCCTCCCCCATTATACTGATATACATCAATATCAACAACCTTGTATCTTTTCTTGTACTCTCATTTCCACTTAACACGCAATTTAAATTCTCTCCTTCCTACTCTACCTTCTCTCTTTGTCACAC
>NW_024347791.1:13018592-13052435 GCF_902729225.1 Pteropus medius | reverse complement strand
CATACTATTCTTGGTCCTTCCACTGCCCCCCATCTCACCCCTGGTGGAGTGAAACCACATCTTTGAGCTTTTCTTAGGACAGTCCTTCTATGCCTACATCTCATTGGAAACCTGACTTCTCCCCAGACAACACTAGCACCCATGCAGTGCATCGGAGAAGGTACTAAAGTTCTCCTCAAGTTCTCCTTAGGTCACCAAATCTGAAGAAGAGGTCAGCATGCCCCTAGTCACAAACATCTGCTTCCAGACCTCAAATCTTGCGTCATCGACCAATAGCCTGTCTTCTCACCCTTTGCTTACTGCCTCCTTATCAAATTTCCTGCCAACTCCCTTTGCCCTGGTCCACCTCTTATAGGCCTAGACTAAAATCAGATTGAAAAAAGTCACCCCAACTTTAACCAGACATTCAACAATGTTTATCAATCTTTTTGTTCATTCTAATAGGTAACCTATTTATTGCATTTCTCCAAGTGTCTATTCAGAATTTATATCATTATCTTCCAGAGCCCATACTTTCTTCCTATTTATTCTCGTTGAAAGACTCTACCTCCTATGTCTTTGAAAACAAAGAAAGAAACAAATATGCCATTTGACATGAATTTCCTCGGATTCCCTGCTTTCTGTCTCCGTAATTTTTCAGTTTTATCAATCCTCTTCCGTTCTCCTTCTTTACTTAATGAAAGAATATCCTTCTTCTGTTCTTAACTCTGCTACCTACTTTATTTTGTTCCTTATTCTCTAGGGTCTGTCTTTAGAAATTACATCCTCTCTCTCTTACTTTACCACTATTTTTTTCACCAATGCTCCCTTCTTTTGCCTAAAAAATTGCTCATTTCTCCTTCTTTGAAACAAATCTTCCTGTAACTTTACTACTTCAAACATGCATTTATCTTGCCTTCTCATTCACGGTCAAATTTCTTGAAAGCATCATTTGATCTTCTTACCTGATTTAATTTGCTCCAACTCTCAGTTGCCCAAAATCAGTATTCTACCAGTTTGTAGAAATGCCTCTATAAAGGTCATAATAATGGCCTCCAAAATATCTTATTTGATAAACGACTTTCTCTTACCTATATCTCTGTGGTATTCGGCAATAGGTATACCCCCTCATCTCTTGTCAAAAAAACAAAAGTAAAATTATCGGATAGAAGTCCTACTTCTCTTCCTGCTGCTTCCTCCTTCTGTCCTCATCTCTCTCTCTTTCCTTCTTGCTCTATACTCTTTCCTTGTAGATCTTGTTCATAAAGTTTCGGGTATTTCTTCTATACCAATGATTTTCAAATCTACACATTTACCTGTAATCTCTCTCTGGAGCTCTAGCTTGAATTCTCAACTTCTTCCTAAGGGCAGCTCAAAGTCAAATTGTCAAAACCAAAATCAACATGCTCTCCTTGAATCCTGCCTCTCATTCATATTTACCATTCTTCATTAAGGGCAGACCATTGTAAAAAATGTGGCCTAGATTAAGTGTCATGATAAATAAAACATCTCTAGTAAAGGTTTGGTATTTATCTGGTTTTCTGTTTAAGGCAGTTGGGTAAGAATTTGTGGCAAGTGACTGCAAGAAATTCTTTTGATATCATTCACCACTGAAAATGGTGAAAATCACTGGAGGTGCAGGGATCTTATTTTCCCCAACAGACTACAGGTATGTGTGGACACGCATTGAAAAATCTTCTAACTCTTCTCATTCACCAGCCCATGCATTCGCTAAATACTTAAGCACCAACACTCCAAAGTCCTGGCCTCATGGAGCTTAAAATCCAGAGAGGCAGCACCAAGCAAGACCATCAGATATGATGTGATATGTAAAGGCCTGTGCTCAAGGAACCCGAGGGACCAGAGAAGAAGCACCTCACTCAGGAAGAGAGTCTTAGGGAAGACTTTCCTCAGGAATTAAAGTGCCACCACAAAGAGGCCTCAAAGAAAACTAAAAGTTAGCTGATAACATGTGCAGAAAGGAGTAACCTTGCAGGCAAAGAGAAGCATTTCAAGGACCTGGTAAGAAAGCAAAAAGCCTATTTGGTATCTCTAAATAGACTAAAACTCTCTATTACACAGTATTACTCTTGAAATCAGCAGCTTCCAAACATGTCCTAGAATGGGAATAAAGGGTAACACGAGAAACAAAGAACAACAAGGACTTGAATTTATTACAGTCATAAAGATGGCTTAAAAAGTAAGCAAAGAACATTATCCTTACCCTATAAGTATGAGTTGTTTGTTTACAAAAAGAGCTCCATTATTTAAAACTTTGTGTTAACATTTCTCATGGAATTATTTGTGAAAAAATCTCTACTTTCTACACAGCATTAATTCAGTACTTTTAGTTCCAGTAAAAATAGAAAAGCAGAATACAATAGGACCTACAAATATTATCTCCTAACAACAAAGAAATCTCTTAGTTATACAATAGTCATTTTGATAGGTCTATTTGGCATAACACTGAACATCTAAATTGACAATAGAAAATTCAAATCAACAAAGAAAAAGCTTTTCTAGACAACTTTGTTTTATCTTTGGTTATGGTAAACTCAAGAATAAAATTTTTTCCACCTCTTACCCCTACACATACCATCGTGAGCAGCAATATAAAATACAAATGAGACCCTGACTATACTGTGCATATTTAGAAATTAGAAATTCAAGAATTTAGAAATTCAAGCCATTAAGGGTTATTATATGTGCCCCTTTTTGGCCAAAATTATTTGAGAATATTTTATCGTCTAAAATGGAACAATAAGACATGCAATTCCAGAAATCAAAATTTATATTAAAAATGTAATCAATCTACTTTTTTCAACATCTTAGGTCCCATTTCAAATTGCAACTGATTTAACAAATTCATGGTAATTTTCAACATTTTCACAACATATAAATTTATTTAAAATTCAAAAATTGTTCCAGACCTATAAAAGTGGTATTAGGAATAAAGTTCAGGCTCTTCTATAATTAATTTTAAAAAAACAAGATGGAAAGTACTCAGGGTTTTGAATTGCATAACATGGTTAACTTTCAACCACAAATATTTACCAAGTTACAAACACAGGCAGGCATTGCAAGAGGAATACCAGTTAGTGAGAAGATGACTATCAGAAGCTGACACCCAATCAGATGTGGCAGTGATGGGGATGGACAGCAACTGGACAGATTTGGAAATTAGTCTAGGAATTGAATGGAAATCAATATACATTTACTGAGACCCTACTGAGTATGAAACTGCCCACAGGGAGCAAGCCTGGGAATTCCTGTGGTGTCCTGATTAGCCCTCTAGAATCTGGTTTTGGCTTTTTCAGTTGACTCATTTACCCACAAGTGGGAGGAGTGTGCAGGGGCCCATCAGGCAGCTCTTGTAGGCAACATTAATGTGCTGCTACACAGCTATTGACATGAACATCCGAGGGGCATGGACGATACTCACACTGGAGATAAAAGCCAGCCCACTAGGAAGTATATCAATATCTTCAGAGCCATTTTCTGCAAAAGAAGTGGAAGGTTAGAAAAATGTATGTTAGAAGGCTTAAAAAATAAATCTCATAGTCAGAACTTTGAACTTCTTTTGGAAACTACGTTGACTTTTTCCAACTATTTACTTGGGAAAGTATATTAATTTTCAAGAATACCACAGGCCATGCTACTCTACAGTAAAACTCGAGGTGGACTCCTTCCTTCCTTCCTTCCTTCCATCCTTTTTTGAATTTCATCTCAGACGAAAAAAAAGAAATAACTATAAAATAAATTGATATCCTAGATTTATTCTTTAAATAATGATTTCTAGGGTCTGTCCTGAGAAATTTAGCTTTATTCCCCATGGAAGACTGATGTACAGACCGAGCGATAACATTTGGAAAATTATTGTGAACATTTCTTAAAAGACTTCTTGTCTCTGCCAAGTATTTCTCTTCTTCTAATTTGTTGTTGAGGCTTAAACATCTATTATTATCTAATCATATTGGGGATTTATTGAGTAATTGGTCTGTTACCAAGGCAATAGGTCTAAGGATGAACTAAATATAAATGAATTTGAAAAAGTTTGTTCAGAGGTCTTTCCATTGAGAGCTGGTCTTGAGCATTTTTCTTTGAGAAGAAGCATATAATAAGTTATGACTAAGACCAGTATGAAAAAGGGGCTTGCATGGCTCCTAATAGAGAGATAGAATGACAAATGACATGATCCCAAGTAGACAGGACCAAAGGTGAAAACAATGGCTATCTAGTGTGACAAACTGTATTTTACAAATATAGTAGAATCAATATGTATCATGGTCATGTGCTCTTCTCACAATGTGATGTTCATACTCTTCTATCAAGAGGTAAAGTCTATATTCTCTCTCCTTGAACCTGGGTAGACCTTTGTAACTATTTTGACAATTAGAATGAGGTGGAAGTGATGCCACAGGATGCTATAGCTTTTGCTTGTTCTCCCCTTTCTCTCTCTACCCTCCCTCTCCCGGCATGCACCTTGGGAGCCCTGGGAACCCTGGGAGCCCTGAACCTAATGTAAAAAGTCCAGCAACTTTCAAGCTACTGAGGAGAGACTACAGAGAGGTCACACAAGGTAGAGAGAGGGATGCCCTACATTCACCCTTAGACAGGGTCATGCCGAAGCATTACTATTAATTAATATTACCATCATGTCACATCTTGGAGAGAAGGTTCTGACATCCAGCTAAGAAAACAAATAGAACCTACTACAGAGTAGAAATATATCTTGGAGACACAGGAGGCTGCAGGAGGGGAAAAGGGATGGAGAGAAAAATAGGAAGACACCAAACGCAGTGGCTGTCTACTTGATAGTCCTGCTCAGGGCCAGTCCTAATAAAGCTATTTAGATTTCAAGTACAGCTTTGAGTAGATGCCAAGGGCAGTCAAACAACTGCCTGGTTAAAACAATCCTTCAAAGCCTTGGGAAGAGATGATCTATGAAATATGATTTCTGGAGGTTAGAATGAACTTATCTTTCTTCCTTTCTACCCAGAAAGACTATTGGGAAGGAAAACAAAAAGATACAGAGTTCCTTCCACCAATAAAATTAACCACAAAGTTCTAGGTCTGAAGACAATACAAATCAAAATTTCCTCCCAACTCTGTTACTGCCTACTACACTCTACCTAAAATCTTGAAGTGGTTTTCCATTGTTTCATAAAGCCATTCACTCATCAAATAGTTGGGTCTTGTGCATACTGTCTCGTTAGTGATCTTTACTTAAATATCCAGCCTGCCTTGTTTTGGTCAGCCCTACTTAGTAGTATTTCACCTTTTTGCATCTCAGAGTTTCTGTTTTCTGCTGCCATTGTACTTTCCAGAAGCTTTCATAATAAAAATGTGTTGTCAGTAGAGAAGAAATGCAGTGTTACACAATAGAGTTCACAAGGCATAGAAGAAAACCATGCTGGCTCATAATCTAGGCCTGCTGCCCACTTCTTCTAGACTACTGGGCAAGTAACTTCATTCTTCTGTATGTCAGTTCCCTAATCCGAAAATAAAAGTCAAGAAGGAGTTTGTCTTAGCAAATTCTGCTTTCTAGCCTGCAGCACAAACCTCCTCTAATACCAGGGAGCACAGGGCCAGGGAATTTTTCTGAAATTGAAAGGAAAAAAAAGAAAGTTCATTTTTTTTCTGTTGCCTGTCTTTCTTCTTTTCTTTCTTCTTCCCTCTCTTTGATGATATTCAAAATCAAAAAGGATTCTGATTTTTTTTCTGATTATATATATGTACTATAAACCATATCGCAGTAAACTATGCTGTCATCCTGTCACACATTGATAAATAAGTTATAGTCCTTGACCCTAGGGAGTTTGCAATCTGATATTGAGAGAAAGAGAAAACACTGCCAGCTATAAAAGCATGTGGTAGGTGTCATAAGTGAATCAGACTTTCAGGGTAGTGTGAGAATTCAGAGGCAGGAGAGAAATTTGCAGGTGATTTTAGCAAGGAGAGATGAAGAAATCAGTGGAGGGAATTTTATAAGCAAAGGTGAGAAAGTGAAAGAACACATTCTCAAAACAGTGAACAGAATGTAGCTGAGACATTTTTTTTTTGTAGTATGAGAGGGAAAATGGGAGGCTTGGAGTCCAAATAAACAGTCAGGTCAGCAACAAATCCAGACAGCCCTGTGCCGGGGCGTATAGGAGGTTAATGTCAATGTGTCTCATGTGGAACAATGAGCATTAAGGGGAAAACAAATGGTTCTTGGATTGTGAACGAAGTCTCTTTGAGAATGGAGTATCATGCATAGGAGAAGTCTAGAAGAAGAGCTGGTTGTGGGTAGGGGTATGAGGGAGAAAATAACAGAAATGTTAAGTAGAATAAAGTTGATTTCAGACTGGAAAAGAAGACCTGCCGTTTGAAAGGTTAGGGATCAAGCTATGGATTTGTGATTAATTTTTAAAAAGACATCTCAGCAGGCCATGAGATTCTTGTGGGTAAGAGCTAAGTCCTAGTCCTTTTGGTACTTGCAGATAAATTTTGAAGGAGGTACACTTGAAGCCAGTAATATCATCAAGGAGAGGGAAGAAGAAAAGAAGACAGGCAACAGAAGAAAACAGAGAGGAGAGTGAACTATCACAGAAGAAACAGGAGGAGAGTTCAGCAAGGGACTGCCAAAAATGAGTCAATGACACCTTTGAATGATAGAGAGACCTCAGGAGGAAAAGAACTGAGAAAAAGCCGCTCGTTTTGACATTTAAGAGACCCCTTGAAAACCTGGGATGAAGTAGCTTGTGTAAAGTGGATGGGGCAGAAGCTTCAGTATGAGATTTTAAGGAGTAGCAGGGAATTAAATCAGCTGGCAGCCTCATTCAGGTGGATGGTGACCAAGAAACTGTACTGGCCCCTTGTGGTTATGTCACATACATACCAATTCCTTCAATAAGTTGGCAGTTCCTGGGTTCTACTGGCTCCACTTCTCGAGATGCACTAAATCTTTGTCTACTGAAGATAAAAACAATGGAAATCAATGCATGACTTCCAAAATCAATGTCTAAACATGGTTTTTAACTACTTTCATATTTCTTAACTCTCTTTCTTATCATCTGTGCATGATTTAACAAGTAGGCATCACCTTTTATTTATATTTATATAAATAAATATGTAGGTATGAACATTATGTAGGTAGCATGCCTATATCAGCTAACCTCACCCAGTTATTGTTGAAAGACTAAAATGCAATTACACACGAACAACACTTTGCTGCAAAAATAAATGATAATATTTAATAGTATGAGTAATTGGACAGTATTATCAATTTAAATGTACAGGATGTATTATTTAATTAGTTAAAGTATTGTCTATTATAAATCTGTACTTTAGCTCCCCTTAATTTACTATGGTCTTGCCTTTTGATGCAACTCCCTTCCCCAAACTGGTTTCCCCAAATTAAACAGGGTTTCCTAATATCCAAACCCTGTAGCCTTTTTTTTAACTTTATTATTTTTAAAATTTTATGCTGACTTACTTTGCAAGCATGTAAATT
The DNA here is from genome assembly GCF_902729225.1 of Pteropus medius. NCBI lineage: Eukaryota > Metazoa > Chordata > Mammalia > Chiroptera > Pteropodidae > Pteropus > Pteropus medius. Next base: position 13,044,961 of record NW_024347791.1, on the reverse strand, counting down.
CATTAAACTGACCACAATCTAAACAATTGGTCACATTATTGTTCAATATGGTGTTCTTGTTTCCGCAGCAAAACATTCTTTTAAATATCAAGAATAATTTAAAATTTTATTAAATCGTATTCAGGAAGACTCTACACTTAGACTTATCTTACTGTCACGTTAAAAAAATAAGTCTTAAACCTACCTTATAGTTATTGCTTTTTATGATTCTCTCACTTGGGTACACTGGCAGCAAATGTAACAATAAACACTCAAGATGAGCTAGAAAGTATTACCAAAAGGCATCAGGCTCCTGAATAGATCTAGGTGTTAACCAGATTTTATTTACTTAGAGAAGTAAATAAAAGCACCCTAAAGACCGCTGAAGGCAAGTAGAGGCTTTAGATCTACTCAAAAATGCATATCATCACCTAAAATGTCTTCTTCCTAGACCAATATGGACTCTTCCTGAGATATTTCTGGCTGTCACCACTAGATCTTCCAGTTCCAAAGTTTGAATACCTACAACATGCCTAATGTGATCTGCATTTCCTTCTAATTCCCCAGCTGTCTGAACAGGTCTTTTAATCTGTGGTGAGTTCTGCAGCCCAGTACTCTTCAATGTATAAGTGGCCCTGAGCAATGTCAGAGTCAGTCATAAACAGTAGCCTGGTCCCTTCCCCCAAATCCAGTGCTTCCGACCGAGTTAGTTTTTGCAGAAGCAAAATGCTAGGAGAGACCTAGCAGAGGGTGGGGAGGCACGACTTTCAGAAAATAAATGGGGGCATTTCTGCTCTACGATCTTAAGAAAGGCAGGCAATCAGCTCACTTTTCACATCAGTGCTTCTCAAGGGACGGTTTGCTGGGTGGGATTGAGGAGTGAGGTTCCAAAACTGCTCATTCCTACTCACTAGGAAGGCAGCTCTGGTAGCCCCTGACCTAACTTGGAAGAAGAAAGATAGCCGAAGATGCCTCAAGATGCCAACTCACCTAAACGCCACGATGAGGGCCAGGGCTGCCCCCAGCAGGGCCAGGACCACCAACTTTCCCATGATCCGGGTGCCCAGTGGCCAAGAGCGGGAGCGGACTCCTCTCGGAGGGCAGAAGGCAGAGGGCGGGGCGAGCAGGTTTATGGCTCTACTCTCTGATTGGTGTCAACCCAAGACGGTAAGCTGCCAGGGCGCTGCAGCCGCTGTCCTTCTCCCGCCCCTTCCCTCCCCGCCCCGCCCCGCCCCGCCTCGCCCGCCGCTCCACGTTCAAGGTCATCTTTATGTGGGGTATTCAAAGCTACCCTAACGCAGGAGATGTAAGGACACCTTTACGTGCGAGATTCAAGGTGAAACCTTGACTCAGGGGATTCTTTTTTTTTTTTTCCTTTGAGGCTTAAAGTACAGAGAGGGAATCCGGAGCCCTAGGAAAAAGTCTGGTGTTCTCATGGCAGCTGTGGCGAGAACACACCTGTTGATGGATAGAGGGAATTTGAACCTTAAAAGCTGCAGAATTCTAACCTCAGCTCCTTAAATAGACTGAATGGGGAAGCTCGAGTTCAGAGCCTGAATTTGAGGTTTCTGGAAGGTAAGACTTGATAAGAAACGGAGAATTGTTCCCAAGACACTAGGAAGATAATGGAAGCAAAGAGCTGTAACTCACCCTTCTAAAGATTCCGGGCACAGGACCTTACCTCCTGACCTCATACTTTGCTTCAGAATGCTGAATATGATGGATGCCCAGTTTAATTTGTTGACTGGATGGATTTGTGAATATCAGTATCTTCCTCCATCATAAATGGGATAAAGAAAAATCGAGAAAAATGAAAGAAAAGAAATAAATAGAATAGGTGACAGTAAGATGAGCCGATTAGGGAGGAAGAGACAATAGTTGTTGTTGTTGTTGTTGTTGTTTTTGTTGTTGTTGTTGTTGTTTTCTGGAGGTTAGACTTTCGAAGGACTCCTTGATCTTTCTTCTGGGTCTTCAGTTCCTACCAGGCGAAGAATGCACATCCCGCAATCCTAATGAAAACTAGGCTGGTGGTACAAGGGCTGGGGATGAGAAAGACTAAGGAACTGGGCAGAGCGAAGCAACATCTTCAAGCACGATCTGTTTTATTTACCAACGAAAGAAATAGTAATCCATTGAGTTTAACTGAGCCAAATGTGTTGAGAGAACAGGATTTGCTTGACCTACGGGATACATAATTATAGTATGAATACATAATTATGCTGTCATAGTAAAGTCTACTTCTTATGTAGCACCTACCATGTGCCTTCCCTTGTGCTTAGAACTTTGCCTATGTTAACAACTTCTGAGGTAGGTAACATTACTCCAATTTTATAGATAAGAAAACTGTGGCACAGAATGGCTGTGTAACTTGTCCTGGGTCACACAGCTCATGGGTGGCAGAGTCAGGCTGTCTGTCTCCAGAGCCTGTGCCATTAGCTATGCTGCCTTTATTAAAGCTGGAGAAGAAGGGCTGTACTAAGGGAACACTGTGACATCTAGAGTTGTATTAATAAGATAATTATTTTTAAGATGATTAATTTGAAAAGAGTTCAGGCAGAGGATGAATTTAATGCTATTTTCATGAGGACTTAGTAAGAGGGATATGAAGAAAAGAGGAATGCTCCCAAAGCTGAGGACCAGGAGCTATGGTGCAGATGTGTGTGCAGTGTTTGGAGCTCAAGCTGCCCAGTTTTAGATCCAGCTTAGATAAGGTGCTCATCTTTCTTATGCTGCAGATTCTTCTTATGTAAAGGAACATCGCAGGTGACTGATAATCAAACATTATGATGAATGCAAAATGTTCAACACTGTGCTTGGTACATTCCAAGATGTCAATAAACATTAACCATCTATTAAATCTGAACCTCCACATGAAGGTGTAGAAGAAGCATTGTGGGGAGAGACCCCCATCCCACTGATCCCTAGGTCTTCCAGTGCCAGCCACACAACTTTGTACTTAAGATGTGAGCTTGGGAGAAAAAAAAATTAAGAGAACAAAAAGAAATGGAGTGGATGCTGAAATAGTAATAATAATCTCATGTGCTAAGCATTTTTTTTTTATCACTTATTGTCACATTACTTTTTATTACTCTCAATTTACAAATAAGGAAAAGTGAGGCTTAGAGAGGCTAGTCAACTTGCTTAAGGTTACATAACTAAGAAATATCAGAGATTCCATTTGAGCTCAGGTCAAGTGACTCTACAGTTTATGTTCCATATCACTATTTTTGCTGCTTCCCAGCATAGCATGAAGAAGGGAGTAAAGAGGCATATTCTTCGGTCGAGAGTGCTGCGTCATCTATAAGTTGTTTTAAAATTCTTCACTTTAGGCAGAGGGGTGGTGTGTGTATATGTGTGCATGCATGTGCACACATATGTGTACATGCGCATGCATATTAACTTTAAACTTTTGAAGTGATTAAGTTATCATTTGAATAGCATAATTAATCACTCAAATCCCAAGCCTGGTTAGTCAGCATTAAAGAATTCCGATCTTTGGAGACAGCCATAGCAAGTGTCACCATCTAAATCTGCACTTAGAGAATTCACTCATTAGTTCAAGTGATATGAGAGATAATGATTTATGGTGAAGGCAAAATATGTGGATCAGCAAGACTTGCACAAGCAGCTCCTGCTCTGCCTAGAGTAACAACAGAACAAGGAAGCCAGCATCCTCACACCAATGGAATGGGTTCCAGGCTATCTTAGCCCATTAGGGCTGCCATAACAGAAAAAAATAAAACAAAAACAAACAAAACCAAAAAACATGCATTGGTGACTTATAAACAATGAACATTTACTTATCACAGTTCTGGAGGCTGGGAAATTCAAAGTCAAGGCACTGGTAGACTCAGCTTTGGCTGAGAGCCTGCTTCTTAGATTGCTATCTTTTTACTGTGCCCTCACGTGGCAGAAGGTTGCTGTGTGAGGTTTATTTTATGACAGCACTAATTCCATTTATGAGGGCTCTGCCCTTATGACCTAATCACATCTCAAAGCCTCATCACTTAATGTCATTACCTCAGAGGTTAGAATTTCAACATATCAATTCTGGGGGGACACAAACATTTAGACCAGAGCACTAGCTCTAGAATACTGTTGCGTGCTGTGCCCACACTATTGACCAAAATGAGGTAAGTCCAATATGGATAGAGCAGTGGTTCTCAAATTCAGTGATAAGAATCACCTGGAGGTCTCGTTAAAACACAGATTGCTGAGCTCCATCTCCAGAATTTCTGATGTGTTGTATTTGAGGAAGAGCCTGAGAATTTGAATCTCTAACAAGTTTGCACTGATGCTGATGCTATTGGTCCAGGGACTAAACTTTGAGAACCACTGGGCCAGAGCATAAAGGACCAAGAGGAAGATGGTGAAATTGAATCTAGAAAAGTAAGCAGGCCCTTGTAGGCCGAATTAAGAAACTTGAATTATATCCTAGAGGAGCATCGGGAAACCATTGGAGTGACATGACCCAGTACATGTTTTAGAAACATCACTTTGTAAGGATGAGAATAGATTAAAGACAGAGTTGGGGGCTTGCCTCTCCTGGAAGCAGGGAGAAGAGTTGAAGGCCTTTATTTTAGTAGTCTGGATGAAATACATGATGGTAATTGGAGAAGCTGTGGGAATGAATTGTTTCCCAATGTCCTTAGAACTGTATGGCTTTGAGAAGTATTTAGGTGGAGATGGAGGGCATGATAATATTGGCAATTTTGGTTGAATTAGATGGAGAGATAGTGCGGGGGAGGAACAAATTAAGAAAGGTGACTAGGCTTGCAGAATCCGGTAGAGAGGTTGTATTCATGAATATGAGGACCAGAGAGCAAGAGAAATATAGATAGGAAAACAGGGAGTTCATTGAAAGCTAACTTCTGTTACGATATTATAGGAGAAATCTTTAAGTTTTCTTTAAAGTGAGTGACAAAAGTCATGTGTATCATGATCATCACCTTCAAGCTCTGAATTTAGTTCATGCAAATAAATTTATTTGTTTATTGTTATATTCCCTCTTTCTGAAGAAAAATCTGAATAATGTCTCCTGAAACTCAGTACTACAAATGATGAGACAGTTGGGTTCATGATTTTGAATGTTTAAAAACTTGTGTACTGCTTCTGCTCTAATGAGAAACACCATTTGTTTATACTTTCAAATGCTATAAAGAATTGCATAAGTGATAAGCTAGAAAAACAGTTTCATCCTTCACACATAAAGAACTCCTAGAAATTGATAAGAAAAAGCCCAACTTCCTAAAAGAAAAAAAAGACAAGAATGCTCACAGAAAAATAAATACAAATCTCCTTAAATATCTGAAAGTGTGTTTAAACTCACTTATAATAAAAAAATAAAAATTAAAACACACCGGGATAACATTTTTATACGATTTGTAAAAATTTGAATGTTTTCCTGCAAAAACATGTTGCCAAAGCTTTAGAGAAATTCTGACACATTGTAAAGTGTTACAGTGAGTTATGAAATACCTGTTAAACTTGTAAATGCACTTACCCTTTGACACAGCTTTTCTCCCTTTTGATTCACCTCCAGAAATTTATTGCCTAATATACTACATATGTACAACATAAGATATGCACACAATAACTTATCACAGCACTGTTTGTAATAGCAAATAATTTGGACTGGTTAAATAAACTATGACATGCTAGGCAGCTATAAAAAGGAATTAGTGAAATTCTCTTTGTAGTGATATGAAACATGTCAAAAATCATCTTCAAGTGAAAAAAAGGAATATGTAGAACTGTGTGTAGTCTGCTATCTTTTGTGAAGAAAAGGAGAAAAATAAGAACATGGTGATCTTGAAAAGAGTAGTTTCTGTGTGATGAAAACAGAAACCAGACCACAGTTGGTGAATAAGTAATGAATAAGTGAAGACAGGGTGTATCTCAAGGAGTTTACGTATGATGGATGTATTAGTTACGTATTATGAGGCACTAAATTATTTCCAAACAGAGCAGCCTAAAACATATTATCTCACATTATTTTAAAAATATTAACTCTGTAGGTCAGAAATTGGAGGCATCTTAGTTGGATCTAGCTGGTTCTGGCTCAGGATTATTCACGAGGTTGCAGTCATCTGAATGCACCTTCAGTATGGCTCACCTACACAGCTGTTGGCAGGAAGCCTTGGTTCCTTACCTGTAAACCTTTCTATAGGGCTGCCTGAGAAATGTTCTCATGACATGGCTTTTTCTAGAGGGAGTGATCTGAGCAAAGGAGCAAGGAGGAAGCCTCAATATCTTTTCTGACAGAGTCTCAGAAGTCATATACTATCACTTCTGCCATTTTCTATTTTTTAGAAGTCAGGCACTAAATCTAGCCCACTCTAAAGGAGTAGTGGATTAGGCTCACCTTTGGAAGGAAGAAGTGTCAACTTTGTGGACATACCAGTTAGAGTCAGAGAAATGATGCAGTGGTTAGAAATGTAGGGTCAAGGGAGTGTTGTTTTTTAAATGGGAGATGCTATAAATAAATAAATAAATAGATAGATAGATAGATAGATAGATAGATAGATAGATAGATAGACAGACAGATAGATAAAATGAGAGATGCGATTAGTATATCTTTGTACTGATGAAAATGAATCAGTACAGAGAGTTCGATAAAGTGGAAGAGAGAAGGGATAACAGAAAACGTGAAATCCTAAGAACAACTAGAAGGATTAAACTTCTATAGCAAGGACACCTAGTCCATTTTAACAGTAGAGTGAGGAGAAGATAGGTGCAAATACAGTGAGAGTTGTAGGTTTAATGAGGAAATATGAGGTACAGCATGTCTAATTGCCTCTATTTTCTCAACGAATTATAAGACAAGGCCTTCAGGTAAATGTCTGAGTAGATGAGGATTGTGGAGATTTTGAGGGGAAGGAGAAGGTATGTAATTATTAACTTGGGGAATAGAAGAGCTAATCTGCTAAAGAAACCGAGCAGGATTACTGGCATCTAGAGTAACAAATCTGAGATTTGACATTAGTTTAAAGAGAAACCATTCAGCTATTTTGTGATTTTATGAAGCAACATATAGCTGCTCAGGTGCGGGTAAAATGAAAATAAATTTTTGAGTTTTTCCACGTAAGACAATAGGAGGGAGAGAAGTACAAAAGAGGTTGAGAGTACGTTCAAGGAAGTGAGTAAGGGAAGGAAGCTAAACTGGACAAGGAGGGAGGTTATGCAGAGAGGGGATTGTAGGAGGGTGAGAAAGTTCTGGGCCAGGGGTTGTTAATGGATTTGAGGCTGGAACAATTTCAAAAATTTTAGAACGATGGCGCTACTTGAGCAAGTGACTTGAGAATGCAGGTTGTGGTTGTTAGTGAGTCCGAGACTTGTAATATAGGTTTCCAAGGTGAGGAAGTTTCTGATATAGATTATAGCCCTGGGAATGGGTGGCTGAGGCAGAGCTGAGGAAAAGGGCATCGTGAATGAAGGAGTCTGGGCACTAGGAAGTTGTATGTTGCAGGATTGATCCATGTAGGGTTTTAAGTCACTGGGAAAGAGAATGTGATAGAGGTTTTCGGTTTTATTAGATCATTTAAATAAATCCCTACCAAATGAGTATTATCCTGGTTTCAGAGATAGAAATTAAGGTAGAAATCTGTGAAAAAAAAAATTAAAAAAAATACGAGAGAGCTCTCTATAATCTGATAATAAACGATTTCCGAGAAAAAAAGAAAGAATGTAGAAGAGTGAGAAGGAAAAATCAAGAGCAGAGAAAATTTTTTTAATAGAATAGAGCATACCAATATTAATACTAGAAATAACAGAAAAATTTCCATTATGCAACTCCAATATAATAATAATTCAGGCCAGAATCATTAATAGATGCTAAAACCAAATAGGCGAAAGGTTTTAGGGACAGAATATTCACTTGGATTTATAGAAAGAAAGGAAAAATTAACCCTATTAATTTTGTGGTCACCATCTTAATCAGTTATTCACATTTACCATCATAAATAGTGGAATTACCTATTCTGATGCAATACAATGTGAAGTACAGGTCATTTATTCATTATTCTTGTCAATTGTTTAACCTGAATCTAATCAAGCCTTAAGTAACTTCCAATTTACAGGAAAATAAGTGATATCTAATTAAATACTCCAGGAAAAAAACTATCAAGTAAATTTAGAATCTAGGTCATTCCAGAAGACATCTTGCCTGCACTGAAAGTGCCATGAAAAAAAAAAAGAAGAAGAATAGAGCCACTGTTTCAGATTAAAAAGGAGTGAAAAGACATAACAAATGTAAATTGGATTTTGGATTAGGGAAGGGGTGGGGGTGGAAGAAGAAAGAAACTATTAAAGGCATTTGAGACAACTGAGAACATTTGACTTTGGATCAGATATTAGATAGCACGGTAGAAGCATGGCTAATGCCCATGGTGTTTGGTTCACAGAAGTAGGAAAGCACAGGGCAGAATGGGGTTAAGCAAGGTTTATTGAAGCAGAGTGGCTGACAGCCCGGCTGAGCCGGAGATGGTGTCAGCCCCAAATGCGAGAAGACCTGAAATTTTTATGGGGCTTGAGGTGGGCTTTTTCAAAGGTGGGAATATTTCGGGCCGACAAATGGGCGGGGAAGGGAGGAAAGTCCAGTGAGCACGTAGCATTGCCAACCCTGACGTTACAAGATCTGGTTCCCACAAAAACGTGGGGTAAGGGAGAGGGCCGTCCTGGACCTAACACCTGGGTGTTAAGATAACCCTGTGGTTATGTAGGAGAATGTCCTTATATTTAGAGGATGCAAGCTGAAGTATGCAGAGGTGAAGTTTTACAGTATTTCCAACTTGTTTTCAGATGGCTCAGAAAAATAAAAGCATCTAATTTGGAAAGATAAAGAAGACATTGCAAAATGAAAACTGGTGATTGGTGAATATAAGTGAAGGATATTCAGGCAGTCATTGAATTAGTTTTTCAACTTTTCTGTAAGTTTAAATTTTTCAAAAGTTGCATGTGATGGGGAGGGAGTACGTTTCTCCGAATTATTCTTTAATCACGCCTCTTTATTTAGTTCTTTCTAATCACTCCATTTCTCTCTCATCCGTCTGTCTAGTATCTATCTACCTATCTATCTATCATCTATCATCAATCAATCAAATATGTAGCTATCTAATTTATCTATTTAATCATCATCATCTATTTTCTCATTTGTTAAATCTCCCATTATAATACAGGCTTTGCGTCTGATTTACTCTTGTATTCTAATGCCTAGCTCAGGAATGACTACGGAAAAGCAATTCGATATATTGAAAAATTTTAAAGTAAACTGAGTTATTCTCTTCACAACTATAAAAATTAGACTAGACTCTTTTCTTCTTTTTATTGAATAAAAATCTTAAAAATCATGAGACAGCCACTGGGATTCTCTCGAGCCTCCTTCTCTCACATCCAGAAATCCTTTCATGGAAAGCCAAGTGAGTAATGAAAATTACAAGTAGCCAAAGAAAAGTAAATGCGGGTAGTGTGGTTGTGGGTATTATTCATTCTTCATTACTTTGCCAAGTAGACATTCCCCAGCGTAGGTAGGTTATGACTACAAGAAAGGGTTCAAACTGAGCAAATCAAACCCTAGAAAAAGGATCAGCTTTAAATTAGTTATCATTAGTAACTGATCAATATACAAAATGAGAAACAATTACTCTATTAGAGCTTACATTTCATTTTCCTTGTTCCTTGTATTAGGTATTTGTGTTCACATTTAGCTGTTGTAAAGAAGCTGAGGTTTTGTAAAACACCAAAAGGATATTTATTGTCATTGAACAGGATCTCAGGTTAAAATTCACACACACACACACACACACACACACACACATGCACACATACCCCTCCCTCTATGAGACTTATACCCATCTAGTGGTGGCATATCCCAATAGTAATTTTAGTCCTTTTGAATAACTTGACCTCTTAATAACTAATCAAATGGTTGAACTCAATACATAATCACAGTAAGAGCACCATAAATAAATGCACAATATACTTATGATTAGATCAAATAGAATCCCTCATGGCCCACAGAGGCAAAAGAGAGGGCAGAGTTTATTTAACAAAATTGTTTTGAATTTCTAAGATAAGTAATACATGTACTTAATAACATATTTACTTTTGTCCGAATAACATTTCTAATAAGCACAATGGAAAACAAGTTTATTTTATTCCTACTGTAGTCTGATACTTTTTATAGATGTAGCTTCTAAGATAGTCATTATTATAATTTAAAATTTAAAACATGTTTCTCCCTAGTGAACAATTTTTAATCTTGCTTTATTCATCTATGGCTTAACATTTTTCCTCTGGACAATGGAAAGAGCAAAAAAACAGCAATTATTTTAGCATGAAATAGTTCCAAAATATGTTCATAACAGACTATTCAAAAACATAAATAAAAACACAACTCAAGTGAACGGAGGCCAAGTTTAAGAACACTTCTGCAATTTACATTTAAAAACCATTTAAACTATTTGTCCAAAATCAGCAATCAAACTGATATATAAACAGAAGAAACTTTACATTAGAAAAAGAGTAAATAACAAGATCCTCATTAGTTCCATGGCAGTAGCTTCACGTAGAGTGAGTGATGGTGATAGCGCAGCCTATGGCATCAGAAATAGATTGAGAGCCACCCCTTACTAGGTGGGTGACTCTGAACATCTGTGAAATGTTAACAGTGATATAATAACAATACCTACTCCCTTGTGACTGTAATTAGGATTAAATGAGATAATAATGGACTATTTTTAGTGCATTGTCTGCCACATGGTAATTGACAAATATTTTGATGATAATGATGCTGAAGATGAGGACAAGTATGAGAAGTAAAGTGCTTTGATAAGGCACAGTAGAAAGAAACACATGAAAATCTCTCTCCAGGGCTTAAGATGATTTTAAACGAGGTATAGTGAGTGGAAAGAACTATCTTTTGTGAGTAAGGCACTGTTGGCCTTGAACCTAGCGTTACTAGGATTAACTATGTGGCCCTGGACTTCATCTCTCCTGATGAAGTTCATAGTTATGTTCAATGAGGAGGTGCCTTGATCTTCCAACTCTAACCTTTTATCTCTTCTTTATATACAAAGTGGGCTCCCATTAAGGAAGAGAGCTAATGGAACACTCCATACTCAGAATTTGAGTTGCCATATTTAATTGATTGTTTTATTTTATTCAAATAAAGAGCTCATTTATATCCAACTTTCAATGAGAGAAATTAACCATGTCATGACTGCCCGTCCCAAGGAAACCACACGTGGAAGCGGCCACATTTCTATCCCTCCTGAGGACATGCCTTGAGAATGAAACACAGACAAAACTTGAATTTTAGTTAGTCTTTAATATAACTCCAACTTTTTAAATAGTAAACAAAGATGTAAGTAAAACACATCCAAACATGTCATCTATCAGTAGTTCTGAGTAGTCACAGTGGTCACTGTTGGAGCTGAGGTCAAGCATATTTTAAGGAGATATGGTCTACCCTGTTTCAGTAGGATTTATACTCTGGCAGTTGGAAGAAAGAGGTAAGGCTTATTTTGTGCAAAGTGTATTCTTCTCTCTTCTTTACTTAGCATTTAAAAAAATGGTTCATTTTCTTTTTATGTCGAAAGTGCCGTAAGAACTAATGGGACTGTTCCTCACTGAAGTAAAATTAACTATACGAGTCTCATACATTTCTGGGTCAACTTTGCTGGTTAAATTCCCTCAGAATTAGTGATGCATAGAAAATCAATTGTTAAGAGAAGTTAGCACACTTGCATACCAAAAGCACAATTTAGAACTGACAATACAGGGCTCTGTGGTACATAGTGCCTATGAGCAGTTTCCTATCATATACTGAGGCCACAGAACTTCCCTGGAGAACAGATCCGTTGTTGGCGTAAACTGTAGTCACTGTAGGCTTCTCTGACAGAATATTCTGGATGCGGAGAACCTATCAGAGATACAAAGGATTAATATGGAACCACCATACATCTGTGTGACTCAACCACCAATATCCCTGTCTTCCACAATGACACAATGATTAAGAGGACATGCTGCTGAAAAATAGCAGTTACCAATTTTTTTAATGTTTAAATTAAAGTATTTTCTTAAACCTTCAAAGGAAGTACTTTCTTCAACCATCTAGTTATTTCATGCCAACACAGGATTTAGGGCTATTATAGTAATTGAGTGCTAATATAAGTACTTCCACACTAATGTGCCTACCTTCACACTACTTCTAGCATGAACAAAAGTAATGTCATGTGGTGAGCTGACAATAAGCCAGGTATTTAAAAAATTGCCAGTATACCACATAGGGAGGGCACATGTCTTTGTAAAAATGCCTTTGACTAGTTGCCACCATAATTTAATACATCAAAAGATTACCTTTCTAAAAGTATTTGAACAATGCGAAATTTTGCCAATTATTGGCTTAAAGCAATTGTAAAACCACTACATTAGTTTATTGTATTACTGGTTTGAAAGAACGAAACAAATCATTCCCTATGACGGTTTATTGTATTACTAGTCCAAAAAGACTTGAATAATTAAGGCTGAAAAACTAAAAGTATAAAAACCTCTGATGAAGGAGGATTGTTTGGGTCATAAATGAAGAGCTTCTGGCCATTAGGGTGACAGCCTACCAAGATGTCCCCCGAGGAAGGATCAATAGATAAATTATCCACCAGTGTATCCAATTTGAGTACCTTCCAAATGAAAAAATGTCAGTACCTAAATGGCATGAGAAACTTGATTAAATAATTTAGGGCTAACCTTCTCTGCCTCTACGTATGGGGAGGGGAATTACAAACATCTCCCTGCTCCCGCCCCTTTAATACCAATATTGCTTAAAATAAATTTAATAAACTGGTTCACAGTCACTTTTTATCTCTCTCAAAACTAAGAAAGTTAGGGTGATAATCAATCTCTCTAAAAAATGAATTACTTTTCCCTTAAAAGATGCACAATGATCAGTTAGCTCAAAGAACTCATTCAAAGCAAAATGGGAAAGTCTTAATCTAAAATATGTATTGTCAAACAGGAAGAAAATAATAATGGTGTGGAACCCAATTCCCACCTTTATTTATTATTGAAAGAATTGACAATGTGCATAAATCTTCATTTCAGGATTCATCTTAGTCTTTTCAATTGTCAAAATTCTTACTGGAATTCATCAGGTGCCATCGGTACTGCAGAGAATGGGATCTAAATCTGAGACAAATATCACTCCCAACCCACTGCTGCATCTAATCACAGCCAGTTCTCATGCTTGCCAGCAATAGGAGACTTGGCCAGTTATAAGATGCGAATATTTAAAAACCCAGAATAGCAATATTGGCAACCCTATTCTTTTCTAAGTGAGGAATTGCTATATTATAGTATAACTATGTGATTTCAAAGCATAATAATGTCTACTTTATATGTAAAAAGAAATATTTTACCTTCAGTTGAGTTAAATTCATATTAGGATGCTTTTCCAAAACATGAATTTCATGAGCCAATACATCAGCAACATAGATGTACCTTTGCAGAAAGGATCACTGGTTAGAGCTCCATGACAATGTAAAGCTTCATTAACACAGTATGCAAGAATAAGTCTTTATAACCTACCAAGAAGTTAATCAGTGATGTGCCCTCAAGGAATGCTTGATAAAGGTCAATTTGTTTTTAAAAAGTAAGCTTTCAAAATCAATTCAGTGTTGCTACAACAATCATGGAATTGTTAAATTATTTTTCAAAAGGCTTGTAAGGAAAAATAATATAGGACAAAATTTTGAATATAAAGTCTGTGATATCTGCTACTGAATGGACAATAAACACATGTTTGGTACAGAAAAAAGTTTTTATATTCTACAATATAATTTGACATTTCTGGGTATTATTTACATGTTACAGTACAGAACACATTTTACTAGAATATTTATTAATCTCATTAATATTTAGTAAAATATTTATTAACATACAGAGAATTTGAAAAGTAAGAGCTAAGTATCTATTCAGAACAATCTGTCTGCATCTAAGAAAGGTGAATTAATGGACTACTTTATGGTAATTTTACTCATTGAATTGACTGCTTCACGGCAACTGTTCTATTGAGCAATTATCATGTGTAAAGCCATGAACTCAATATTGTGACAGATACAAACATGAAGAAGACACAGCCTTTTCCCTGAAAAGTTTATAGTGCGGTAGAATCAGACTGGTTTGTACACATTCAACAAATAATGCAGCATGATTGGTACCATAAGAACTATTTCAGGTCTAAAGGCTAAAGAAATATCTAACTCTTAAGAAGACAGAAGGGTTCACAAAGGAAGGGGCATCTGCAGTGATATGGAACTGGAGACTGGATCTGAGAATATGACCTCTTAGGCAGAAGAAAACAAGTGAGCAAAGGCACAGGGGCAAGAATGAGAGGGGCACGTTTGCAAAATAATATGTTCTTTGTCTAAAGCACGGAAAGTATGGAAATGGTAGAAAAGGGAGGTTGTTGTTAGCCTATTAAAGAAAGTCCAATTTTAGCCTGCCTTGATTTAATAAGCAATTGGGTTTCACTGAATATTTAGAATAACAAAGAGGCATAATAACAAGTGATCAGTTCCATTCAACAATTACCCAGCATTTGCTCTGCACCTGGCAGTGCTCAGCAAGAAGAGTCAAAGATGAAGCAGACACAGCTCCCTCTTTTGGAGGCTCTGAAAGGCCAGTGGAATATACAAAGACGAAATTGGCAACAGCAGCAAAAAATGGAAGCAAACTGAAAACAAGTTGGAAGGAAGTGTAATATTCTAGCCAGAGAGGATGAGAAACTAAACCAGACAGTTATGAATGGAGAGGAAAGGCGGCGAGAGTGAAGGATTGACGCACAGGTAGAACCAACGCGACATGCTCACAGGTTGGATAGGAATAATGAAAGAGAAGGAGTTCAAGCTGAAACCTGCTTTATTATTATTATTATTATTTTAGCTTGAATGATTGGAAAGTTTGATTCTCAGAAAGATTAGAGCTGGGAAGAAAAATAAGTTTGGCCAGAGAGGTTAGATTGGGTCAGTTATAAACAATTTAAATTAGATGATTACACATTCATTTTCTGTAATCAAGAAGAAAGAAGAAACTGTGTCACGAAAATAAAGACATTTAGTTGTCAAGGAATGACAAATTTATTTCATGTTATATTTGTACTAGTATAAACTGTTCAGTGTGCTAAGGCAGTAAAAGAGAAAGTTAATAGAGAATTTAACATCTTTTCTATAGGCTGTGGTTGGATATATAAAAATAGTGAGTAATTTTGGAGGGCAATTTGGCAATATCTATTAAAGTTAACATTTAAAGGAGTCATTCTTTGAGCAAACAGGTCTATTTTGAGGGTCTGTTCAACAGAAACACTTGTACAAATGTGCAAATTAACACCACATTTAGCCAGCGTCCAGCTGGCGTGTGAACCCAGGCCTGTACGACTCTAAAATCTGAAGATTTAACCATTGTATTACCATGCTACCCTCAGGAGTTTTTTCTCAAAAAAATATTTAGATAAATTTCAGGGGTAAATGAGAAATACGAAATGGTTTTTACATAGAAAAAAATAAATTACATATTCATCAACAGAGAATTGGTTAAATTAGTTTAGAATCATCCTTAGAATAATATGCAGCCAATAAAACAAGATATATTTATTTAAAAGAAAACACCTTCCTGATATTTTGAATGTATACATAAGTATGATCCCATTTTATTAAAAATTACATTTATAAAATTAAATTCTACAATGATATTGTATGTAAACATGTTTATATATTAATATATAGTACATATAATTACATATTATATATAAAGATTTTATGTATATTTAATAACATATCACTTATATATAAATATTACATATATCACAGACCAAAAATATTAAGTAAGCTATTTCCACAATGAAAAAAGCATTTGGCCCATGACCATGACTGAAAAGAAATGAAGCTACTTTTATAAGGGATCATACTTTTTATCAGGTGAAATGTTGATTCCATTTGCTGAATCAAATCCTTCTGCTACCACTTTAACTTCATCTGGACTGTAGTAAACAACATTTGTCCAGTGTAAGTTCAAGTATGTTTCCAAATACTTCAAGAAAGGATCAGAGAAATAGTGGTCATTGGTGGCATAGAAATGTGCAGGTCCAACAGCTATTATATCATTTGCACTGAAAGAGAAAAATAACATGAGAGAAAAAATAAAAAGCCAGTTGGTCTCCATGTTAAAGATTAGGTATCCAGAAGGTTTACACAATACATGCTTTAAATTTTTGGTAAGAAGTTTCCCAGGAAAAGCTCAGCTAAAATCCCATGGCTATCAGTATATACAATCTACTATAATATCATCTGACAAAGAACCATTTTGTATAGTGCCAGGTAATTTGAAGACAGGTCAAGTAAGGCAAGATTATTATTTAAAAAAAGAAACTTGGTGCCAAAGTATATTTTTTGTCAGCAAGAAATGTAGGGTTTAACCACAACATGTAGGGACACAGCTATCTATAGTATAGAGCTGGACAGAGCATCCTTGGCTGGCAAGCTAGTTGGCCAATAACATTTGCCAACTAGCCAAAAGCATTTGCCTAAGCTTCCATTTACTCAGTTGCCAGATTTTCCTGAGTTTCTCTGCTTGGTTATTAGTCAGACTAAGGTTGACTGTTCAGTTTCTACCTGATTCACAAAGTCAACCAGCCAAGAATGAACAGGCACTCAGTAACACTTGCAGAGACAGATAATGAAATTGCCATAGTACGATGCTTCAGGTGAGAGATTTATATGCTAAAAACAATTACATTTTAAAACCAGTTAGGCAAGGGTGTTATTAAATTTAAATTCCAATTACCCAATGCAAAAATTTCTGAAAGCACTACTTTCTCCTTTGTTAAATAAAAAACAGAGCTACAGGGTAGGTGGGTCCCTTCTTTCCAAAAGAGTTCCATCATGCAGAGGCTGCCTGGGTGGTATTTACATTCCTATTTATTATAAAGTGCATTTCTGGAAGAATGATTAGAAGTTACATGCTTCCCTAGATAGGAAAGTAGAAATTAAAAATATTCATCAAGTTCAAACTTTAAAGAAGCAGTAGACTAATGCAAGCTGAGTCGGGGAGGTACACACGATTCTCATTTAACCACATTATCAACCAGCTCTGCATTCTTGAAGTGGTAGCGACACACTTCCAATTTGAATCCCTCCAATCTGCAGGGCCATTAGCTCACAGATATCACTAACCCTGTGAAAGCACTTTGCATTAGTCCTGTGCAAAACATACAAACTCCATGTAAAGCAGGCTACTCTTCCTTGGCAGGTAAGGTATCATTGTTAGTTGGGTGATGCGTCATCTGAGATGGAGGGTGACAGCAGGAAAAATGGTGAGGTTTGTCTTTTACTCCCAGATGGCCCTGAAGAGCAGCTCCCCTGTAGTCCAGCGTTTCATCATTTCTCAAGGGAGTCCGCAGAGAACACGAATTATTTAATGAGGGACACTGACTTTCCCTGCTTTACAAAACTAAAATACACACACACACACGCAAATATGTGTGTTAACTCTCCTAAAAGGTGAAGGGACCACCATGGGGAAAATCTGAAAATGCTAGCGATAAAAAGGAGAGTAAACAAAAGGACTAAGTACCTTGGAAGAAGTTCATGCTTGATTGTTTTTAGATGCAAAAGAGAATTTTCTTCTTCTTCGAATTTAAAAATTTCCACTGTATTCTTGAATTCTGGGTGGTTTACAACAAAGAGATAAACTGTGTCATCTAAAAAATTGAAAGAACAGAGTTAATTTACAAGACATAACCATAGGACCTCTGGGCAGACTGACATTTAAATACCATGGGCAAGGAAAGGTTGAATGTCTAAGCTGTTAGACGACCTAACGGATCATCCTTCTTCCCTGTCTTTCTCATCACTGTTTGTCTGGTGTTATTTCTAATCATTGGTCCCCTGACCTTTAAAAAAGAATGTTTCCCACTCCACATACAGAATTCATGAATAATATGTTTATAGTTTAATTCAGAAATATAGCTCTTTTTTTAATGCAATGGTCATAGGTCTATGAAAAGGTTATGAAAGCTAAATGTTCTTTCAAGTGTTAACTATTAGAAATTGCAAAGGGAGCATAACTTACTGTTAGCTGAACAGGCAAATGATCAACTTATTTGTATGAAGAATACAGAAATAATTCATGAGTTAATTGTTCTTCTCCTAGGATAGGTATGATCTGAATCTATTTTCTTCTTCGAATTTAAAAATTTCCACTGTATTCAGAAATATAGCTCAGGCACTTAAAAACCATTATTATAAGTTTCTTAATGTTGGCTCATCAGCTCTTACCGCTGTCTATGAAAGTGCTGATACCATGTGGATTAAATGAAGCTAAATTAAACCCACGGCTGATTCTTAATTCCAATGCCCTCGGGTTTTCATCTTTTAGATCCATCATTAGTATTCCGCCAGGATTATCCGGTGCAAAACTGTGGAGTCCTGGATATTTTAGACCCTTGTCAAAACAGAGGAAAAAGTTAAAAATAAAAGCTTAAGTATTCTTATGGACTAAAGTGGGAACTATAAATAAATGACAAATAAAGACTATGGTTAAAAGTGGTGGCATAAAGCTACAAACACAATGAGAGCGGAGAGGAGACAATAGAAAAATTAATAATTGGGAGCTGAAAAGCTGAAAGACGAATAATAAATGCTTTTTCTGAGTTGAGGCAAAAGACTAGTGGTGTCTCTTCAGAGGGTAACTAGAAAGTTGGTGGACTCGGAGATACCAAGTAGAGTTGAGGGCAGGGACAAGTGAAAGTTTATAACGGACTGTTGACCCTCAAGCCTACAGCCTGTACTTTGCTTCTACAAAGCCAGAAGTCTTGGTGAATGGAGTCAGTCAAGACTCCTCTCCTTGTCTCACACCCCATATCCGGATAATCCATCTGCAAATCCTGTTGACTTTACCTCAAAAATATATCCCTTCATAAGGATGTGAACATCTTTCACCACTTCCTTCCTGACTGCCCTGGTCCAAATCATCACCACGATGATGGCAATAGCCTCCTAACTGGCCTTTCTGCCTCTGTCCTTAACTCCCTACAGAAATCCAGTCTCGTATGAGTATCCAAATTTTGTCAGATGATCAAAACTCTGATCAAAACTCCTATCTCACTCAGATTAAAAGTAAAAATTCCTGTGATAGTCTAAAGGCCCTATATGTTCTGCCCTGCTCACCCTCCTTCACCGCTCCCACTCTGAAAACTCCATCTCCGTGCCCTTATCTCCTATTTCTCTCATCCTCACTCGTGCTGCTTTGACTATAGTGGCTTCTTAGATGTCAGTCAAACAAACCAAGCACATTCCACTTTGGGGCTGTTATACACACTTTTCCCTCTGCCTAGGAGTGCTTTCTCCCCAGAGATTTGGGTTCCTTCCCTCAATTTCTTTAAATCTGTGCCAAATGTCACTTAGTGACATTTGTCATATATACATACTTATGCATATATTAATGGCAGCCTGACTCCACCCTCACCACAGCTGTCACTCTCCACTCCCAGGACCTGGATCAGTGAATGGCATATAGTCTGTCCTTTCCCCACTGATTCCAAATCTCACCTTTATCATGTACTAGATCCTTGTCTACATATTGGTCTGTTTGGGGACTCATGTCTAGTCTTGTGCCAATATGCCATTTTTTAATTACTACAGCTTTATTTATAAAATATGAGTTATAGATAGCTAGCTAGATATAGGTATGTATGTGTGAATATGTGTGTATCTATCTATCTATCTATATATATATTTATATAGATATATCTATCTATCTATCTATCTATCTATCTATCTATCTATCTATCTATCTATCTATATATCTCTCACAAGTCCCCATACCCATACTCATTGCTTTACCTTTATACAATAGTCTTAAATGTTTCTGCTCATTTATATTTCTGTGTAAATTTTGGAAATTAAGTTGATGTTCTCAATGGAATTTTTATTATTAATAATAATATTATTACTAGTACATTTTCTATTTGGTTTTTCCTAGTGCATGGGAAAGCCACTGAGTTTTATATGTACATATTGAATCCAACCATTGCACTGAATTCTCCTCGTAAGTCTAATAGCCTGTTAGTTCAAATGATCCCTTGGATTGTCTAAAAAACAGGTAATTGCACTGTCTGAAAATAATGGCAGTTTTTTCTTCTTTTCTACTTCATATTTCTCTTTCTCATTTTATGGATTATTAAGAACTCTAGTAGATTACTGATGGCTATAGTGTTCGGGGCATTTTCTTCCTTTTCTAAACATTAATGGGAAGGCAGCTGTTTCACCACTAAGAATGATGTTTGCTGTAGGTTTCTGGCAAGTTTCCTTCTATTTCTAGTTTTCTTGGAGCTTTTAATCAGGAATGAGTATTGAATTTTATTTAATGCTTTTTGGCACTCACTGAAATAATCTAGGACTTTCTCTTTTAAATCTTGCAAGTCATACTTTATGCAGATTTAATAGTACAAAAAGTCTCACTTTATGCACAGAGCTGGACACAACAGAAATTCTCTCCAATTAAAAAAAAAAAATCTATCAAATTACATAACATTAAGGATGGCAGGCCCAGTAAGTAGAATAAACTGGAATTATGCTATTGCTCATGGCGGTGCCACTTCAGTGGTTAATAATCTCTATTCTTTATCAATACCCCATAAATAATAGCATGGTTTCCATGCACAGATAGCCCTATCAGGGATGGTGATAACTATTCACGGTTATTTTAATTCTCCCTATCATTCAAATCAAACTGTTTTTTCTCTTTTTTTAAATTTTATTTTATTTTTACTTGCAGTAAAATACACATAACAAAATTTACCATCTTCGCCATTTTTAAGTGTATAGTTCAGTATTTCTATGTCATCCAATTCCTCATTAAGTGTGATGTTAGTTTTGAGGTGACTGTCAAAGTCATAACTATGGTACAGGATGGGTTGGATGGACTAAAATTATTGTAAGAAGAACAAACAACTGCCATGACGTAAGAGTTATTCATTTAGAAAGGAGAGTATTCTGGGCAATATTAGAGACAATACTGAGAAATTACAAAACAGCAGTAAAGTGGGATTGTTTTTAAATTTGACAAAAGAAAAGAAAGTCATATAACCAAGAAAGGATACATTAAAAAAAAAAAAACAGAAGAAATTCTGTAACATGCTAAAAATCACTTTGATGGTAATATGCCCCTCAGCTGAAATGGCTATACGTTTATGTGCTTGGAGACCTCCTCCTAATTCAGATTTATTCCGATAAGGAAAAAAATCTTAAAACAGGTGAGTTCTGGATTACACAAATCTCTGAGAACACCTCCTTTGAAAAAAATTAAAATGAAAATAAAAAAGCAACTGCCTTCAATTTTACTAAGGATTTTTGCGTATCTAGTTATGAATATTTTTGACTATTATTCCTAACGTTTTTTCCTCAGCCTATAGACATATACAAGCATGTGCTTCTAAGCAAACTCAGAGTCCTTCTAGAAATATAATTTTACTCATTCTGTGTAGGTAAATGAAACTTGTTTAAACTGTATTTTTAAAAATTTAATATAGATATTGGTGTTTCTGCCAAAGCCCACAGTATTTGTTTTTTACCTTGGTGGTAACAACCAGCTGCTCACAGTCTTTCATATAAAAACCATCAGGAGCCTGCAGAGTGATCTAACTCTCATTCTCATCTAAGCTGAGTTCTCTCACCTTTCTCATAAGTCTGACAACTATTTTATTAGTGTTGCGACTCTCTTCTAAAGCATCTCCAACTTTTTCAGATCCCTCCTGAGTCTCAGAGCTTGAAAGTAATGGATGCTGAGAGGAAACAGGATAATTACAGGCAGCCTTCAAAGTTCGATACTTCTTCCTCAAGAAAAATCAAACCCATGAAGACACTGAGGACCCTCACCTTGGCCCAAGCCAGGGAAGGAGGGTGGTCAGAACTTCCTCATTAGCCCATTTACAGTTTTCCAATTACAGTGGATATTGGTGTAGGCCGGCATCACGCAAGTTAGTCAACTTCAAAGTTTTTCTAATGTAAGCCTAGAAAGGTTATTATTTTCCAGTTTATAAGAATTAAGGCACAAGTGAAGGGTATAAATAAACTCAGCTGATGACTTTCCACTTACGATAGGCTATTCAGAGGGGAAAGAAAGAAAGAAAAAGCATTGGCCTTGTCTGGGAAAGTATTGGTATATTGTTTGAAAACAAATAATGGCAAGAATATTAGCTCAAAATTGAATATCTAATGGAAAAAAAGGTAGATGTTGTATTTAAAATAGTATAATGTAGAAGCAAATAGTATAATAGATGTTGTATTTAAAATAGTATAATGTAGAAGCAAATATTCACGATAATGCTCAAAATATCTTTTTCAATAACAAACTTTTAAAACACAGATTGCATCAGAATATTTTAGTACCATGCAGTGGGGTCATAAAAAGCAATAAATCAATTGGCAAAAACTTTTTCATCTCTACATTTATCTAAGTTTGAAGAAATTTTCTAAGGTCCTGTTTGACCTGTCTTTTTTCAGAAAACATTTTTGAAAGTGAAAAATTTTAAAAGTTACTGCTCTGCAGGCCTTGTCAAATTCCCTTGTACCTCCTCCACTGAGGCTGGGAAAGGAAGAAGTACTCACCACACTAAAGAAAGCCAGACCATTGGGAAGTATGTCAATATCTTCAGAGCCAGCTTCTGCAAATTCAAGAAATAGATAAATGTCATGTTCAAATTTTATTTGTTAAATAGAGCATAACTAGGATTTTGTTTACTTTATCAGTGTCTGTATCTTTAGGAATGGTTCTGATTTTTTTCCAAGAAACTACTCTCTTCAATAAACGTCAGTCTAAATCCCTTCCTGCAGTGAACTTTTGACTTTAAATGTTAGATATTTTATGTTTACTCATATCAAAGTCAAGTAATCACCACATTTCCAGCAATAATACAGAAAAAGTTGACATCTGTACACTCTTATGATAAACATCCAGATGTCTGTACAAAAGTAATTGACACCAGGGGAATATTACTTTCAGAATGAAGGGCTCATAGTCAGTTAACCATGCAAATAGCCTTGTCCCTTTCTCTGCTCATTCAATCTGAAGCAAACACAGCCATCTCTCTCATTAACAGAGAAAAACA
Source organism: Pteropus medius (assembly GCF_902729225.1). Taxonomy (NCBI): domain Eukaryota; kingdom Metazoa; phylum Chordata; class Mammalia; order Chiroptera; family Pteropodidae; genus Pteropus; species Pteropus medius. The sequence goes on along the minus strand of NW_024347791.1, from coordinate 13,021,824 downwards.
CCTGGGATTACATAGTCCCTCTTTAAAAAACAATGACTGCTTGTTCTCATAAGCAAAGAAAGTTTTCTGTTTAATCTTTAAATTTAAGCTTTAAATTACAGGGCAAAAAACCTAGCAAAAGAAAATTAATGACAAAATACCGTGCACCTAAGCCAGTTGAAGCTTTTAACCCTTGTCTCTGAGGCAGGCTACTATTTCTATTGATTGTTTATTGATTGTCTGCAGTACCCTCTACACGGCACAGCAAATAATTAGACATAAGACCTTCCCAGGGGTCTCAATGTGTAAATTCTGCAGACAGATAATAAACCCAAACACAAGAAAGGAGGAATAAAAATGGCTTAGATTAAGCCAAATCATGACACATTCTTTGACTCTACCAAATTCAATCGTCCCCCTGCAAGACTTCTCCAAAGGATTTCGCCAAGATTATTTCTAGTTTGTCAAAAACAAACAGTATCTATACAGCCATTTTGGTTTTGATTCATGAGTTCGTATTTGGCTGGTTGCCTTCAGTGTTGCTGGCTCTACTGTAGTGGAGAAAAGTAAAAGAAAATAAAAATGCCAACAACTTCACTTTGTAAAGATGACCCATCTGCCTGAAAGGAGATATATATCAGCTTAAGCATGGTATAGTGGAAGAGCTTTTAACCTGGGGTCTGTGGATCCCTAAGGAACGAAAATGGGTTTCAAAGAGTCTATGAAACTTTTGAAATTCCATGCAATGTCTTCTGTATGTATATATGAGAAATTTTCTGTGAAAAGGGACCTGAACTTTCAGCGGATTCAAAAAAAGGGTCTGAGATACTATACCCCCAAAAGGATAAGAACCGCTAGACTCTAGTCCCGTAGCGGTTCTCAACTGGTAATGAGCAGGGACCAGGGGAACTCTACACCACACACACACACACACACACACACACACACCCACACACACCCACACACACACACACACACTCTAGCCCAAGTTTTACTTTCAGGATCCATTTAGTAGGAGCTCAATTAATTAAAATTTGTTGTTCCTGAAAAATTATTTCAGATAATTTAACTTCAATGTGTACATGCTTACACACATAGAAAAAAAGATATATAGGAAAAAATTAACAATGTTTCTTTAGATGGTAGGATTATGAGTGATTTTCATTTTCTTCTTTATATTTTTCTTTATTTAAAATGTTCCACAAATAGTATTGTTTTAATAATCAAAAAGAACAATATTTTTAAAAGATATTTTCATTTCAACTACATGGTAACTTCTTTCTGTTTAATCCTATTACCTAATACCAAGAAAAAAATAAATACATTTTATCTGTAGCTATCTTTAGACTATTTTCCAAGCCTAATCTCCCATCTTCATTTCTATGACCATTACTACAGTAGGCTTTTATCATCTTATATCACCTCTTTGTTGTGATAACTGCAAGGGGAGTCAATACTGGAGAAATTTTTTTCTCCAATAATAAAAATAGTAGTAGTAGTAGTTGTAGTGGTAGTAGTAGTAGTAGTTGTAGTGGTAGTAGTAGTAGTAGCAGCTACTAACACATATTGTTTACCAAGCACCTTGTAACTACTCCTTGTAACTACTTTATATTCATTATTTCAAATAACTTTCATAACCTTAGGAAGCAATGCCATTATCTCTTATTTTAGAGTAAAGAATATGGAGACTATGAAAGTTTAAGCCAATATTTCAAGGTCACGGCCTGGAAAGCTGGGACTTGAGTCCTTTTGTTCTGACTTAAAAGTGCATAGAAAAAAAATACAACCTAGCATCTAATGAATTTTCTGTCAGAACCATCCTCTGGTTCCTCTAAAGACACTTCACTCTGTAAATGCAACTGCAGTCAATTCCATATGTTGGCTTTCCCCGCAAAATGTTTGCTTCCATGCTTCTCGCCAAGATCTTCACTGATTCATATCCTGTACTTTCCTTCAGAACCTCTTTCAAAACCCCCTTTCTCTAGAAAGTCTTCTAGCTTAGCACATCTGATTTCAATCCCTTCTTATTCCTTTAGCAATGATCTATCTGGGTCAGAGATGGCCAACTGGTCCCCAGCCTCCATAGTCCCCTTCTTCCTTTTCGGCTACAGGCTCATGGCAACATAGCTACAGACATTTCCTACCCTTTCTTACTGGTAGATGTGGTCATTTGACTAAGTTTATGTTAATGGGATGTGACGGTACAGGATAGATACAACTACTAGGTAAAATAAAATGAAAATAATATTCATGTAAGTTTTCTTTCTACTCCTTCCTCCTGGGAGATGGCAACAACTGGAGTTCTCGTCCTGGACCAAGATGGAAGCAATATGTTGCAGAGAGTTGTGTTGCTGCCTCAGCTCTTTGTTCCAGAATGACCACCTAGAACACAAGCATCTAATCACTCTAGGCCATTTGCTTGTCTTTGGACTGTCATGTAAGAGGAAATAAACTTATCTCTTCTCTAAATTATTTACTATAATGTCATAACAGCAAATCAGTCTTTACCATACTTAATAGAGTATCCGATATGTAATGTAGCCTATTATTTTCTACTTTTTTTTGTTCGCTAGTCAGGTATGTGTGTTAATCACTCTGGGAGATGATACTATATAGGGAAGAGAACTGCAAAAGTTACTTAACTTCTCCAAGCCTTGGGTCCTTATCTCTTATAAAAAGAAAAAAGAAAAAAGAAAAAAGATACCTGTCTCACAGCAGTGGGTTTTTTTTCTTCCTACTCATAGATTGTAAAGTACTTCATTACAAGGGCTTCAAACTTTAATGGTGTTTTTTAAAATCTCCCAAGCAGCAGTTATTATAAAGATCTTGATTGCCAAGTATATAAAGTTGTTAATAAACTCAAAAGAGACAACACATTCAAAACTTTTAGTTCAGGACTCTGAATGCCAGCATTTTCAAAGACATTTAGAAAATGTTTTAAACTTTTAAGTCTCAAATAAAGCTAACTAGCTCTTGTCATTATAATTTTTATTATTTAGATATTGAAATTATTCCAAATCTTGGGTGCGTAAAAGTTTAGTTTTTGTCTATAAAATAGACTGAGAAGAAACACGAAAATGGAATAAATAGTGAACTTACTTTCTGTCCCACAGAAGGTACATATCCTGTATGATATGTGGTAGATGATTATTATCATTAAAACAGAAATACATAAGACGATATGATATGCATAAAGCACCCAAGAGTTGCAAAGAGTTCGTTTTCAGTCGTGGTAAATGTGGCATTGCAGTGT